>NC_045437.1:5698697-5800464 GCF_002776525.5 Piliocolobus tephrosceles
AGATAGATAGATAGATAGATAGATAGATAGATAGATAGATAGATAGACAGACAGATAAACATAATGCGCTTGAAACAATGCCTGGAACATAATAGCATTATGTAAATTTGAGTTACTGTTATGATTACTATTATTATTATTTACTAGTATGTATTATTTTATATTCTAAAAGCTAAGTATCCTTTTGGGTTTTCCTATGTCAAATGTTTTGTTTTATAGATATAATATCTCTATAGGAACAAATGAATGCCATCCTTTTTTCCACATTCATGTTCTAAATCATCTGGGAGAAAAACTTAGGAAAAATGACCATTAGACTGAAATGGGAAACCCAACACTATAAAAACCCTGGAAGACAACCTAGGCAATGCCATTCTGGACATTGGAAGAAGCAAAGGTTTCATAACAAAGACACCAAAAGCAATCACCAGAAAAGCAAAAATTGACAAATGGGATCTAATTAAACTAAAGAGCTCCTTCATAACAAAAGAAACTCTCAACAGAGTAAACAGACAACCTAGAGAATGGGAGAAAATTTTTGCAAACCATGCATCCAGCAAAGGTTTCATATCCAGCATCTATAAGGAACTTAAGCAGATTTACAAGGAAAAACAACTCCATTAAAAAGTGAGCAAAGAACATGACAAGAAACTTTTCAAAAGAAGACATAAATGCAACCAACAAGCATATGAAAAAACTCAACATTACTGATCATTAGAGAAATGCAAATTAAAACCACAATGAGATAGCATCTTCTCAGCCAGAATCACTATTACTGAAAAGTCAAAAAATAAGAGATGCTGGTAAGGTTGAGGAGAAAAAGGAACGTTTATACACTATTGGTGGGAGTGTAAATTACTTCAACCATTGTGGAAAGCAATGTGACGATTCCTCAAAGACCTAAAATCAGAAATACCACTTGACCCAGAAAATCCATTACTGGGTATATATTCAAAGGCATATAAATTATTCTATTATAAGGATACATGTACATGCACATTCATTGCAGCACTATTCACAATAGCAAGGACATGGAATCAACCCTGATGCCCATCAATGGTAGACTGAATAAAGAAAATGTGGTACATACACACCATGGAACACTATGCAGCTATAAAAAAGAATGAGATCATGTCTTTTGCAAGAACAGGGATGGTACTGGAAGCCATTATCCTTAGCAAACTAATGCAGGAACAGAAAACCAAATACCACATGTTCTCACTTATGGAGCTAAATGGTAAGAATACATGGATACATAGAGGGGAACAACAGATACTGAGGCATATCAGAGGGTGGAGGGTGGGAGGAGGAAGAGTATCAGGAAAAAATAACTAATGGGTACTAAGCTTAATACCTGGGTGATAAAATAATCTGTACAACAAACCCCTGTGACACATGTTTATCTTTGTAACAAACTTGCACAAGTACCCTGAACTTAAAATAAAAGTTAAAAGAAAGTTAATCCCTTTATTTTGGTTAAGTTGACATTGAAGACCATGGTTTCTATCAGCCTGCCAAGTAGACTCACCAATCCCTGGCCTCAGAATTAGTGGGATTCACTTAGTTGTCATCACTGGCAGTGCTGGACCACACAGTGCTCCTCTGGCTAGGACAGAATCTGCACCCTAAGCTCAGCCCAGGAAAGAGGAGAGGACATAGGTCCTCAGAGAAGCAGGCCTGAAACAAGGATGAGGAGACACCTCTACCCCATAAAGTTCTCAAATTCATCAACCTAGAAGACTGCTTCTGCCCCCAAGGTGGCTTAACACAGCACGGGGTTGCTTTTTACTCATTCTCGCAATGTGCTACAAGACCAGGAGACTACCTAGAATAACTCTCTCCTGCACAGAAGCCCAGAGAGGCTCCACCAGCATGTAATTGCCTCGTACCCATTACATGTGGCTCCACAAGGCCCAACAGGAGAAGCGGGTACCAGAGGGTCTTGCACCAACTCTTAAGGGCTTCAGCTCAGAAGTGGTCCACGTTAACTCCACCACAGGCCGCTGGGAAGAACTAGATGCAGGGCTTATGCTTGGTTAAATAGTATCCTCCCAAGACGTATGTCCTCCTGGAACCTGTGGATTTGACCTTATTGGGAAAGAGGGTCTTGGTCTATTCACAGTTTCAGTAAAAATGTACAAGATTAAGGGATCCTTTGTTGAATTTTGCTTAGAATCCTACAATTTCCATTTACAACATGGGTTGCAGCATAGGGTGATGGTGGATGTGTGAACAGAGACAGGGTCATTGTGATCAAGTTAAAATGAGATCATGCTGAACTAGGGTAGGCCCATGCAATGAGTTTTCTCCTTATAAGAAGAGGAAGATTTGGACACACACACAGGGAGAACACGATGTGAAGATTCAGGCAGAGATTGGAGAGATGCAGCCACAAGAATGCCAGCAACCACCAACAGTTAGAAGAGGCACAGAAGATGCTTTTCTGAAGGCTTCAGAGGAAGCCTTGTCTGCCAACACCTTGATTTTGGGCTTTTGACTTCAACAGAGAGACAAATTTCTGTTGTTTTAAGTCACTAAATTTATGCTACTTTGTTATAGCAGCCACAGGCAACCAATTCATGGCTCCACCCAGTTTCAATGCCTTAGATGGGCCACAAGCCCAGATGAACTTCACCAGGTTGCCTCCAGCACTAACTCTCTGTTGTGCTCCTGGAGCTGTTCTGCAATCCACCCCCTCTCCTTCCTCCGGGGCTCCATGAAGTTCACCAAAATGCCCCTTCACATTCACTGGTGTACATCTCTGCAGCTTGGATATACATCCTAGGGTTCAGACCAGTGACAGTAGCGGATGCAGATCATCCCCACAGAGAAAGACCAGGAACATCAAGAGGGTGCCATGGAAACCACAGAGTCAAATTAAACATGAATCATAGCTTTTCATGCACGGCACCCGTACACACATGCGCATACACACACACAAACGTGCCCACCTCCACTACCTGTCACGCAGAGTTCAACTGCATATTCCTAGGACGTGTCTATCCTTTGGATGCACAGCACCCCTCAGCCGGGTTCAGCAAGCATGACATGGGCTAGTGGCCTGGCTAAGGGCTACAGCCACTAATAGGTTGTCTGCCGCTTTGGGAAGGTGGGGTCCAGACCATTGCCATTCATTGATTCACATCCACGCTTTGCTGCAGCAAACGGTTTTGAATTGATGCTTAGTCTAAAGGCTTTTATGACTGCAATCCATATTTCAATTCTTGCCATAAAATAATAATTTGAGAAATGCACAGAAATACACTATTAACAATTTAACATTTACTTTCAATAAATAGGAAGCATTTTACAGAGAACTGCAGCCCATTATGGAAACCATAATTCATGCTCCGTGCCAAGAGAATGTATTCTCAATTGCATTGCACCCTGTGCCCAGCTACAAAACTCGAGACGTCCTTTGCATTATAGATTCTCATTATGATAGATTAATAAATATAGTGTTAAAATGTCCTGCTGAATACAGCATGCACCATTTTAAATGAAGAGACCAAAACCTGTCAGCCTTTCTTGCAGGAATGGCAGAATTAAAATTGCCCCTTATGTATACAAGGCAACTATAAATGCTAAAATGCAGATTATCATGCATTCAGAATGATCCTGCCTATGTACTTCCCCTGCTAATTTATACATTCTGCAGCTCCCAAAGCAGCAAATCTCTCATCTTCTCCTGAACTTTTCAGAAAATACCAGTATTTGAGTCTTGAAATCACATTGCATTTAAGCAGCACTATGAATTCGTCACCTGTTAAGATCTTTTCATCCAGTGCTATTATGACTTGCTTTTATGATCCTCTGCCCTGATTGGCTTCTATTCTGTAATTTAGACCTAATAAGACATAAGGGGTCAACAGCACAAAGGCAGAAGTACTATTCACCTTATCGTGGGAGCAGTAATAAAAAGATGTCAGATGAGAGAAACATCAGAATTTCAATGAATTAGAATTGGAAGCGAGAAATGAGTCTGCTGTTTATTTTGCTGGTTACAGAAAGCTTTTTTTTCTCTACATCCAGGAAGAAGTGCTATTCAGATACAAGACTGTCATCAAAGGGAAAAAAAATAACTGAATTAAACTTTTAAGTGTATTATTGTGTGTGCAAAGAAATTCCCAGATCAAGTCGCAAATACTATATTAATAATGGCTCGGGATTTTCTTCCCTAGCTTCCAGATCATACTTTGAGAAATTGTGTGTGTGTGTGTGTGTTTGTGTGTGTGTGTGCGCATAGAGAGAGGAAAACAAAATAAATTCCCTCTAAAGTAGTTATGTTATTTTTCTTAACAGTTTTGAGATGAAAGTGGGTACAGAGAAACAAAAAGGGGGAAGTTCAGTTTATTTAATTCTGCAGCTAATATGCATGTGATATTTCTGTACTTTAATATAATGGAAATATCACTTGATTTAAGTCTCTTTGAAACTGTGAAATTGAGCAGTGTAGGGTTTGCATACTTGTGCCTGAGAGCCACGTGGGTTAAACCAGTTGGTACACTTACTTCCACTGAGTTTGAATTTGTGAATAGCCTCCAGTGGGAACATAAAGTAAGAAGCGAAACATGCATGGGAATTTGGGGCTGGCCCAAGGGGACAGGCTGGCTGGGCAAGGCCAAGACAAGTTTTGTCTGCCTGCTGGTTCAAGAGTGCCCTTGAGTCTGGCTTTGCCAGACTGAGCTGCTCCCCTCCCATCGATGGCACTCACCATCTCCTTCTCCTTTATGTCTATTGTAAAACAAAACGCAAGGACTCTGATGCATCCACTACCGCCTTCCCCCTTGCGCATATTGTAAGTTAAAATCATAGGACTCCAAGCAACATTGCGCAAAGGGTACCTAATTTTCTCCTTATTGTACACCAAAACAGAAACTTAATTCAAAGGTGAGTTAGGACGGGGGTCTTCCCACTACAGCATTTAGAAAAAAGAAAGAAAAGAAAGGGAAAAAAAAAAAGAAAAGAAAAAAGAAAAAACAGCTGGAGAAGCCTGAGGAGTGGTCTGGAACTCTCCTCTGCCAACTGGCCCATGATGGGGAGCATTATTCTGTGTAATTATAAGCAGGACCACCGTAAGAAGAGGAAGCTAGAGGCAGGCAAGTTTCAGCTGACCATGAAGAAAGAGCCCCCTTACCCTCAGAGGTGCTGAGACTACGGTGGGCGGTTGTGAGGGAAGGCTTGTGCCCTCTGGTTCCAGAAGTGGGGAGGAGGCCTGCGGGGAAGTCCGGAAGTGGGGAGCAGACCTGCCGGGAAGTCCGGAAGTGGGGAGCAGGCCTGCGGGGAAGTCCGGAAGTGGGGAGCAGGCCTGCCGGGAAGTCCGGAAGTGGGGGCAGACCTGCGGGGAAGTCAGGAAGTGGGGAGCAGACCCAGACCTGTGGGGGAGTCTGCATGTTGGGGATGGATTCTGAGATTCTGGCCTTCTGTGGGGATTGTCTGTGTGTTGACAACATTGTGGGAGCCCCAGGGTGTCCTGAACTGGACTTTGGCTTACAAACCTGAATGTACCAAGAAATGGAGGTGGAATGTCCATAGCCAATAGGTGGCATTTCTTAGGTGAAGGAAAGTGAGATTTGATAGGTGGATCCAGTCCCATTTGCATCTCACACACAGACTTTCTTAGCTAAAGCAAGCTCTTCTGGAACATGGTGCTACAATAAAATAAAATGAAGGCCAGGCTTGACAGTCTCTTGAACAGACAAAACTGGCTAGGCCACAGAAGGAAATTTAGTTTGTTTCTTGTAAATGCCTCTGGTCATTAAAAAACTTCAGTCACCTTCCAAAAATGGAGTAAGATGATCCCTTTTAACCATCCTCTTCTCTCGGAAAACCCCATTGTGTCATCAGTCACTGCAAAGGGCAAATGACTGCCTCATTTTTGCATTCTAACCCAGCCTGAGCTCCCTCTTACCACCTTAGGTTTGAAGTCTCCTGGTTCTCAAATTGTTCTTTTGCATACGCAATAAACTTTCAAATTTTTTAAGTTTATCTGACTTTATTTTTGACAATGGTCAGTGAAATCTCCTGGGTGGTTTAAAGGTTTGTGGGTGGCTGAGCTGAAATTTCCCCTTGCCGAACCAGAACAGGATGAGAACTCTGCAGGAAGCCCAGGAAAAGGAACGCTGGCTTTGGAGTCCGCCAGAGGTGGGTCGGAATCCCCACTTCATAAGCCACTTAACCTCTCTAAGTTTTACTTCCTCATTTATAAGATAATAAGAGCAATACTTTCTCACATTGTTGTTATAAATTTTAAATATCCCTAGCACTTATGAGGCACCCAATAAATTTTAGCCATTATAATAAAGTTAATTGAGAATGCTACAGATTGACTGCAATTGACATCTTTGCACAGAAAAGACTTCCTCAGCATTTTCTAGCTGTCTCTTTGTTTAACTTCAGATGCTCAAACCAATCACAGGGGAAACCATCCACAATCCACAGAGAGAAGATCCCCAGAAATGACATAGGAAGGTGCACACCCTTCTCATGTATACTAAAATGTCCAATGGGCCAGCATAGCCCAGAGGAGAGGGATGATTAAAACAAATAAACAAACTTCTACTCTGCCAAACACACTGTCAAGAGAATGAGAAGACAAGGTTTCTTGTCCGAGGTTTGAGGTTTTCACAGTAATCTTTCTGCAAAATCCTGCTGACCAACAAGAACCCCAAAACACTTAAAAGCCTTGTCAAGATCTAGCCAGAGCATTCAGCCAGCAGTCTAATTTTTCCAGCAGCATCACAAAAAGATGGAAAATGCTGGCTGCCCTTTCAGGCTTCATCCGTGTGTGCTCCCATCTGAAGTAATTAGTCAAGAAGTTGGTCAGCTCTATGCAAAAACTATAGGTACACAGCTAGACATGATTAAAAATGATGATTCTCCAGTAATCTTGAGATCTCAATCTTGAGATGTAATATTGTTCAAAGTCCTGTGTATTTTTTTAAATTCATAAGCTTTATTTTTTAGAGCAGTTTTAGAATTACAGCAAAATTGTTTTTTGTTAAATTACAGCAAAATTATTAAAAAAGTACATAGAGTTCTGGTATAGCCCCTGGGCCCGGGGCACACACAGGTTTTTACATCATCAAAAGTCCCACTAGAGCTTACTACAATTTGTTACATTTGTTACAACTGACGACCCTACCTTGACACATTAGTACCACCCAGAGTCCACGGTTTACATTAGGATTCATTCTGTTGGCTTGAAGAAATGGTCAATGACACTCATCCACCATTATGATGTCATACAGAGTAATTTCACTGCCCTGAAAATCCCCTATGCTCCACCCATTCATGCCATCCCTCACCCCACTACCTGGCAATGACTGACCTTTTTACTGTCTTCATAGTTTTGCTGTTCCCAGAATGTCATACAGTAGGAAATGGACAGTAGGCAGCCTCTTCGGGCTGACTTCTTTCACTCAGCAATATGCATTTCAGGTTCCCCCATGTCTTTTCATGGTTTGATGACTCATTTATTTTTAGCATGGAATAATATTATATTGTCTGGATATACCACAGCTTATTTATCCATTACCTTCTGAAGACATCTTGATTGCTTCCAGTTTTGATATACCAATAAAGCTACTATAAGCATCTATATGTCTGGGTCCATGTGAACAAAAGTTTTCAACCCTTTTGCGTAAATAGCAAGAGAGCACAATGGCTGGATCCTTTGGTTTAGTTTTGTAAGAAACCACCACACTAACTAAGTGGCTGTAGCATTTTGCATTCCCATCAGCACCAAATGGGGGTTCCTATTGCTTCACATTCTCGCCAGCATGTGGTGGTGTCAGTGTTCTGAAATCTGGCCATTCTAATGGGTGTGTAGCGGGATCTTATTTTTGTTTTAATCTGCAGCTCCCTAATGCCCTATGATGTCAAGCATCATTTCATATAAATACTTGCTGTTTGTTTGTTTGTTTTGAGACAGAGTCTCACTCTGTCACCAGGCTGGAGTGCAATGGCGTGATCTCAGCTCACTGCAACCTCTGCCTCCCAGATTCAAGCAATTCTCCTGCCTCAGCCTCCCAAGTAGCTGGGATTACACGCACATGCCACCATGCCCGGCTACTTTTTGTATTTTTAGTAGAGACAGGATTTCACCATATTGCCCAGGTGAAACTCCTGGCCTCAGGTGATCCACCCACCTCAGCCTCCCAAGGTGCTGGGATTACAGGCATGAGCCACCGTGCCCTGCCATTATTTGTCCTTTGTGTGTCTTCTTGGTGAGTTGTCTGTTGAGGTCTTTTGCTCAATTTGAAACAAGATTGTTCACTTTCTTATTGTTGAGTTTTAAGAGTTCTTTGTATATTTTGTATAGCACGATTTTTTTTTTAATCATATGTGTCTTTTGCAAATATTCTAGTCTGTGGCTTGTCTTCTTGTTCTCTTGACAGTGTTTTTGGTGGAGTAGAAGTTTGTTTGTTTGTTCATTTGTTTTAATCACCCATCTCCTCTGAGCAATGCTGGCCCATTGGAAATGTTTGAATACAATTTTGGTTTTCCACCTCACAAACACCCCGTTGACTCCTGGGGGATTCAGCTGTAGCGTTCACTGTTGGAGACACTCCTGCCTTTTGTCCAGAGCCAGTAGTGATGGCACAAGACTGGCAATGTCCTTGGTGTTCTGAAATACAGCCCCACTGTGGGTGCTCTGCCAATACCCAGCCCATGTTTGTCTGGATTTAGAGGATCCAGGGTGCTAACAGAAGGCGGCCTCCAACTGTTCGAACACATCCAAACGAGAGAAAGAGCACTGGCGTTTCATTACCGGCACCGAAACTCTGTGATCGTGCCTATCCTCTAAACGACTGTGCTGATTCAATAGTGATTAATTCCTCAACAGCCTGAATTAAATAATCAAGTATGCTGCAGGTAATGCAATTACAGTAGTTATTTAGCACTTAACAAAACATTCTTATGAGTATGGACATGGCAAGTCCTCCCTCTGTCTTGAAGTAACCCCGTGTCCATGGAATGAGCCTCACTGCCCTGAGGACCTAAGGATTCAATGGGTAATTCATGGTCCCCCGTGGGCCCACATCACTAGGTGAAATCTAGCCCAATTTCATCAGCCACTGGCCCAGGTTGCCCTGTATGCCAGCACCATACCAGTACTGACCACCAGCAGTCAGCCCAACCAGCATCCCAGGGCCTACCACACCAAAACATGGATGGGGAGGCTCAGTATAGATGCTACACCAGCAGTGGACACAGGGCCCCTGATGAGGATGCACAGTGCAGGCTTGGTGGAGCTGATGAAAAACAGACAGAAATGAAGATGACAGCCAGAAAGAGGCCGTGTCCTTCACAACCGTCCCTCAGGCTCCAGTGTGCACCATCCCAGACTCGGGCCTCTAAGATCAGACTCCTAGGACAAGTGCTCAAAGCCATGTTTTAGGTTTTGCCTGAATTTGACTGTGGCCAGGCCTGTTTCTTTCCTTTCAGAGAACCTGAAGGATCAATAGCAGGATTTCAACGGCACCTCCGAAGGGTAGGGCCTTTGGCAAAGACGCCGCTTCTGCCTTGGGATCATCTCATCCTGATACATCCTCATGGGGTCGAATAAACGTGTTTATACGACCAGAGATGTTGATATGACTCGGGAGACTGGATTATGTGTGGACTGGATCTCAGGGTTTTAATCGCCTTCCCTTGTGACTTGACATTACTAAACAAATGGATTGGGCTAGGCATGTATTTCCTGTTAATAAAGATTTTCCTGTGTTCTTCCCATCTCCATGGGAATAGTTGATGTTAGGGAAGTCAAAATGCCATAGCTAATGAGTGTTGGTATTTTTCTTTAGAAAGTTTGGTATTTTTGTTTGTTTTAGCCTTGAAATGAGCAAACTTCCTGTGTCCGGCTCATTTCACTTAATATAATATCTTCCAGCTTCACCCATGTTGTGGATAATGACAGGACTTCCTTCCTTTTTAAGGCTGAATAGTATTCCACTGTGTAGCTGTATCACATTGTCTTATCCACTCGTCTTTTGATGGACACCTAAGTTGATTCCATAACTTGGCTATGGGACTAGCGCTGTAATAAACATGAAAGTCCAAGTATCTTTTTTACATACTGATTTTATTTCCTTTGGCTATATACCCAGTACAAAGTTGACCTCATAGAAGTAGAGAGTAGAACCACCCAGAGGCTGGGGTGGTTAGGACAGAGAAAGGGTTGGGGAGATGGTGGTCAAAGAACACATATTTACAATGAGGTAGGAGGAATAAGCTCAACGGTTCTGCTGTACAGCGTGGTGACTACGGTGAATGACAATACATTGTATTCTCGAAAAATACTAGAGACTGACTGGTAAGTGTTCTCACCCCAAAGATGAAAACTATATAAGTAATGCAATTATGTATATATACTTCAAAACATCATGTTGCACGTGATAAATACATACAGTTTCATACTTCAAATTTTTAAATTAATTACTTCATTTTTAAAAAAGATAAGCAAACTTCCCTTCACCACTCCCGCCCCTCCAGGGTGCGGTGCTGACGGTGAATAGTGAAACTCACAGACAGCCCTGTCTGTAACCTTGAGGTCTGATCAGGCTATTGATGCTCTGGCTGGGAGCCGCGCAGGGCAGCCTCCTCTGTAAATTCTCGCCTCTGCCCCAAAAATCCATTGTTAGGAGAGCGCTGCCATAGCAACAGAGGGCCACAAAAGGCAAAGAAACTGACAGTTACCCACACAAAGCGGGCTGGATCTGCGAGCTAATTAAAAGGTTCTCTGCTCAGGGTCACCTTCTAAATGAGGAGTGTCAATCAGAAACCCTTGGGCCTAAGCGGCTCCCCCCAGGGGCCCCCGGACACCCAACCACCCAGGCAGGTACTAGCTCTTCCGAGAATCTGCTCTGCCATTCCCGGGGTGAGGACCCCACAGGGCCCTGGTCACGCTTTGGCTGGGCCGTTTTATTAAATGGACTAAATCTACTTTTTGCCAGTAGGAGCATAACGCGGCAAACCCGAGTGATTGATTAAAAGCAGGCTGCTGTCCTCAGATCCTGATTTAGGTCTGATGTCATTTGAAATTCAAATTGTTTTCAGAAGCTTCTGCGGGTTCTTGAACGCTAGCTCTTGGAGTCTTAGAAGATGGTAGGTTACTACCAGGTCTAAGCAAGACTGGAAGCCAGAGCTTTGGTGGTTGTCTTCCCTACTGTGGGTTCTTGGGACAGGTTGACTCCAAGCATCTCCAATCGGCCAAGTGGCCTCTAGAACATGGAGTCAGGACCTTGCTCAACAACGCCCTGGCTGCCCACTGGCATTCCCACCCTCATCACCTCCAGCCTATCCCTGCAGGCATAGCTCACACTGTCGCCCATGCTATATCCTCACCTCCAAATAAATAGCTTCACCGAAAACACAGAAGGGCTTGAATTTCTCTCATCAGGCTGAGGTCTGACCCTTTAGAAATCAGTGGAAGCAATGCAGGAACAGAAAGTGAAGTCCTGGAGACAGGAATGCAACCTCAAGGAGAGGCCAGAATGTTATACAGGATACAACACTTACAAAAGAAATCTGACAGCCCTGGGGAAGCAGCCAGACAGCTGAGACCAAAAACTTTGCAGCAGCCTACGTGGGTTTCCCAACAGACTAAAGCAGGGAACTCCGTAGCAGCTCAGCTCTGCGGCTGTCCTGGTGTTGTGTCTGCAGCAGCCTCCTGGGACAACGCAGCCCCACATCTAAAGCCGCCTGGGGAGTATTTGTTGAGACTCAAGATCTGGAAAGACAGCCTCATTCAGTCGTTCCTTTTCCCAGTGGCCAGAGGTCCTTGCTAAGGCATTCAAACTACTTAGTGCTACAGGTTCTGGGGTCAGAACATTTACATCCCAGCTTCATCCCTTGTCTCTGTGTGAGACAAGTTACCCAATTTTCCTTTGCCTCTGTTTCATCAGCTTAAACTGATGACAATAGTTATCCTTCCTGAAGTCATGAAGGGAATTAAATAAGATAATCTGTATAATGCTTAGAAGGGTGGCTGGAGCATAGCAAGTCCTTAGTAAGCCTTGGTGTGTACCTTTAGGTGCGTGGTAACAAACTCTAACCCCAGACCCTTCAAAATGCAGTTGCTTAAAAAAGAAGCATCTCTCACTAACCAGTTGTATTGTGTGCTGGCCCTGGGCAGGTGGGACAGCGCTCCCGCAAGAGCCATTCAGGAGGCCCAGGTTCTTTCTGTCTTGTTGCTCCACCACCTGCATTCTACCCCATGGGAAGGAAAGGGAAGGAACAGAGTCTGAGACTGGTGATATCGGGGCATCGCAGCTCAGGACACAACCTGGGGGTGCAGAAATCACTTCCATTAATGTCCTGTCAGCCCAGACTTGGTCACATGACCACATCTGGTTCCACGGCGGTGGCAAACGTAGTCCCCAGCAGTCTCTGTCATGATATTTATCACCCAATGCCACGTTTCATGAGAAAACAATGCAGAGATTAGTTCATATCAAAACCAAGAGCACAGACACGTACTGTGTGAAAGGCAAAGGTGTGACAGACATCCATCCAGGCCCACTTGAGGATGGTCCCTGGGGTCCCCAGACACACTGAGGCTTGCTGTTTTGGAGCTCTGTGGGTACTAAAGTACACAGGGGAGGTAGCTCCCCATGACCACAGCTGCACGTCCCTGGGGCAGGGTCTGGAAGTTGACAGTGTATGGAAGAGTCCTTCCCCATCCCTCCCTGGGGACCCTGAGCAGAGTTCCTGGGATCGCTGTGCCTGGCAGCGAGAAAGCTGTGAGCAGGGTGCATTCCAAGCTCCTACGCCCCGTCCCCACAGGACTGCATGAACTCACAAAAGCCAGGAGCAGAGGTGTGGATGAGAACTCCTGACCTTCACCTCCAAGGTAGCCTCCAGTCAGACTCCCAGTGCTAAGTGCTGTCGCTTTCTGTTACCTTGTGCACCTGCTGGTCCCTGGCCTTGACCTGTGCTGGCGTTCATATCCTCTGGTCAGGCCGTGTTTGGGGACTTGTGCAGGCCTCTGACTGTACCCTGGCTTCCATGGAGCACATCACCTTCCACAGACCAGAGCCCTGTCTCATGTCCAGCTCCAGCCAGGCGATGCCTCAATCTCCTGTGAGCAGTTACACTTCGCCCTGATCCTCCTCCTCTTCAAATCCTCAAGGCACCTCTTGAGCAACCAGGAAGTAGCCTCTGTGAAATGCCCAGAGTAGCCTTCCACATGCAGCCAGGACTCATGGGCTGCAGGGTCCTTGTCCTTTCACCCAGCAGCTGGACGGAATCTCCCCAGAGGAACCTGCCGACGATGCTCCCAGCAAAGCGGCCATAGCTGCTCTGGACTTCAGGCTCTCTGTTGGAGAATTAAGCCTCCAGCAACCGCTTTAATGCTCCCTATGGCCTCTGAGAGCCAAATTTCCATTTCTGTAGCTGCTACAAGGTTTGGTTCATCCATCTGCCTGGCTGCTTTATTAGACTCTATTTTTACTTATCACTAAGAGTTAAACAGACAAGGACTTCAAGATGGATGTAAACCTTTGTTAAACTTAGCCATTCTTTACTAACTGCCTTAGAAATGAAAGCCGAACCGTGCACTTTCTGAAATAATTTGGAGCATAAAGATGAAACTATTTATCAATTAATTTAAACTTAAGTGAGGCTTTTGCATACAGAGGAGCTTTAGGATTTGGTCTAATGGATTAAATTTAGACTACCCCACAAATGAATTCCAAGATCCTGGTCATATCTATTCACAAAGCTGTAATTTTCTGAAGTTTTCTTGGCAGAGTGAAAGAATATATTAAAATCTGGACTCCCTGCGTGTTTCCCAGAAGAAATCAGCAGGCAGTTTCTTCTACCATAAAATTAATCCATAAAGTAAATGAGCATAATAATGTAGAAAATTAATTCTGTTGGGGCATTCCGGTCCTTTAATGCCAACAATATCCAGTGGAGATTTTTCTTTGTCATTCTAAGGCCCTTTGAAAAATATGTCAAATCTTATCGAATCAAATTTGAAACAGACCATAAAAGATTTCCAGGAAACTCTTATGAGGATCAAAATGAAGATTTATAGCAATAGAAATAAATTTGATTTCTACAAACAATTTTTGATAATGTTGCATTAATGACCTAGGGAAGTTCTTCTCAGGAGAAGTATTAGGCCACAGGTATTCAATCAGCAAAGCAACGTTGAAGTCGGGAACTTGCAAATTAAAGATAGCACCATTTGTCTTAAATCAATAAGTGGAAAGATTAAAGCAACAAAGTTCCCAAGATGTAAAGTGGGAAATCAAGCCTGATTTGATTTGATTTATGTCATCCAGCTCTCAGAGATGTAAGTACCCTAAGTTCTGATTCCAAAGATTCTATAGAAGAATCAGTGGCCAGAGAACAGGAGCAAATGATTCTACAGAAGGTGGAGGAAGATGAGGAAGAGAGAAGGATGAAGAGGAGGAGGAGGAGAATGAGGGGGATTAGAAGAAGGAGGAGGAGGCTTTTAGATACAAACAGAGTGAAATGCCTGAATTTATTCCCCCCAAAACAGTTTGAAAAAATAGTACCAGTAACTTGGAAACTAGATTTACATCAGAACTGGAAAGACCCCATCTCGTGCCGATTCGTACATCACAAACCTCAGCCCAGAAGCTGGTAGAGCCCTGGCCACCTGGTTCCAGGAGGGGAGCCAGTGGCCCAGTCTCCCCACTCACAGAAGCCCTGGGCTACCGTATGTCCACACAGCAGACCCAGAGATCGGGAGAGGGGGCTCCACAGAGAGGCAATGGCAGGCCATCAGCCCAGAGCCTCACAGTTATAGGTTCCTCAGACCATGGACTCCCGGGCTCCAAGGCCACCCAAAAGCCCTGTACCTGCTCGCTCCTGAGGAGTTGAGGCCTCCTCCACAGGACCACACAAGGAAGGTGCTCAAAGACTGTAGGTTTTGGTTGAATGTCCTGCTGTTCCATCTTTTTAAAAGGAGACATTGATGCCAGAAAATGGTCAACAATGTCCAGTCAGAAACCTGGCCAGGTAGGATGCTCCCAGATGTTTGTATAACATAGAATAAGCTCAGCTTGGCTCCCCTGCTGGAGGGGTCAGTGCAGCTGGTCCTCCAGGGATGATGCATCAGGACATCCAGGAACTCAACCTCTGATGGTGCAGCTCATAGGCCGTGCTGGCTGTTGCTCACATCTCTGCATTGCAATTGTGTTAAGACCCAAGAGGCATTTCAGAGTAAGTATGGATCACAGTTTAACAAGTACATGTAATTGTACCCAGCACAGAAAACCAGTTAATCCAGAAAGGAGCAGAACACGTGTATTAAGGTGTGAAGATAGAAGAGGAATCAACTTAAGATGCACACTTGCTGTCCCTGCATTTCCCCAAGAGCTTCCCTCCTTCTCATGGGTCCTGGGGTAAAATCCAGGCATCTCTGGGAGAATCAAACAGGTTATTTTGAGAACAGCATGAGCAGGTGAGTTTGAGGGCCTATGAGAGGATGGAATATTCATTGAGATAACGGCAAAGCAGGTGGCTGTGGCAGGTAACAGGCAGAATATTAAAGGCATGAGAAGAAGATAGTGTGGACTGAGCCTTAACCAGTTCCAGAATTTTCCAGAGATCAAACAGCCTCTTTAGTAGTCAAGTGTGGCCACTTAGGAAGCCAGGCCATGGCGCAGAGGGCTAATAGGAAGTTTTCACTCTTCTTTCATGCTAGTTTATGACAAGGCCAGTTCTCTCCTCACCCTACGCACCCTTCCCTGTCAAATGCCTTAGAAGCATGAAGAAGATGGAAAACTAAAAGAATTACAGAAACATTTGAGTCTCCTTTGGTGATCATTCCAACCTTAATTTATCTAGATAACCATGTGTATATGGAGCCAGGAAGGAGTGGAGAGAGGGAGCTACATCTTGAGACCCGTCTCTTCCTCCTGCCGTCCTAAGGCAACATTTCAGAGTGCATGAAGGTGGCTTCAGCAACAGGGATCCCAATTCTTGGAATCTTCCCCTCCTTCCAGCGTCCCTCTGCGGTCCTGGGCTGCTCACAAACTCTACCCCAATCGCCATCCCTCTCCCTGATGCCTCCACTTGGGTGTTGAAAGGTGATATGGTTTGGCTTTGTCCCCACCCAAATCTCATCAGGAATGGTAGCTCCCATAATCCCCACATGTTGTGGGAGGGACCAAGTGAAAGGTAACTGAATCATGGGGGCGGGGCTTTCCCCTACTGTTCTCATGATAGAGAATAAGTCTCAGGAGACTTGATGGTTTTATAAAGGGCAGTTCCCCTGCATATGCTCTCTTGCCTGCTGCCATGTAAGACCTGCCTTTGCTCTTCCTCTACCTTCCACCATGATTGTGAGGCCTCGCCGGCCATGTGGAACTGTGAGTTCATTAAACCTCTTTATCTTTATAAATTTCCCAGTCTCGGGTATTTCTTCATAGCAGTATGAAAATGGACGGTTACAAACAGGCATCTCAAACAGCACAACCCTCCTCAAGAATTCTGACCCCCTCCGGCCTCCCAGCTCTGAGTACTGGCACACCATGATCCTAGTTGCTCAGATAAAACATCTAATAATTATTCTTGATTTCTAAGTTTCTCTCACATCCTACATACAACACTTCAGCAAATTCTATTAATTCCACCTGCAAAATAGCCCAATGCCAAGTCTGGAGCAACAGCATCTCTTACCTGGATGATCAAAATAGACATACTCAGTCTCCCTGCTCCCACTGACACCCCCTCCAGCTCCTGTCCATTAGCCACATAGCAGTCAGAGGGATCTTGAAGATGCACACATGAGATTGTATCACTCTCCACCTCAGGCCCTCGTCCACAGAAACTCTGAGTCCAGTGGAGCTAGTAGCTAAAAAAATTAATATGGTGATGATACAGCAATGCAGACTGTAGGCAGCTCTTGAATGCCACATGCCTCCCCAAAGCCCCCAGGTGCATTTCTCAGGTGCAGACTTTGCTCCTGAGCTCTGAGTGCTCACTTCTAAGTGCATACTCATTACCTTAACTTCAGTGTCTCAACACAACCTAGCTCAGCATGCCAGTGGCTGAAATCACCCTCACGCACACCCCTTCCACCACAAACACAATCCCCAATGTTCCCTCCTTAGTGAATGGTACTCCCACAACCCAGCTGCACAAGTCACAGCCTGGGCATGGTCCTTCCTTCTCCTTCTCCTCTCCCAGTACCTACTCAGCAACAATGCTGGCCAATCTCCCTTCCTAAATATCTCTTGAATGAGCCTATGCCTCACCATCACCACATCAGCTGCTGGAGCACATAAGCATCCTCTCACCTGGTTAGCTTCCCTGAGTCCACTGCAGCTTCCCAGGCCCACCTACTTCCAAAGGGAGGACACCTCCACAAGAGGAGCCTCCCCTCTCCCCAGGGAATCCCAGCTCTGGGACGCATGCTCTCAGTGCAGTGTCTTCTACTGCATGAAAGAATGTGTCTAATACATCCTTCAGTGCAATTATCTGTTCAATAACTGCCTTCTTGCCAAAGCGTGGGCTCCAAGTGGGCAGGGAAGGGGGCTGCCTCTGGTTCGCTTGTCTGCATCCCAAGGGCACAGTGCAGTATCTGCATCCACGTCCAAGTTTTGAACTACCGTCTCCTGGTTGGCAACATATTTTCATATGGAATCCAAAGTCTGAATACAAGAACTGCTGCTATACCTGGAGGACTAGAGTACCTTGGCAGAACAGGGATCTAGGTATGCTGGTGAAGGTAAGCCTTCTCTTTATGAGGAGGAGCTACTAACTTTGACACTTACAGCATCTGACAAAATGCTGCTGGGACAGAATCAATTAAAATAGTGGTAACAATAATTGGTACTAGTATTTGTCCAGAGTGTTAGAATTCCCAAAGTATTTCACGTGCATTACTGAATACTGCAATGACGTCTAAGGGAACTCAAAGACACCAAACAGAGAGGACGCAGCCCTGCTCCATAATCTATTGGCAACATTGATTGGACAAGTGATGGAAATGGCCCAAAGAGTGCACTGCACTGATACAGGCTCAGAGAAGGACAGAGTGACATGGAAGAGTTTTACGGCTCAGTGAAAGATGACACTGCTTCAAAAGATGGATTAAAACTGTCCAGAGCATGGCAATACCTTCCTCACATGTTTTCACCTGCCTTTTGAGGCTCTTGCATCCTATGTCATCCCAGATGTCACCATCAGGACTTTCTTTCTAGTTGTTCAAGCCATGATCACTTCCCCCTTTGTAAATAGCCCCTGGGGAGAACTCATCCTGGATTGCATGTGCATCGCACATGTGGGAGGAAAAAGCACCAGTAAAGATCATTTATTGCCAAGCGATGCATATCGCGAACCATGAGCGATTCTCTCTGCATCCTAAACAGCCCTCACAAAACATCGTCAGCTGAAGAGAGTGGGGCTGACAGTGGACTATGTCCCAGCAGAGTCCAACGCAGTGTCACACTCCTCCTGCAAGTGGGCCCCTCCCCACCAGTGAGCTTCCTAGCTTGCTCTTTTAAAGAAAACAGAAAATAGAAAAGGAGTCTGAAATGTATCTTGCATATTCGCCTGATTTCAACATAACGGCACTTCACATTGGCTTTGCAGGAAAGTCTTGTTGTTCTAAACTGCTTTTGCTGTTCTCATTGTTTTATCTGAGCTGTCTCCTTTTGTTGCATTTTGCTCCCCCAGTGAGGAGGTGTTGGTTTCATGAAGTGCATGCTCAAGGATTCCATAGGAAATAATCATAATCTGAGATTGGCACGAGCACACATTATGCACACACAAGTACAAGTAACACAGAGATGTGCACACAACACACACATACACCCTCACATACAAGTAACATGGAGAGGTGCATGCTACACACACATACACATACAAATAACATAGAGATATACACTCAACACAATACACACATGCACACACATAAAATAACACAGAGACGTGCACACAACACACATGTACACATACAACACACATATACAAACACAACACACACACACACACGCTTCCTATAGCTACTGGTGTAATAATCCAAATATAATCCTGCCTCACAAAATAGCCAAGACATGTTCCACTTAGGAAAAGGTCAAAAGCAACAAACAAAGAACAGAGGAGAGCCAGGGAGGGGGAAGCCTTTGCCTGCAGCTTCCAAGTGACTTCCCACAGATGCCAGATCCATGATTCTGAGTCTCCAATGTGCCTCTGGACTGCTTGGAGAGCTTGTTAAAAACTTAGATTCCTGGTTCTCACCCCAGAAAGTCTGATTTATTAGGTCTCGTATGTGGCTATAAGCCTGTTTTTCTAGCCAGCACCCTACTTGACTAGGAAGCTGTTGGCCCAAGGATGTGAGGCTGCACACGCTGCTCTCCTTCTCAATGCCCTTCAAGCATCCTCTGAAGGCCAAGATGAAATGCCTAGGCCAGGCCCGGGGTTCTCTGGCCCTGCTCCAGCACAGGCCCCATCTCCTCAACAACATACCCTTAGCTCTCTCTGGTCCTAAAGTTTAGCCCGTAGCTGAGACACCTCTAACCCCAGGAAAGCAGTCCACATCTTACGGCACCAGGCCTTCATCTGTTCAGCAGCTCACCTTACTTCCTGGAACTTCTTCTGCCCAAGTGCCCAACCCAAACCATGCATGGTCACCCCAAGCATGGCCCTTTCTTATCACCCCCCACCCCTCTGTGGCATGTCTAGGGCAACCCTGACCCAAGCTTAGCCAACCCAAGTCCCACCCCAGGGAATTCTGAAACTTAAGCTGGGTAAAGGATATGAGTTGCTCTCTAGGTGGCGAAAGCTCTACAACACACACAAAACAACGCAACACAATACACAGAACACAACACAACACAACACACACCTTCCACCATGGGAATATCAAAGAGGGAGCAGGGGATGGGGAGAGAATTAAAGGAGGTGGGTGCAGTGGGCTCTTGTTCCTCCTTGGATCCCTATTCCTCCTCTCCCTGCAAGTCTTTCCTCCATGGTGCTTCCTGTATGAGTCAGCTAGGGCTGCCATAACAAAATACAAAGATGCAGCAGCTTAAACAATGAAAACTGTCTTGCAACTCTGGGGGCTGGCAGTCCAAAATCAAGGTGTTGGCAGGATTGGTTTCCCTCTCCTTGGCTTATAGATGGCATATTTTCCTCGTGTTCTCACATGGTCTTCCCTCTGGGTATGTCTGCGTCCTAGCATCCTCCTCTTAGAAGGACACATGTCAAACTGGATTAGGGCCCACCCAGATGAGCTCATTGTACCTTAATGACCTCTTTCAGGACCCAACCTCCAAATACAGTCACAGTCTGGAGTATTGGAGTTTAGGATTTCAGCTTATGAATGTTGGAGGGACACAATTCACCCACAGCACACTCTAGCATTGTTGTAACAAATACCTCTTTTGGGTTGAAGCCCCTTTGAATTAGAAGGAATTTGTGCTACAAAACATAGCTTCTCTACATTGCTGGGCAGGTCCGGGCAGGAGAGCTTGGGAGCTGTTGATTTGGACCGGCTGCTCCCACCGGACTGGGAGTGCCTTTATGTCACAGACTGTGTTGCACTGGACATGTCTCCGCAGAAGAGGCACAGCGCCAGCCCATGCTCCCACCCATCTGTGTAATACAAAAGTGGGCACCACGTGTCCATCCTCCTGTCTCAGGAAATTCAGAGAAGTCAGCCCCTGAAGAAAGCTTCGCAGAGATTTGCAAACCTTCTACGTTTGTGCCTGGCCTTGTTCCTACCATTCTTCAGCCAAAAAAAAAGTATTATTAAGAAATTCAACGTTTTTATTGGGGTTCTAGGAAGCCAGGGATTTCTGAGTACTGTATGAATCACAGAAAAGAACCTTGGTTATTTTTTTTACCCAGAAATTGGCAGCATTTGATCATGGAAAAATGTAATAGCTTACGAAATGCAATTTCCTTTGATGCTATTTCAGCGTTGACTCAAGACCACCCTTACCAGAGAAGGAAACGGTTAGGAAGACGCAGCCCTGTCCTCTCTCCTCCGTCTGGCCTTGAGGTCTGATTGGATTGTGTCCAGAAATTCCAAGTCCCTGCCTTATAAAACAGCTTCCATCCAGGTGAGTGTACACCTAAAGAACTCTAAAATTAAAGAAGCCCTCTCCTTATTCTTCTCAAATCAGTAAAACTTAAACCCTGACAATGTCATTGGTAAGGAGGTAAAGAGGTGAGCATTCACACTTCTGGTGAGACGATAAAGTTGGCACAATTTGGAAAGCATACTGGTCGTGCTTAGCAGAGAGGAAGATGTGCACACACCATAGTCTGGAGAAACTTGTACACATGTCCAAGAAGATATCCAAGAATGGTTATTGCATTATTGTTTGCAATGGTGAAAAATGAGAAACAGCTTAAATGTTTATTGAAAGAGTAACATAAAAAGTTAAAATATCTAAATGTATCAAATACATGAATTTTCAAATCATAATCTTCATCAAAGAGGGCAAGTTGCCATATGGATTTCGTACAGGAAAGAGTTAATATCACAAGCCTGTGGCCTCTCTCCCTGGAAAGGCCTGTGTGTAAGGTGCGCCCTTGGCTAGTGTCTGAGACCTTGGATGCTAAGAGGGTTCCCACTATTCCCAGGCTGATAAAAGTGCCTCACTGAGCCAAACTGTTCCAACTACATGGTTTTGCTGGACACCTGCTTTCTTTCTGAGAATTTGGAATGTGTGTCAGGCAAAGGGTGCTGATATGATCAACCCCAATAAAAACCTTGGGCACTGAGTCTCCAATGAGCTTCTTTGGTTGACAACCTTTGCACGTGTTGTCTTAATTCATTGCTAGAACAACTGAATGCATCCTGTGTGACACCACTAGGAGAGACCCTCAGAAGCTCGCATCTGGTTTTCCCCCAGACATCTCCCCACGTGCCTTTTCCCTTTGCTGGTTTGGCTCTGTGTCCTCTCCCTGTAATCAATCATAGCATGAAGTCAACAACTATGTGCCAAGTCCAGTGAGTCCTCCTGGACCGATCACTGAATCTAAGGGCAGTGTCCGGGACCCCACTCATAGATATAAAAAAAAAAATTATAATTTATTTTAAGTTTGAAAACATGCAAAACAAGATGATTCATTATTTATGGAGACATGTATATGATGTGAAAATATAAAACATGCCCAGGAGTGATAAGCAAGTGAATGGGGTTAGGGAGGTGACATAGTTTGTAATCCCCATGGTAGAGGTGGGGCCAGGTGGGAGGTATTGGATCATGAGGCCAGATTTCTCATGAATAGTTTAGCACCATCCCCTTGGTGCTGTCCTAGCATAGTGACTGAGTTCTTGCAAGATCTGATCATTTAGAAGTATGTGGCATGGCTGGGCGCAGTGGCTCACGCCTGTAATCCTAGCACTTTGGGAGACTGAGGCAGGTGGATTGCCTGAGCTCAGGAGTTCAAGACCAGCCTGGGCAACATGGTGAAACCCCATCTCTACTAAAATACAAAAGAAATTAGCCAGGCATGGCAGCATGCACCTGTAGTTCCAACTACTCAGGAGACTGAGGCGGGAGAATTGCTTGAACCAAGGAGGCAGAGGTTGCAGTGAACCGAGATTGAGCCATTGCACTCCAGCCTGGGTGACAGTCTTGACTCTTTCTCAAAAAAAGAAAAAAAAAAAAGTGTGGCTCCTCTCACACCCCTGCTCCTGCTCTCTCCATGTGATGCATCTACTTCCCCTTCCCCTTCAGCCATGATTGGAAGCTTCCTAAGGCCTCCGCAGAGGCAGATGCCACTATGCTTCCCATACAGTTGTTATGGTTTGGCTGTGTTCCCACACAAATCTCATCCTGCATTGTAGTTCCCATAATCCCTGTGCATCATGGGAGACCAGGTGGAGATGACTGAAACATAGGGGAAGCTTCCCCCATCCTGTTCTCATGATGGTGAGTTAGTTCTCATGAGACCTGACGGTTTTATAACGGGCTTTTTCCACTTTGCCCCCAGCGCTTCTCCTTGCTGCCACCATGTGAAGAAGGACATGCTACTTCTCCTTCCACCATGATTGTAAGTTGCCTGAGGCCTCCCCAGCCATGCTGAACTGTCAGTCAATTAAACCTCTTTCCTTTATAAATTACCCAGTTTCGGGTATGTCTTTATTAACAGAGTGAGAATGGACTAATACAACAGCCTACAGAACCATGAGCCAATTAAACCTCTTTTCTCATAAGTTACCCAGTCTTGGGTATTTCCTTAGAGCAGTGCAAGAAGAACCTAACAAGGGAGGTTTGCAAGACTCATCTGAAATAGTTTATGCCTTTAAAGGAATAAAGCAGATATGGTAAAATACAAAAATTCGATAAAACTGAGTGATAGTTCCTGATGGCCTCATATTATTCTCTGTATTATTCTGTCTGTTTTAAGTATTTTCATAATGAAAATACTGAAAGTACAAAGAATGCACCTCCACAGCAATTCGGATGAATGCATTTCAACTGTAGTTCGCCTTTTCCTGACCTTGTTCGTGGAGATTTCCTGCAGGACAACAAACAGCCTGGAAGAGGAAGGCATGAGACTGCAAATTCAGAAAGTAGCACAAATCTGACATTCAATGTTTCCCTAAGCATGGATTTGACTGTGGGAGAAAGGAGCAGGTGTCAGCACCCTTCCCACCTGAAGAAGGTTTGAGCCAGAGTGGCAGGAACAAAGGAAAAAGCTCATGTCTGCAAGGGAAGAAGTGCAGGGGAGGGAAAAAGATTAGCCTTTTATTTTATTACCTACTGTCTGCTGTCATCTTAAGAATTACCCTGGGCTGTGAGTGGCACTCACATATGAGAGATACACTAGAGGATGATTCTTTTTTCCTTTGAAAGAGTATACAGGGAGAAATGGTATGGAATGAAAATTGAGTTTGCAATCAACTGTAATGGCAATGATAATACTGATGCATTATAATTTCTCAACACTCTGCTCATCTGCAACAATAACAGCACAAATCAACAAATATCTGTTCAGTATCTATGAGGTGCTACCCATGAGGAATGCAGAGAAACTGAATTACAGTTTTTATTTTCTAAGAGCTCACAGTCTACTGAAGGAGGCAAAAAAGGACAGATTCAAAGGACCTGGAGTTGTACGTGGAAGGCATGGCAATCATGGCCCTGTGTCTGTCTTGTTCACAATTCACTCATCCCCTGTACT
Source organism: Piliocolobus tephrosceles (assembly GCF_002776525.5). Lineage (NCBI taxonomy): Eukaryota > Metazoa > Chordata > Mammalia > Primates > Cercopithecidae > Piliocolobus > Piliocolobus tephrosceles. Next base: position 5,722,830 of record NC_045437.1, read on the forward strand.
CCCTCAGGACTGGAACATCAGGTGTCTCAGCAAGCATACACTGAATTAAACAGAAGCACTTGATTCTGTCAGTACTAATTACATGTCGTTGTACAAGTCAGTCCCAGGATTGGTCCAGTATTAGTTCCAAAAGCTGTGCATGTGCATATTACTCATGCATCTACACAGGAGCCCTGGACATGTCCCCATGGAGGATCACCACACTCTGCATCCCAACCATGGTGTGTGTTTCTTGAAATCAGACACTGAGTCTTGTAGGTTGCCGTGGCTGCCATGAAGATGCACACTGTGCTTTCCTGCTGCAGGGGGCAATGCTGACTGGCAGGGTCAGTGCTGGCCCTCTGGACCCAGCACTGCATTCATGCCACAGCCATGCTTTCCCTGGGATGCTCCAGCCAATGCCTGAGCATGGCAGGTGCTGGTACCTGTCCATTCCTACTGGACCAGGACTCCTCTAACAAGCAGGTTTGGCATAAGGAGACATCATCAGCCTGGCCAAATCCTTCTCAGATCTGCACTGTGACATGAGATGTTCTACTCAGCCCTTTCTTCCTTCTCTTTGTTCACAGATGTCAGACCCACATCTCAGTCTGGAGGCTCTCCCTGCCTCCTCCTGTGGCTGTTCCCTTACCCTTCACAGGTGTTTCCCTGACAGTTTCTTGCATGTCTAAACCTACGTTAGTGTCTGCATCTCAGAAGACCCAAGGCAGCACACTGTATTTTGAGCCCCAGCAAAGAACAAAAAGATCATAGAAGAAAAATGCTTACTTTTAAATGAATAAATGACTTCTTGAGTAATAATAAAAATTTTCAATGAATATTAATCAGTTCTCTACAATGAAAATGTGAACTATTCTCTGATATCTATAACTAAAATACCTCTTTAGTCTAAAGTATTTTGTATGGTCAGTACGTTGTTTGCAATTACTTTAATTCTCTGATCAACATTTCTTTATTCGTGAATGGTAAGCAATCAATACAAAAATCACTAGATGGAGCTACCAAATTAAAGAAATAGTTGATAACTTAATTCTTGCCTCATTGATTAAGCCATGCTGCGGGCACTGGGATCCATCAGGACAACAGCAGCTTGAGGTATCAATACTGAGAAGGAGTAAGCCAAATCTCCATTGACTTGTGCTCTCAGTGGCATTATACGGGAGCTAAATTTTGTCATCTTTGCAATAGTTAGCATCTGTGGGTTCCTAGGATTTAGTGTTAACCCCTTCTATGTGGGCACTTTCTATGCTGCAAACAATTGAAAAACCTAACAGCTGGATCCATCCAGAGTAGATGATGTCTCCCGAGAGCAGGAATTCCACCTCATTGCCTAGGAACTCTGCAGGAAAGAACCAACGGCTGCCGCAGCCCCTTGCAGTTCCGGCAATCCTATTGGTGTGGTTCTGACTTCATATTGGCCCAGTTCACCATTGTACACTGTGCAAAGAAAGGACAACTCTAAACAAGTTTGCTCTGTGAGCCTCCACACCATTGTCCTTTGTCAGGTATTCTTTTTTGAATCTAAGATTGTTCTCCTTATCTACCTTACGTAAGAAATAACAATGACCATCAAAAACATGTATTGATCACTTGTTATGGGCTCATGTTATCTTGTTTAATTCTCACAACAACCCAATGCGGTGGGAGCTATTATCATTATCATTTGACTCAGAGATATTAAGTAACTTTTCCAAGGTTACACAGCAAAAATGGCCAAGACAGGTGTGAAACCGAGCACACAAACCACAGGTACCTGCTCTTAACACCTCCTCTGCATTCCAACTCTATATTTAAAGGCCAACAGCTTAAAATAAAGATGTTTTAAAAATTTAATTTCATGACGGAAATAACAAGACTTTGTGTAAAATTCAAATCTAGATGATGTCATCATGGAAAAACAAGAGCTGCCAACACATGCCCTTTTGAGCAAGTCAGTGCCTTCATAACAATGTTCTCTTCCTCTGATAAAGAGAATTTTTTCTATAAGTAGACAGCCTGCTTATAGAAACATGTTTAGTATCTGTCCTGTTCAAATCCCTCTTCCATATCCAAATGGGAAAACGTCTTTATTGTCCTGAGTGATGGCAAAATCAATGCCAAACTTGGGGTCGGGGAGAAGTCAAAGTTAACTTTCTTAGCAGCAACAGGCGACATTTGCAAAGTTTAACAAAGTGAACACTCTGTGTAATTCAAGGAAGGTCATGAAGCTGAAATAGACATGGTCATCAACAAACTCTCCCTATCACAAATTTTAATTAAAGAGTTCAAGTTGTTAAAGAGCTCAAATTTTAATTAAAGAGTTCAAGTTAAACATTTAACATGCTTTTAATTTAAATCAAATTATTTGAAAATCCAGCTATCAGCAGTGACCTGTAGTTCACCGTGCCCAGGGCTCCTGAGCGCTTCCACTGGCTCTTGCCTGCCCTGGCTAGAGCGCAGTTCACAGGCACATGATGGTAGGAGAGAGAGGGACGCCTCCCTCAGAAAGCCCCAGCTTTAATGCAGCTTGAATTTCGGTTTTATTCTTGACTTTAGCAATCAGACTTTTGAGGATAATGCAAAACAAGCATTACGTGGACAGAAACAACTCACACAACTGCTGCCAACGTCTTGCGGTTCTCAGCTCAACATGATCTGCAGTCCTGTGTCTGTAAAACCCTCAGAAAGCCAGTTTCCACTTCTATAAAATGGAACAACTGAGTGTGGGGGCTTAACATAAATAACGGCTTCGAAGTGCTTCACATAAAGCCTGGAAAGGGTTCATGTTAGAAGACATGGTTCCGCTCATTAGAAAGCTTATCGGAATGGTGATTTGCTAGGAGTGAGTGGCTCGGTTGATGGGGCTGTTTATGTTCATCTCCTATTTCTGAGCTAGTTGGCATTTCACATTTTGCTTAAATGAAAGAGCTAGTGTCCACTGATCATTGTTTTAGGTTTAGTATTTTCAAAGAAGAACATATTGATAAGTAAGTTTGCAGGTTTCTAAAAATTCTATCTAAAGGTGAAGGTGAGAATTTGATGAGAGAAATCTGCCACAGAGCCATGGGTGCGAATGGTCCCTGGACCAGGCTTCGGAGTCTTCTCTGATGGTCCTTGGGAGACAACACACAGCATTTGCTAAGGAACATGGTCAGGATTCAGAACTTACTGTAGAGATGTGAAAGACGATCATGGAATTTTGTGCTGAGAGAATCACACGTTACTAAACACTCTGCTTTACAGATGAAGATGCCAAAATCCAGTGGGTGAGGGAAGGGGAATATTGTTCAAGGTCATGCAACCAGTCAGAAAGGAAAATCAAATATCTGACCCTGACCCAAGGCTTCCCCACTAAACACTATTAATGACTTCATTGGGGTTTCCTGTGCAAGTTGGAGTAGAAAATCTTAAACTGGATCTTACAGCCTAGATGCATTTTTTATTAATTCTGGATACATCCAATAGATGAAGTAAAAATTATTATTTTAGCCAATAAAATTAATTTGTAAAACAGAATTATTCTGCTGCTAAGCTTACTTAACTACATATGAATTCAATGTAGAAATATGTAAGCGTTTTAACTTTATTGGCAAACTTTATATGAAATATTAAAGCTGAGTCCAAGAGCAGCATTCAAAACATGGTGTCAGGAAAAGTACAGAAGACTTGAAAATGAGCAAAAATAATGACTAGGGCACCCTTCTAAGTGGTCTCTACCTTTGGTTGTCTTCGAGCAATTACACCAGTGTGTAAGTTTTAGAATACTAACTAATGCAGTGAAGCTTATACAAAAGAAAATTGTGTTTTTTGGAGATGTCTTTGATAACAGCCCTGTGGATAGTGACCAACTTTGCATCTATTTGTAAATAGGTTTCCATATCCCTGAGGGTCTACACATGTGTGTATTTGTTTGTTTGTTTTAATTTCCCTTTGAACTAGTTATACCATCATACTGGCTCAATCATTAATTAAAAAGTTAAATAAATCTTTGATGTATGTTCTGTATATTTATATGAGTCACTGTTTCACTATTTCTGAAAGTTATCCAGTAGCACATACAAAAGACAATGGACAATTTTCAAGGAAAAAAAAAAGACTAGAATCCAAGCCTTATCTCTGATTAATGAATGAAATACCACCTCCCCACCTCTGCCTTCAGCCACTACAGCTTAAAGCTATTTCAGGTACAGGTGTGCTCACCACCCAAGCAAAAACCACAATGCAGGGTAGGGATGAGACGGTGTTTCTGCAGAGCCACGGAGGGTTAGCACTGGTTTTCAACATTCTGACTGGGGGAATCTGGAAGTGAAAGGCACCACAATGCGAAGAAAACAAAACTTTGTATGCAATGGAGTAGCCAAGTATATCCTTAGGCCACATTAACTGATGCCAGGGAAGCCCAAGACCCTAAACTGGTTCATTTCCTGTTCCCTGCACCATCATTTCCTTCATGCACAACACAAAATGGCATCTTCATCCCTGGGAAGGGATCGTCACTTGTGAAATACTTTATGAAAGTGTTAGAATATAGCTGTAAGGATGCAGGCAATTGTTTAGCCTCTCAAGTCCCTAAAATAATCTCAAATGAAATAATCTCAAAGGTATTTTGCAATTCTAACTATTCACAATTAATTCTATGGTTATATATAAATGGTTGTGGTCATGCATGTTTCTTTTGTTTAAATCTGTCAAAAAATAACAAATATTTATTTGATTTGAACAAGGATTAATTCAATTTCATTGCAACGCATGGAAGAATTCTTTGTGATGAGCAGTTAAAAATTTACCTCGGCATAGAAGCTACCTAAAAGTTACCAATCTGATGCTAATCTTAGAGAATAGTTTTTAATGAAAACGGAAGGTTACGCTAGAGTAAGAAAATTCAGAGGATGGGAGCAATAATAATTCTGATTGGCAATTTCATGGTGCCTGGCGTCACCCTGGGAGGCACGTACAGTTCCTCCTTCATCCCCATGTTTAAAGGTGATAAATGTCACTCATTCCGACGGAAGCAACAGGAACTTGACATCTGGCGAAGCTAATGATTGTCTCAAACTATGTTTATGTATAGCATCAGCTCTGTGTTTCAACAATTTTGGAGTCACTTAAATTTGACCTCCCTTGGAATCTTACTGCTAAGTTTTATCTGGAATATGAAAAGACGTCCTGATTTCACCTCAGTCTTTATCAATGTAACTTAATGCACTCAGCAGAAGAAAGGAGGTCTGACAGCCTTAGAGCCCCAGGGGCTGTCTGAAGAAGATCCAGGTGAGTTTCTTGCAGCCCCAACTTGTTTAACCCCAGCAGCAATCTCACAAATGTGGCCCGATGCAGCACTCTACCTAGCGCAAGCCCAGCAAACAAAGGCACTTGTTTAAGATGAAAATAACTTTGCACCACAGCCCAGTTGCTTCAAATAATGGTGCCAGATGGGAGAGATCGCTCTCATCACCCATAGCCTGGAATATTGGTATGTGCCATGGTGGCTGGAAATGGGCACTCCTCTGCTCCTGACACACTCCCTACAGATGTCCCAATGTGACAACTTAGGCAGGAGCTTCAGAAATTTGTTTCATTCTTTATTACACAAATGGAGACGTGTAGAAAAAAAATAAAATCTTTAATTCCCATATTAGCCAGCCACGTAAGGGAAGAAACACATGTGAAAGATTACAACGTATAGAGGCCCTGGCTGCCAGACTGTGCTATTCCTCAAGAATGACATCAGTAAACAGAAGCCAGCAGTTTCTTCCATCTCAATTGCAAAGAGCTGAGATTAGAGACACGTCCATTTGGGGAATATACGGTGAGTAAAAGTGGTATGTATCCTTATGTGACACATATTTGTATAGACTGTTATAGCTTCAGCCACACTTGGGAAGAAACGCGTGATAAACACCATGATACTGAATTTTTTGTGTAATTAGTTTTTCATGATGAGAAAAGTATTGTATGCCAATCAGTGTTGAGTATGTAGGAAATACAGCACAATGGATACTATTCCTACATATCATTCATATTATACAACTCCCATAGAGTAGCTATAAAGAGCATGAAATAGACAGCATATGCTAAAGCGTCTTAGGAACTGAAAAACAGACAACAAACGTGAGTTCTGTCTGAGGGTGCTTAGGAGTGGGGAGAATCCCTATGCCTTGAAAGCACAGCACAGTCGTGATATGGCAAAGCTAGGGTAGCCCTGCCATTTGCATATATTATTCTGTTGATGCCACATATGTCCCACATCCTATTTATTTTCAAAGTCCCCAGAGAAGGAAAGAACCTCCTATATACTTAGCAACACCCAACATTATGAGCCCTGTGGCAACCACACGAGAAATCCAATCCTGCAAATGCTGATTGAGAAACTGTGCAGAAAATGCCAGATGTGCTGCCTAATGGAAGTGAGTACACAGGAAAACCCAAAGCAGGGAAGGGGGCACCTCCCCACCTCAACCGGGGACAAATGACATCTTTTCAGGAAAATCTTTATAGCTTAGTGAATAACAAAGTCTTTAGCAAGATGCTTATAGAATAAGTTCCATTTCAATGAGCGGAGACAAGAGGCGACATTTTAAGGAAAACACCCAGATTAAGCACAGCAAAGGAGAAAGCAAGCCCAGGAAAGCCGGTCTGAATGGCAGGGTGACGGCCAGGTGTGGGGACAGAACTGAACAGCTGGTCTGGAATCACATGGCAGAGGCCTGGCTCTTGCCTGCTAAGGATTTTGAGGGCACAGGAGAGGTACTGAAGCATTGTGATCAATAATCTGACGTGATGACTTGAACTGTCAGAATGGAGAATTAATTGGAGTGAGCCTAGCCTGGGACAGAGAAACAATATGAACCGTAAGGACAAGTCATAAGCAGGTGTGATTAGGATAGTGCCTGACGTGTGGTGTGAGGTCACAAAGGAGTTGTGGGTCAAGTAGGTTGTGAAACAGTCATGGAAAGAGGGAGACAGATTTGAGAGAGGCTGAGAAAGCAGAAGCTACAAGGTTCACCCATGCACTGGATTTGGGGGTCCCCCAAAAAACGAGGGAAGCTATTTTGAATGGCGAGAGGCCAGCCTATCCAAGCACCACGTCTGCCTTCCAGGACTCAGCATTGACAGCAGCGGGTCCAGCCTTCCCCCAGCAGCCATGCAAAGACTGTTCTAGCATCATTTTCTCCTTCACAGCCTGAGCCTCAGTTCTCTGTCACTGATGAAACTTAAGGGTTTTTCTTCTTAATCAAGGTTCCCAGAGCCCACTCATTATCTCAAAATGTACCCATTGTACAAAGACAGACAAAAGTTTTGCTGAAAGCATGAGTTGGGGGTATTGTCCTGGAAGCAACTGGAATGGGATCATAATTCAGTAAGCAAAGCCCTAATTGACCATATAGTATTCTCTGCTGCAAAACCACACAGGCAGAAGAAGTTGTGGTCAGGACTCTCCCTTGCATTGTGGGAGTGGTCTGCACCCTTGGCCCAAGCCACCAAACCCCAGAAGCTGCCTCAGTAGTGATGAAAACAAAAACCACCCCCCACCTTTCTGGATACCTCCTAGGAGAGCAATACATTTCCAGGGGAATCCTAGGCACATACAAAAGCGAGGGCAGTGATGCAGAAGGCAGCCAACTTTGTACATTGTTGTCCAAAAGAAAGGCCCAGAATGTAAAGGACACACTTTTTCTTACCACTGTAGAAGAGAACAATTGATGGTCCATCAGGACTCTTTGGAATTGTGTGGGCAGAATTCTAAAATGACCAGCAATGACCCAAACGCCTCCCTGCAGAACCCCCCCACCTCCTTAGTGTGGGCAGGATCTCAAAGATGCCGGGACATCACTCAAGTGTTGAGGTCATGTTTTGTGCCACAGTCGGCTTCAAGTAAGGTGGATGGTCCTTGCAGGTTTTACCTCATTAGGGAAGCCCCTAAAAGGGTGTGGCTCTCCCTGGAGAAAGATGTTCAGAGTTGAGGGGAATTTGGTGCAAGGGAAATTTCCCATGGCTGCCTTTGAAGACAGAGAGGTCATGGAGCAAGAAAAGGGGTGGCTTCTAGCCACTGAGAATGGCCCCCACATGACAGCCTGAGACAGAAAGGAGACCGCCATCCTACAACCACAAAGAATTGAATTCTGCCATCAACTTCAATGAGCTGGGAAACAGACTGCCGCCCAGAACTTCCAGATAATAAAGCAGCCAAGCCAACAGCTTGATTTCACTCTCATGAGATCCCAAGGTGAAAGATCGATTAAGCCATGCTTGGACTTCTGACCTACAGAACTATGCGATAATAGGTGGGTGCTGTTTCAAACTGCCAAGTCTTTGATGATTTGCTGTGCCGCAATAGAAAACTAAAATAAAGGTCTTGATGAATGTTCCTTAAGACAATTGAACTCCTTTTGCTGGAATTATTTTTATTACAATAACTTCTTATCAATTATTTTTATTATTATTTGGCTTCTCAAATATCCAAATCTGGATCCTCTTTAAGTATGAGCAACAAGTCAATTGAGGAAAGATAGTACTTACAGAGGTGTGGGCGGAGTTAAGAGAAACTGACAAAGGAGGATGCAGCTCCAGGGAGACCCTGACAGTGCTAGACCCAAAAGAGAAGGGGAGATGTGGTTCCCAGGACCCAGAGAGAGCAGCTGCACAGAAAGAAGCTGCGGACTTCAGTGCAGAAATTCACCATGGCACTGGGACCTCATTTGTGGGAACTGACAGGCCATCTTCCAGTGCCTCTGGTCAAACCCAATAGGAAGGCAGATGGCCAGAGAACCCAGGAGAACTGGGCCACGCGATTCAGTCTTCTCCAGCACACAGCAGGTAGAGGAGGGTGGAGAGAAGAGGTGGAAAGGCAAATAAAAATCTTCAGCACCAACGAGATGCTGATTCCAAAAATTGCCGTAAATTGGAGCAGTCAGAGCTCGTGAGACTTCTGGCCTCTAGAAGGAGAGATTGTCAATAAGGAAACTGACTGGGCCAGTCATATTTGCAATTCTTTTTGAGCTTGGACAACCTTGGGCAAGGGCAGGGAAGAGGCCTGAGCCCTAGTAACATAAGAACGCACAGCTGAAAGTCATGCCGCGGTCTCTGTGCAGCTGCTGTCAGTGAGTGAGTCACAGGAGAGAAGTGACACTTGAGGTGAGCTTGCAGACACAGCAGGGAGAAAGATATTCAATAGACAGGGGACAGTGTGCACCAAGGCATGAAGTAGGCATGTTCGCTCAAAGCCAGTGTGACAAGCAAGAAACCCGCACATGTTCATGTGCGGTCCTGTGTGCACGTGTGTGCCTCAGTGGGAAGCGGACTAAATTTAGATTAGGCTGAGGCCAGATGGTGCCGTGAGCTCACATTATAAAACAGAAGCAATGTAATAAATTGCTTGCAGTGTAAAGATGCTACAAATTTAAACATAAACCCTCTTACTTTACAGGGCTTGGATCAGCAACAAGGCTGGTAGCTTTCTGTGGCTTTTCGGATCTTTGCATAGCTCTCTCATGAAGATCTTCTCTTGAATGTCCCTCTTTAATGGAATCCCCAGTGACTACTTAATCAAAATGAACCCTCTCCCATTCTCAGCCCCTTTTCATCACATGACCCCATGTTAGCCCACTCTTTGGAGTCAGCTGGATTGCTTATTCACTTGCTTATTTTCGTGTGCTAGAATCGTCAGCTTCCTGAGAGCAGTCACCTTCGCTGCGATATTCATCTCCCAGCTCCTATCACAGAGCTGGCAGGGCAAGAAGAAATGTCAGCCTCGCACCACTCAGACAACACAGGGCTGCCTAGCAAGAGGCCAGACCGTTCATTTACGCCCTGATAAGAAAGGAGAGGAGCCGGGAAGCAGAGAGACAATACAGAAAGAAGACCTGCTTTCTTCCCCCACCCCGCCCCCACAGAGAAGAAAGAGAGGAGAGCTGAGAATCTGAAGGGGAGAATGACTGCTGGAAACCGAAGCACTAACCCCAGTCCCACTGTGAAGGTGCAGAATCCATCCATCCTCAGGATTCCCACAGACAAAGCACCCTCCCCAGCTTTCTCCAGGGGGCAGGGAAGTGCTGAGTGCTCAGCTCTCACCACCTAGCCATGCTTGCCTCTTCCTTCAGCCCGCCACCCAGCCTTGGCTCCAGCTTGAGCATGGCAACTCTTGCCCCCTCTATATTCCCATTCGTCCTCCACAAAGTGGCCTGAGTACGTCTCTTATCACACCACTCTCTGTTTAAGAAAACAAAATTCTAGCTAGGGGCAGGGAAAAAATAAGACAAAAAGCCTGCAGTATTTTGTGGTTCTGTAAAGTAGGGAAGTGCTCAAAAATAAGTAAGCAAATAGATGGATGGATGGACAGATAGGCGGATGGGCAGGGGCACATCAAAAACACATAGAAGCCAAACAGAAAGAGCAACCAATGTCCAAAGCTGAAACCATTTGAGCCACCAAATCCATAATAATGAAGATATTGGATTATCACCCAAAGGCTCAAATAAATATCCATGAGTGAACACTGATATAAACAAATGAATGAATAAGTAAATATCTGGCAAATCTTCCCTACAAAAAAAAACTTCCAATTAATAAATGTAGAAGAGATGAAGGAACCAGAAAATCACCATAGGAACACCACAGTAAAGATCGTTGGCCGGGCTCAGTGTCTCACGCCGGTAATCCCAGCACTTTGGGTGGCCAAGGCAGGCAGATCATTTGAGGTCAGGAGTTCAACATGGTGGCCAACATGGTGAAACCATGTCTCTACTAAAAATACAAAAATTAGCCGCGTGTGGTGGTGTGTACCTGTAATCCCAGCTACTTGGGAGGCTGAGCCAGGAGAATTGCTTGAACCCAGGAGGAGGAGGTTGTAGTGAGCCAAGATTGCACTACTGCACTCCAGCCTGGGTGACAGAGTGAAACTCTGTCTCAAAAAATAAAAAATAAAAAATAAAAATTTCACCATGACCCAGTAGGATTTATTTATGAAGTGTAAGCATGGTTCAACATACAGAAACCAAAGTAACATATGACGTTAATAGAATTAAAGGGGAAAACCCCCATAACATCTCAATTAAAGAGAAAAAGCATTCAGCAAAATGCACCAGTCTTTCGTGATAAAAACACTCTACAAACTAGGATTAGAAGATAAACCACATCAGCATAATAAAAAGCATACATGAAAACTCCACAGCAAATCACAAAAAATTAGACAAACCCAGAAGATAACTACATCAGAATGATAAAAATCATACATGAAAACTCCACAGCAGACCATCACCCAGCCTGGGTGACAGAACAAGACTTTGTCTCAAAAAGAAAAAAATATACATATTATATATATAATATATATATATATATAGTTGCAGGCTACAGCCACCAGTGAATGCTAAAGCCAATGGGCAAAAGTTTAAGGAGGAAATGACCTTACATTACCTCAAAGTATCTCCTCCAAAATTAAAAAGGGAACTGTAGTAACTTTACAGTCAAGAAATCACACACACACACACACACAAAACCTTCAACAGTGATCCAGGCTAAAATCTCCAGTGGTGAGTCCTGTGGGCATCTGGGCCTGTCCCCCACCCCCGACTGGATGCTGAGGAAGGCACCTCGCCTCCGTGGAACTCTTCCTGAAAGTGTCTAGCCTCTCTCTGCTCATGAGAAAACAGCACACACATGCAGATTGGAGATGTTTCGCAAAGTGCCCGGCCAATAGTCTTCCAACATGTCAGGGTCATGAGAGATTGCGGAAATACTGAGGAACCATCACAGGTTGGTGGAGACTAAGGAGGCGTGAGGACTAAATGAACATGAGATCCTGGTTGGGTCCTGGCAAGGAAAAGGTCCTTAAAGGAAAGGTTGATGAAACCTTAATAAAGTCTATAGTTTAGTTGATGGTAACGCCAGCATTGATTTCTTAGCTTTGACAAATATACCAAAGTAAGATAAGATTTGGTAGTAGAGGAGTTGGATGAAAGATACATGGAAACTCTGCTAACTTTGAAACTCTGATGGTCAGTAGGATAAAATCTAAGTATTTCCAGTGTCATGAAAACCCCCACCACATAGCTCCTGTTGTTGCTATCTGTCTGATTCCATCTGTCGTGATCCCAGATGAAAGGTCCTCCCCTTCAACATATGCTTCCCACACACAGACACTCACACGTCATCACTATTCAACCCCACCCTATCCACACAGGCTCCTAAAAGCGGGACGCTGCTTCGTGCCCAAGAGCCTAGCCTTTCATTGCCCCTTCATCTTGGATTCTGTTCCTCAGCCAATTCCTCTCTCAAAATTCAAACCAGATAAATTCACCTCTGCCTGATGCTCCTGAGCCCCCACTTCCACCGCAGCACAGCGAACTCCTCCCTCCCTGTGTCCCCCGCTCCTGTGTGCCCTGTGCTCCCATCTACTGTGGTGCCTGTCACATGGTCTTGCTGATTTGTCTGCAGAAGCCACCCCCAACTAGACTCTAGGTGCCTTCGAGCAGGAACAGTGTCCATTTATCTTCACAGTCCTCAGTCAATGCTAACTGTGTGTAGGAGTCATTGGGAAGGAGGGTCCTCCTGGAGCCCGAGAGCCTGTCGGGTGAATCAACATCGGCAGACAGAGCCTGCAGGGGAGGCTGGCTGGGTGCATCCTCAAAAGCGGCCCTGTTCACCACAGTCCTCACAGCCGCCCAGAGCATGAGGCCTGCCAGCAGCCATCCCAAAGGGCCCATTCGAAAGTCACTTCCCTGGGCTCTTCGAAACACCCATGTCTAGCCTAAAATGTGTAATGATAACAAAGACAAGTTTACTCCTCAAGAAACTGAATTGCTTTTAGATATATCTGAAAAACAATGAATGTCAACAGGTTACTGAATATGAGCTAGAATAATCTCATGAAATCAAGACCCCTTCGTAGGTAGCACTCAGCATGGCTAGCTTGAGTCAACTTGTGTATTTAAAAGTAATATGCCTGCATTTTGTTGTAAAAGTCTACACTCCGCATTGTTCAACATTTTGCTAGACCTGTTTTGCATGCTCCCATGAACCCAAATGCCTGCAGATGCTGGGTGCTGCTGCCCCTGCCATGCTGCACTCCGAGGCTCTGAAAGGAAAACGTTTTTCCTGTGATGTTGGCGAGTTCGTCGCTCCTTTCATTTGATATCGGCAGTTCTCCCAGGCCACAAGCTAACTGATGCAAGCACTTTGGGTCTTGCTTCTAGGTCAGTGGAGACTTTTCTTTAAGTTGTTCCTGGTATATGCTTTTTCATATCGATTTCTCAAGATTCCAAAATAGAGTCCAAATAGCAGCACAACACTCGGTCCAGGATTTCAAAGCCTGCTCTATCTGGCATTTAATGTTTCATTCATGAGGCTCTTACATAACTCTGCACCTTCACCCTGCCATTGATTTTCCTACATTTGCCTTCAATATTTGATCACAGGGAGAGCAGCCAAAATGATAGCTGGAATTTTGGAGCTAGACTCAAATGCAATTCTTTTTCCTGTTAATGCAAAAAAAAAAAATGGCAGAAAAAGGAACAGCATTCATATCCCAGAAGAGAAGCTTTTTGAAAATGGTGGTTTTATTGAATTCCTTGTCACAACAAAGCAGTGAGCAGAGAGCTATGAGCAACCTTTGCAGTGTTTGCTTGCATCTCCTCCTCTGACTCAGGAACAGGCTGCAGTGTCAACAACACCCAAGCCATCCCCTCAGGTTCTCCATCAAGAAGCTGGGATGAGAAAAACCTGACATCTACCTGCCCCCAAAATATCTACAGTGACCTGCTATGATTGGTCCTTTTCCTACTCTCCTGAGCTCCCCACTGTAAAAGCACAGATGTGATCACAGCAATGCTTCTATTTTAGCTGCAGCTGTCCTCTCGACCTTCCCATCATCACTGAAGGATCTATCCATTTTTCAGATACATCCAGAGCATACTCCAATCCACCCAGTCAGGTAAACTAAAAATGTGAAATCCTTTCTCCTCCTATTAAACCCTCCCATCCTTCTCCCACCCAACAGGTCACCAAGTCCTGTGGCCCCCTCTAAAAGATCTCTGTAACAGAGCCCCTATTTTCATCTCCAATATACTTATGAAAGATCAGCTCTGATGTTTGCACCATGGAGCTACAGTTCAGAATTGCCTTTAGGTCCTTTTCCAGAAGGCTGCAAGGGAGAAAGAAGTAGGGAGAGGAAACAGATGGGCTCCAGCCCCAGAAGCAACAGCAAGCAAGTGTGAAACTCTTGAGAAATGGAAGCAGGAAGACACAGGATGATTTCATTTCCATTTCATCGAAGACCCAGAGCAAAGAGGACCCGAGTTTAGGTGAAAATGTGCAATGTTTCTATTACTGGCTATGGAATTATTCTTTCTCTTTGTACTGAAAAGTAGTTGGCCCTTAGAACATCTCCAAAGATTTTGTGCTGATGTGCTTGTGTTGGAACAGGGCCAGAGAGCACAGAGTAAAGGGAGAAGTGGGGGCGGGGGGTTGGGTGTTCAGAAGGAAACGTTACAACCAGACCTTTCCCAACACTGTACTGGGGAGAAGAAAAACTTACAAATGGCAATGGCTTCAGAAGAAGTGAAGAGTATGAGAATAAAGGAGCATTTTGCAGACTCTGGCCTCTGCCATCAGATTTGCCAAATATTGTCACTACTGTAGTGACAATTCCCCAAAAATAGGCTCTCTGCTGCTTCCTCTCCAGTCAGGGGCCAAGGTCCCCAACAGGATACGACCAACTCCAGGGAGTTATAAGAAGTGATTGATAGCCCTCCTCATCCCTGTCCCTCCCAAGTTCTACCCAACCAGCTTAAATGTGTAGTTGTGCTCATTGTCCAACACCATGAGTGAGACACAAGTACCCGGAATCTCCAAGCACTTAGTTCCCCCCATGACAATTGTAACCTGACTTTACTTAGGATTATGACTCAAATTCAACTATCAATTTCAGCTCCTTTGTTTCATTTGATAGTTAGCTGAGATTTTTTGTTTGTTTTGTTTTGGTTTGGTTTGTTGTTTTTTTGTGTGTGCTATTTAACTCAGGTTGTCACAGAGGTTAAAAAAAAAAAAAAAAAAAAACACACACACAGCTCACAATTTAAAACATATGGCAGAAAACATTTTCAATTGTATGTTCCAAGGTTCTTATGTTATAGACAATTTATGCAAGCCTGTTAATATATATACTACTTTAAATTAAAGCATTTTATGGACTCCTAGTGTTAATATAATTTTTAGTATAATGATACTTGAAAATTTACAAATGTATTAATAAATCTAAGTAGGAAATCTTTATGCCTGTAGCTTTTATGCAACTATAAAACTAAAATAAGCTGACAAATTAAATTGTCATTTTAGCCTTAACTTATTAGTTATTTACTTTTATTGAATTTAATACCATGAATTGTGTCATTTTACTAAAACTACATTGGTGTTTCCAACAGGAATATAGTAGAGACTACTACGGTGCAGGTTCTACTTGGCTTGGCAAGTCCCATAGTACAACCCACCCTGTGCCCTGTAAGAACCCCATTCTCCAGCCATTACACTGGATTCCAACAGCTATGAAACCTTCATTCCTTTAGCACTTTGTGTCACTTTTAACTTTCTCAATGAATTCAAATATATCATTTACAAATTAAGTCCTCCAATATGGATATGGGTGAGCTAATCTGGATCCTTCTTCCACTACAAAGACAAATGGAAGCTAAATTAGATGCAACAAAATAAATAAATAATAACTAAGGTAGTCAAACTCACAATGAACGAATGCCTTCAGGTACTAGACACATAAAGAGAACTCAAAGTCAGGTCAATAAAATGTGAGAGTTTGCTGTGCCCCAGGAAAACACAAAGATGTAGCAACTGGATATGAGACTAAATGGCCAGAAGCTGGATGAGAAATATAAGAGGTAGTCATGTCCTCTTAACCATGAAAGCTGGAATCTAGAATCCTGCAAAAATCCAGCACCATGAAGGGGTTCTTCCTCAGTAGCAGACCTAGAAGAATAATGTTCATAAGCCTGTGATAGCAGTGAGGAAGTTTGTATGTCACTAGGACTATACAATGGAAAAATATATCCACCATGAGAAATTAAGCAGCACCAGTACCAGGCAGTGGTTAGGAGTTTAAATTTGATCTTTTCATGTGTAAAGGGAATGCTAAGTCAACATGGTGACTTTTAATTTTCAAATTGGCAAAAGTCCTGGACTTTCAAGCAAAGAAAATGTAAATATGCCATAGTAAAATTTTCAGGACCTGGAAAACGTTGACTTCCACAGGGAAAATCAGGAGAAAGGAAGAAAATGAGCTCATAAGAAAACATTAAAACACACACAGACGAGAAAATGTTCTGTGAGTCAGCGGCAAACACGCTGAACAGGATCCATAATTTACATGATAAAACTATTTGTGAAAGACTATGGAAGAAGAATGCTTAAAATTATTAGTGTTAAAAGAAGGACTAAGACTATATTATAAGAGAAAAATTAGGAGATTTCTGCCTCCAATAACAGTGGGCTAGATAATTAAGAATACTCTCTAACTGAAAACCTATGCAAAATACAAAAACAGAAGAAAGTCAACAAAATAGTAAGTAATGATCAGGCTCAGATGTGGGTAATATGGCAGATGAACCAGGCATTCTCAGCTACTTCTTTTCTTTAGGGGCATTTGCCAAATTCTGAAGGGAAGTTGAGAGGCCAAGGGGCATGTTGGCACATTTAAAATGTTCTTAAAGCTAAAGAGATGGAGATTAGCATTACGACCTGCCAGGGTCTCTACAGGAAGTATCCTGGTGAAGTCTTTCTCTTAGATTTGAATCCCAAAGGCTGTACCCTAAGAATAAGGGTCAATATAACATAGAATCTCATAGTATTTCAGTTCCATTTAAAATGATGTGAAGCCCTGAGATTAGACAGAAGTAATCTAACATTGTTTGCGTAGCCAGGCATCTTGCAAAATAAGTGTAAATCTACACTGGAGGAAAGCAATAATATTCTTTCATACAAACTGGCAATACCATATCCAGATACAATTTAAAACAGAAAAGCACTTAAAGAAATAAAAGCTCACAAAAGAAGACCAACAGAAACATACAATAGGAAGAAGCTCAAGGAGGCACAGTTGTTTGACACAGATTTTAAATAACTATAACTTAATATTAAAACAGAAGACAAGGTTGAAATTTTGTATCAAAATGGTTTTAAGGAAACAAACAGAAAATCACTTCACCTTTCTGAATTTCAGTTGCTAGATTTCTTAAATGGGATTAAGAATAACTGACTAGCTCACATAATAAGTTTGTGAAGGTCAAATCAACTTACATGAATGAAAGGTATAAAAGTGTTATATAAGAATTTTTCAACCCCCACTTATGAGTGAGAACATGCAGTGTTTGGTTTTCTGTTCTTGTGATAGTTTGCTAAGAATGGTGGTTTCCAGCTTCATCCATGTCCCTGCAAAGGACATGAATGCATCCTTTTTTATTGCTGCATAGTATTCCATGGTGTATATGTGCCACATTTTCTTTATCCAGTCTATTATTGATAGACATTTGGGTTGGTTGCAAGTCTTTGCTCGTTCTGCATATGTACCCCTGAACTTAAAGTATAATTTAGAAAAAAGTGTTATATAAGAATTTTTTCATTACCATCGTAACCTTTTTCTAAACTTGTAAACATTTTATAGCAAAGATGCTGAATTTGAATTTTGCAAACTTTTGGCCAAATATGTATGCTTTGCCCATGAAAGAATAATAATCTATCTGTTTGAATAGGTAGATACCTACACACGCAGAGACACAAACACACACATGCACATACACAACAGACACTTGTGTGTTTGTGTGCATATACACTGAAAAACTAAGTAAAATTTTGATTAAAAACGTTTTAGAACTGACAAATAAAATAATATAATAACGGAGATAAGTTCAATGGATTGTTTTACCAACACGTTAGACATTGCTGATGAGAAAATCAGTAAATTGGAAAATAAATTAGAAAGAAAATAAATACCTGCCATAAAGATGGAGAGACAAAGGAGTAGAAAAAAAATAACAGGGGAGGATAAGAGACCCAGAGAACAGAGAAAATAAATTGGTCTAGCACAGATGTTTTTGGACTACCAGGAAAAGAGGAGGAAGAAGATAGAGAAAACAGCAACAATATTTGAAAAGATAATGGCTCAAAACTTTATGATATTGACGAAGGACATTTTCTACAGAATCCAAAGCCTAGACCATCTGGTGTGTCTATTCTATTAACTGTTTTATTTCTTTCCATTGCAGTTTCCCAGTTTTCCACTTCTTTCCCATTTTTCATTCCCTTGGGCTTTGGCATGAAAGTCGCACCAAGTTAGACATGCTGGCTGAATGCTTCAAACTTCCCACTGAAACCCGGAAATAGCCACACAGTGGGAATACACATCGCATGCTAGGACTAATAGGTTCATCCTCAGGCTGAGAGCAAAAGCTAAATAATCTGTCCCTAGACAGGAATGAACTGAATGGAAGCATTTATCTAGTGATTACATTGCCTTCCAGAACAAATATGACATCCTATAGAGGAAGAAATCAAAATCCAGGATTTCTACAATGCAACATCCAACTAACTCACTATAAAGTTAAAAATTACTAGACATGAAGAGAAGCATAAAAAAGTTGGAACAATAATGAAGAGAAAAAGTGCAATTAATAGACAGACACACACAGATGGTCCAGCCTTTGGAATAAGCAGAAAAGAATTTATAGGATAAACCAATTAAGTCCCTGAAACAAAAAGAAGATATAATGGGACAGGAAAAGAAAAGTGAAGAAAGAATGGGTCATAATTTTCTAAATTGAGAAAATAAATAAAGTAAAGTAAATCAGCTCACAGTTACAAATTGCTCTCAGTTACCTGTGAGTAGGATGGAGAAGGAGGAGAAAGGGAGAGAGGGAGGGAACGAAGGAAGCAAAGAAGTAAGGAAATAAGGAAAGAAGGAAGAAAGGAAATAAAGAAGTAAGGAAAGAAATAGGAAGGAAACAAGGAAGAAAGGAAGAAAAGGCAAGCATGCCAGAAAATTTCAAAGTCAAACTGCTGAAAACCAAAGGCAAAAAGAAAATCTCAAACATAACCCATAAGACTTCCTGATTCAGCTCTGAAAAATAAAGAACTTGGAAGTCAACACTCCCATCCATTCTGAGAAGGTCAACAAACTGAAAATAAATTTTTAAAAATTAGATTCATCAGAAAAATGAGACTGAAGGCAAATCACCACCCCAAAATCTAGATAAACAGGCATAACAAGAATGATGTACCCACCACGGTCTGTGTACCTAGAGCAGGAGCTGTTGGATTCACGGACTGGAAGAAGCACATACACGGTTGTTTGAGTTGCTGGAGGCTTAGTGTGGACCAGCAAGAGACTGAGAAATTTCTGGAAACCACAGCATGGCAGGAGGCGTGAGGGCGCCCACACGTTCATGGGTGTCGCTACCTGGACACACACCAGGTTTCCATGGTGAGGATCTAAGAAAGATCTCTTATGGCTATGGCATGGGGAAGGGAAGAAATGTTATCAAAATCTTAAGTGAAATAACTCAGAAACAGAGAGTCAAATGCTGCATGTTCTCATGTATAAGTAGGAGCTGAATCATGTGTACAGGTGGATGTGGAGTGTGGAATAATAGACATTGGAGATTCCAAATGGTGGGAGGTGAGCAGGGAGTGAGAGATGAGAAATCACTTAGTGGCTACAATGTACATTATCTGGGTGATGGTTACACTACACCACTACACAGTATATCCACATAACAAAACTGCACGTGTACCTATTACATTTGTACAAAAAGAAGGGGCTGGGAGTCGGGGAGAAGGGCCCAGACCTTCTCTGTAACAAAGGCTCACTCTTTCTGATGGAAAAATACGGGTTAAGGCCATTAATACATCTCCAGCCCTTATTCACTTAAGGGAAAAACTAGTCACCAGGGGCCAGGCTTTAAGGAAATAAACTGGCAATGCTATAGCCAGGGAATCAAGGGGGAGCAGGGGAAACCTATCCCTTGAAGAAAGACTAGTGAAGGTCACAGCCCAGACACAGGCCCACCAAGTCACCAACATTCAATCAGAACCTTACAGACATGCCTCCTCCCCTGCCCCTTACCTCCCACGCCCAGCAGGGCTCCCGTATAGCAGGGGAGCACAGCTAAAATTGCTGCAAGTCACAGACTATCAAAGGAGAGTTCTAAAAGAAGCTCAAAGACAAGAAGGAAGATAAAAAACAAGGATACGAGGGGAATTTGAAGCCTCTAACACCTAGAGCCACAGCAAACATTAAAACAGCAGCCTGGCTCACAGCCAGATTCACATAAATCCTCACATAAAGGCCTATGAACCTTCATTCTTATTATCCAACTTTCAAAAAAAAAATTACAAGACATGCAAAGAGGCAAGAAAAAAATAGTCTGAAGAGGCAAAGTAAGCATCAGAATCAGACTCAGAGATAACACAGATGTTGGAATTAGCAGACACTGAATTTAAAGTAACCGTGATTAGTATGTTAAGAACACTAGTGGAAAAAGTAGACAACATGCAAAAACAGATGGGTAAAGTAGGCAGAGGGATGAAAATTCTAAGAAAGAATTAAAAGGAAATGCAAGAAATCAGGAGTGCTGTAGCCGAAATTTTAAAATGCTTTGGATGGGCTTGTAAGAGACTAGACACAGCCCAGGAAAGAATCAGTGTGCTTGAAGTTATGTCCATAGAAACTTCCAGAAAGAGAAGAGTAAAAAACAAAACAGAGAATAACAACAACAAAAATGAACACTCAAAAATTTGGGGACAATTTCAAAAGTTGTAACGTAAGTGTAATTGGAATATCAGAAGGAAAAGAAAGAGAGAATTCATCAGAAGAAATATTTAAAGTAATAATGGCCCAGATCATTCCAAAATTAAGGATAATTCTAAGCCCCGCATCTAGGAAGCTCAGAGAACACCAAACAGGATTAATGCCGAAAGACCACACACTCATTCATAGGCATAGCACATTCAAAGTGTGAGAAATCAGGCAAGGAAAAAAAAAGCCTTGAAAGAAATCAGGGGTGGGGGAGAATCTTATCTATAGAAAATCGAGGATAAACATTACAGTGTTTCTCCTCATAAACTATGCAAATACGAAGAGAATGCAGTGAAATATCTCAAGTGTTGGAAGGAAGTAAAACAACCAATCTAGAATTTTTATATCCCATGAAATTATCCTTCAGAAATGAAGGAAAAATAAAGACTTTCTCAGACAAGCAAAAAGTGAGATAATTCGTTGCCAGCAAATCAGCTCTGCAAGAATATTCAGAGAAGTTCTGTGTCCAGAAAGAAGGAAAATGACAGAGCTCAGAAACCAGGATCTACATTTTTTAAAATTAAGAGCATCAGAGAAGAAATAAATGAAGGGAACATGTTTTTATTGATCTTATGCTTAATTTATCTGAAAGATAATTGACCTTTTAAAGTAATAACACTGACAACCCTTTGGGAGATTACAGCACACAGTGAAGCTGAATAAATGACAGCAGTGTCACAAGGGATAGGAGAGAGGCAATGGGATTGCTCCAGTAGGTTTCTGTACCACATGTGACAAGGTACAGTGGCATTAGGAGGTTGCTTTAGATTATGTAAAAATAAATATTGTAAATTATAAGGCAAACATGAAAAAAAAGCTAAAAGAAGTAAAATTGACATGCTCAGAGAAGAGATAAAATAGAATTATATAAAACGCTCAATAAAGCAAAAGATAGCAGAAAAAGAGGAAAATGTTTTAAAAAATAAGAATACATGGAGTAAACAGAGAACTGTTAAAACCAGTAGACATTCATCCAGTTTTATCTATAAGCACTTTAAAGTGTACGGCCTAAGAAATTATTTTTCAAAAAGTGTCAGATGAGTTTGTTTTTAAATATCCAACTACACGCTGTTTACAAAAAGCACATATTATATATAAAGACTCAGACAAATTAAAATTGAAGGGATGGAGAAAGTTGTAACATGCTGACACTCATGAATAAAAAAGCAGGAATAGCTATAATAAATTCAAACATAGCATTCTTCAGAACAAGGAAGATCAGTGATGAAGAGGGACATCAACAATCAAAGAGTCAATTTTCCTGGAAGATATAATTATAAACATGAATATATCACACAACAGAGCATCAAAATACATGAGGAAGCAACTGACTGAACCGAAAGGAGAAATAAACAGCTCCACTGTTACAGTTAGACTTCACCATGCCACTGCCAGAATTGACAGTTTAAGCAGGCAGAAAATCAGTAAAGATATGGATAACCTGAACAGCGCTATCAATCAACTTGATCCAATTGACATTTTTAAAAGTATTTCAGCCAGCAGTAACAGAATACACATTCTTCTCAAGCTCACAGGAAGCATTTGCCAAGATAGGCTACATTCTGGGCCTTGAAAAACACCTGAAGTTGGAAAAAGTAGAAACCCATTCAAAGCATGTTCTCAGACTACAATGGAACTAAATTAGAAATTAATAACAGAAAGATAGCTGGAAATTCCCAAATATTTGTAAATTAAATAACGTGCTCTTAAATACCCCATAGGTCAAACATAAATCTCAAGTAAATTTAAAAAGACTTTGAAAACAAAATGAAAAAGAAAATACAATGTAGCCAAATTTGTGGAAGTCAGCAAAAGTATCAAAGAACCAAAGAGTTCGTTATTTTAAAAGATCACAAAATTGATAAATCTACAGCCAAGATTACCAAAAATGTGAGAGAGAATATAAATCATGGATATAAAATAAACGAAAGAATATTCATTCAATAATGAATCCCTTTGGCATAAGGATCATAAAGGTATACGATGAACAACTATGTTTCCAAATTTGGTAACTTAGATGAGATGAATGAATTTCTTGAGAGACACAAACTACCAAAACTAACACAAGGAGAGAGAGGCAACTTGAATAGCCATCTATTTACTAAGGAAATTGAATAAATAACATAACCTTCCTAAAAAGAAAGTACTGTACCAGATGGTTTCACTGGTAAATTCTAACAAACTTTTCAAGAAATAGTACTAATTCTCTACAATGTCTTCCAAAAATAAAAAATAAAAGCAGAGGGAACATTTCCTAACTCAGGTATGAGGCCAGATTACCTTAATACCTAAACCAGATAAAGACGTGAAATGAAAGGGAAAAACTATAGACTGATGTATCTCATAAATATAGATGAAAAACTTCAACAAAATACAAGGAAACAAAATCCATCGAAGTACAAAAAGAATTATACATCCCAACCAAGTGGGATTTATTTCAAACATTCAAGGCTGGTGCAAGACTCGAAAATAAAACACTAAATCAATGTAACTCTCCATATCAACAAGCTAAAGGAAAGAGATAATTTGATCAAATCAATCAACGCAGAGAAAGGCATTTAACAAAGTCCAACACCCTTTATCATAAAACTGTTAGCAAACTAGAAACAGAGAGGACAGCCTCAACTTGATAAAAAAAAAAATTATTCAAAGCTGAAAACTAACATCGTATTTAAAGAAAACAGACTGGACTCCTCTCCCTCAAAATCAGGAACAAGGCAACAATGTCCTCTCTCACCATTCCTATTCAACATTGTGCTAGAAGTTTTACCTGATGCAATTTAAAAGAAAGAAAGAAAGAAAGAAATGTATATGGATTCGAAAGAAAGAAGTAAAACTGTCTTTAGTCACAGATACAATCTTTTATTTAGAAAAGTCCAATGAAATACACTTCCGGAACTAATAAACGTGTAGAACAAGGTCTCAAAAGTCAATTGCTTTCTTTTATACCAGAAATTTAAAAATTAACATTTGAAATTAGAAAATACTGAGATGCTCAATTTTTTATGTCAGCTCGACTGAGCCACAGTGCCCAGATATCTGGTCAAGCATTCTAGATGTTCTTGTGAAAGTATTTTTTTGGATTAACATTTAAATGGATAGATTCGAGCAAAGACAATTACCCTCTATAATGTGGATTGGCTTCATCCAATCAGATGAAGCATTTCACAGAACAAAGACTGACCTTTCTTAAGCAAGAAAAAATTCTGCCAGCAGATGGCCTTTGGAGTCCAACTTCTACTCTTCCCTGGGTCTCCAGCCTGCTGCCTAACCTGCAGATTTACAGTTGCCAAGGCTTCCCAATTATATGAGCCAATTCCTTTAGATCTTCCTCTCTCCCCACCCCAAACACACACACACACACACACTCGTTCTCTCTCACACACACTCACACACAGAGATGATGTTTCTGTTTTTCTGTTTCTCTGGAGAATCCTAATAGAAATACCATTTACAATAGCACAAAAAATGAAATGATTGGGTATAACTATAACAAAAATATGTATAGGATATGAATGCAGAAAACTGAAATGCTGATGAAATCAAAAACTAAATAAACGGACAGATATTCCATGTTCATGGATAGGAATACAATATTGTCAAGATGTCAGTTCTTTCCAACTTGATCCACAGATTCAAGACAATCCAGACTTTACTAGACTATTTTGTATGCATCAATAAACTAATTTTGAAGTGTGTATCAAATCGCAAAATACTTAGAACAGACAGCACAACACTGAAGAAGGAGTAGGAGAAGGAGGAGGAGGAAGAACAACAAAGCTGAAGGACTTACACTGCTCTATTTCAAGACTTACTATTAAGCTACAGTAATCAAGACAGCATAGTGTTGGCAAAAATAAATAATAAATAGGTCAACGTAACTAAATAGACAGCCTATAAATAGAGCCACACAGATATAGTTAACCGATCTTTGATAAAGGAGCAAAGGCAATTCCATATAGAAAAGACAGTTTTTTTTTAACAATTGTGCTAGAAAACTTGGATGTCAATATGAAAATAAAACCCTAGCCCTTACACATGTCACAAAAATTAACTCAAAATTGACCATGTACCTAAATGTAAAACACAAAGCTATCAAACTTTTAGAAGAAATGATGAGAGAAAAAAATATAACAGCTGGCTTTTTTGAGGAGGTTTTAGATACGACATAAAATAATAATCCATGAAAGTGAATTGAACTGATAACTTGGAACTTACTAAAATTTAAAACTGCTGTGTAAACGATACTTATGAAAATAAAATTACAAACCACAGAATGGGAGAAACCATTTGCAAAATACATAACTGTTAAAAGACTTGTATTCAAAATATACAAAGAAACTTAAAACTCAACAATGGAAAGAGAAATAACCCAACTTTTCTTTTTTAGATTCATGGGGTACACATGCAGGTTTGTTACATAGGTATATTGTACAATGTTGAGGTTTGGGCTTCTCGTGATCCGGTTAACCAAGTAGCAAACATAATACACAATAGGTAGTTTTCCAATCCTGTCCCCCCATTTCCCCTTTTTGGAATCCCCATTGTTTTCTGTTTTCATCTTTGTGTCTATGTGTGCCCAATGTTTAGCTCCTCTGTATTAGTGAAAACACACAGTATTAGTGAAAACATGCAGAAACATTTTCTATTTCTGCATTAATTTGCTTGTAATAATGGCCCAGCTGCATACATGTTGCTGCGAAAGATATGATTTTATTATTTTTATGGCTGTGTAGTATTCCATGGTGTATATGTACCACATTTTCTTTATCCAGTCCACCATTGTTTGGTATTTGTGTTGATTCCGTGTCTTTGCTATTTTGAATAGTACTGTGATAAACATACAACTACAGGTGTCTTTTTGATGGAACAATTTATTTTTCTTGGGGTATATACCCAGTAATAGAATGGCTGGGTTGAATGATAATTCTAGTTTTACCTCCTTGAGAAATCTCCAAACTGCTTTCCACAGAGGTCGAACTACTTCGTATTCCCGCCAACAGTGTGTAAGCGAGCTCAGAGGTGAATAACTACATTTTGATTCTCACAATGAAACATCACCTACAGTACTTCAGCTCAGAAAACTCCAAATAACTAGAAAACTTAATATAAACAAATTATACTGGAATCTTGGTAGACTGTGGTAATAGTGATTTTTATCTTGTAATTCTCAGTATCTTTCTTGATTTCTCTATATCTTTTTACTGCATTTGGAGAACGTTTTCAAAGTCCCCTTGTAGCTAATTTAATACCTATGAATTTCCCACGGGTATTGTAGAAAGATTCTGCAACTTAGGAGATTAAGTACTTTACATTTTATTACAAAGGTATGGGCTCAAAATATATAAAGGCCTTATTATCTGAAGAATACTTTCCCTGTCTAAAACCAGAACATATAATGGGTTATTTTAGAAGAGAAAATTATTATGTTAAAGCATGTCACCACCAATAAAATAATATGTTTAAATGTAATTCAAAGATTAAAAAGTCAAGAAAATTAAAAGAAAGTTCTAATTTCAATACAATATCACACAGTATTTATAGAAAACCCCTTTTAACTGAATGACTATTCACATAATCTTGGATTTATTTCATTACTGTTCACTAATATTATCCCAATTAGAAGTGCTGTTCTAGCTCTCTTGTATTAGTTAAAACCACTTCTCAGAGGAACTCAAAGTAAATAAGTTTAATTAAAACTAATCTTTGCAATTCCCACTGTGGTAAAAAGGAAGTAGGCATTATGTCTCATTGACACGCAGGAAGGTTCCTCCACGAAGGAGCCCCAGGTGAAGACTGTGGTGTTAGTAGGGTGCTAGCTCACAGCATATGAGTGTCAAGGTGCCCCCTGGGCTCCCAGTGCTTACCAGTCCTGGGTCAGGGTCCTTCAGTTACACATTTGCATTTCCTGTCAAACAAGCCCTAACCCCAGTAGTGACTTTCAGATCAACAGGCAGGTGAGGGGAGGCTGCTGGGCAGGGGTCCCTCAGAAGCTCACACGTCTCTACCCAGAGCCCTGAGCAACTGATCCTACTCACTGATATTCAAGGCAAAGTCCAGAGGAGGGAAGAGAAGGGAAAAAGATGGAAGAAGGAGAGAGAGAGGAAGAGGAGGAGAAGGAGGAAAAGAAAAAGGAGAGGGGAAAGGAAGGGGACTTGGGCTGCTGTAGCAAAATATCATAGACTGTGGGGCCACAAGCTACAGAAATATATTTCTCGCAGTTCTGGAGGATGCGAGTTCAAGATCCAGACGCTGAAAGATTCTATTTCTGCAAGGGTCTGTTTCCTAATAAACAGCCGTCTTCTCACTGATTTCTCACATGGTGGACAAAAGGGGTGAGGAAGTTCTCTGGGGTGTCTATTATAACAGCACTAATCCCATTCATGAGAGGCTCACCTTCATGACCTCATCGGCTCCCAAAGCCCCATCTCCCAACACCATCAACTTGGGGGTGAGGATTTCAACACACAAATTCTGGAAGGGAAGGAGGGGATGTAAACCGTCAGATCACAGCAGGAGGAGAGATGGTGAAGAGGGAGAGGAGGAGGGGAATAGAGGAGGAAGAGGACGGGGAGGGGAAAAGCCATCATTCCATTACCCCTATTTCCAGCACGGTTCCAAAAGTCCAATCCTGGAAAACCTTTCACTTAATGGACAATGTGTCTTGTCTCAAAGGAAATAGACAAATTGTCAATATCTGAGCTTTTTGTTTCTTCAAATTGTCATTTACTTAGGTGACAAAATAAATTAATTTTTAAAAACCAAGAGTATGTAGGGCTTTCAAAGAGAAATGTGGCTACTCTTGGTATCATATATCAGCTCTTTTAAAAATTATGTTTATGATATACCATACCTAAAGAATGCATGAAACAAAAACCCACAGCTGTAACCAATGCAACCATCAAAACACCAATGCAACCGTCATCTGGACCAAGAAATTGCCAGCACCTCTAAAGGGCCCCCCATAGCTTTATAAGATTAAACATTCCAAAGAAAAAACACTCACATCATCTTCCTCATTAGCATAGCATTTCCATATGGAATTTAGAATCAGTTTGTCAAGTCAAACACACCCTGTTGAATTTTGATAGGGATTTCAGTAACCCATAGATCAATTTTAAAGAGTTGACATCGTTACAGTATTGAATCTTTCCATCCATAAATATAATAGGCCCTTCCATTTGTTGAGCTTTCAAATTTTTCTCATTAATAGTATTCTTCATGAGGCATTGCATATATTTTATGTTATTTGTCTTACAATTTTGATGTTTTTCATACTGTTTTAAGTACTTTTTGAATTTTATTTCTAAAATGTATGTTGCTTACATGTAGAATTTTTATTTTATGCATTAATTTAGCAGCAAAACTATACTCATTATTAATTCCAACAATTTATTTACTGGCATTTCTTATGCCTCCAGCTCCCCAGGGGGTTGGCATGCTCATGACTGGTGGAGGTTCCCGAGGGAGAAGGTGCAGAGGAGCAGAGTCCCCCGTCAACCTTCACCTGAGAGTGCCCGTGAGCCCCAGTGTCCAAGGCAGGTGTTCACTCTGTGCTTCTCACCCCAAGAAACTCTAATCTCCAGGCAGTCTTCTGACTCATGTGTGTGTGGGTGTGTCCCCGGTGTGGCTAGACATTACTTGCTCATAAGATTACAGGGATCTGGACTTAATTAGAAGATATCGCTGAGTGTTCAAGTATTTAATCAACCTCTAGATATTTTATCCACTGTAACGTGAATGAAGCAAGCAATTATACAAGTTGCTTCACAAAGAATGCTTTGGGGAGAGGTAGGTGTGCGCGCTCCATGCAGTTCTGGAGAGGAAGACCCTGGCCACTGAGTAGCAACCAGTCACAAGCTTGTGCAGAACTCCAGAGAGAGAGATGAGCCATGAAGAGAGAGAGTCAGAGCCAGGAGCCAGAGGGGTTCCTGCACCAACCCCTGGCAGCCCCCTCCCCTCGGCCCACCCAGCAGAGTCTACCAGGACCGTGTGTTAAATACATGCCTTCTCATGTGAGCCACCAGTCCTGTCCCCATAAAGGTACCCCTTATCTCAAAGATACAGGGTGAGGATCACACAGCTCCCCTCCACAAAAACTCATGGTTTATTAGGAGATGGGGAGGCTAGGCAGGCAGTTTCTCACCCTGTAGAACCTCCTTCCCCCAAATTGTGTTGTGTCCCATCAGGGGCCAGCCTCTCCCATATTGGACACTGCTGCCTGTGGTGCCTCCTTAACCACCCCACCTTGACTGCTGGCCTCTCTTGACTGGCCTGGGTCATCTCATGTCACAGCTCCAGTGCAGCATGAAGCCACTAGCCCTAGCTCTAACCTCAGTTCCATCCTTCTTCTGGGTTTGGGGGTCCCAAGAACACCTTCCAACAATTTATTCTCTTTTTTCAACCTAGGCTTCTAGTACCCCCTTGCATACTGCTTCTGCAGAGGCAGGTTTCAGGCCCTAATTTTCCCCAGACTCCATGAACTGGGACTGAGAGGAGTAGAGTTGAAGCCAGCAATTAAGAAGACAGAATAGAGAGGAAAAATCACTGGCTTTAAGTGGAGACTCCTTGCTGCTCCTTCATCGCAACGTTGCATTTCTGCAACATGGGCTGACTAGCTCTCACCTTGAGCTCGTGCCAGCTTGGATCTTCAAGCTGCACTTACTGTAAATGCACGGCCATGGTGGATTTCACGCAGAGTGCAATTTCACTGTAACTCTATCTACTGTGTTGCAGAATTGGGAATTACTCAGCTTCCCTAATTAAAGAAATTCCCACTATAAAGCCCTTATTTTTATCTTTTCTAGAGTCCTTTGGCATTAACCCAGAAGACAGTGTTAGAATCCAATTTATCAATGTCAAAATATTAGAGTAATAATGAGGTTTGGAAACATCTGTTGACCCAAAAGCAGACTCCTTCACAGTCAGAAGTGTAATGATTTTCCCGGGAAGTGCTTCTGCCAGTGGAGGCGATGGTTCCCATGTGTTAAGATGAAGTGGTTCTCGTGTTTGCACCTCAAGCGCATCCCTTGGCACACAGAGTTTGTGCTTAGGAAAGTTGAAATCATCCAAACAGATCAATGGGGCTCAGAGCCAACATCCTGAATTCTCTCTGCTCCCTCAGAAGCAAACCCAATCGCCAAAAATAATGCTGACACGTGAGCCTCAGTATTAAATTGCAGGAACGCTTCCGGGCAGCCTTTCTAGCCATCGCTTCCATGCAGGGAAGTCCATCCTCTGAGGCTGGCTTTAGTCTGGCTTCTCAGCCAGCACACACATAAATCTTTCGATTTTCCCAACTGTATATTGAGAAAGCTTTTAAAATAGGCTTTTTACCATTACTTTTTACTCATTAAATGTGACCAAAACCATATGACAATCATTAGAAATTAGTGATAATGTGGTATTGATAATCAAATAAAACATTTAAGGGAAAGGTGTTTCCAGAGTCTTCTTGAAAAGGCTGCTGCCTTTCTGAGATGAACAAGATTTGGTGCCACACATTGAAAGCAAAAGTTGAGTAGAATTATATCGCTAAAAGGGAAAGTGTGCTTTAAAAGAAGGCAGTCCAGTCTGTTCACTGCAGCTTTCAAACCAGTTGTAGTTCAGTAGAACTTTTAATATTTCAATAGCTTGTGCCAGGCTCAGTTTTAGAAAGGGAAGAATGTTTAGGGAAACACGTTAATGAGCTACTTAGAAGAAAAGGAAGGCTTTGAGGACATAAATTATCAGCAGATGCAGCAGATATGAAAAGAAATTGGGGGCTGGGTTGAGAGAATAAGAGGAAGAAAGAAGGAGATAACATGGCAGAAGTATGAGAAACAGATTGAAGAAATGGAGAGGGGCTGTTGTGAACAGAACTATCTAAAACTAAGTTTGCATAGCTACAATACTAAGTCTACCATGTTTCTGAAAGTTCTGTAAAGTCTTCTTACATGTTCGAACTCTTAGATGCGTGATTAATTTCATGTCAGGATCAAAGCCCTGCAGACAGAGGATCACACTTGCTCATTGGAAAGATAATTGCTACAGCAGACTAAGTCAGTAGAAGCAGAATCCTGACACACAGTCATCTACTCAAACCCTAAAGGTGGAAAGAATAACGACTGCTGGGCACTATAAAGGGAGGTGTGCAGTGCTACAGGGTTCACATCAGAGGGTCTTTCCTGGTCAGGAGACTCAGAAACCTGCCCCTGAGGAAGTCACACTTGCATAGGGAGAGGAGTAAAGCCTGTGGGCAAATAGGCAGAGGAGCTTGGGAGCGGGAGGCCTGGGAACCTGAGGGGAGCAGGTGATCTGTCCCCATGCAGGCTATGGACACGGTTAGCAGCATGAAATCCAGGCCTTGACTCTGTTAGATTTGCCCATCAGCAAAAATCTTCCCAGAGGCAGTCCTATGAGGATAAGATCTGTAAATACAGGGCTGATGAGATTAAGGCAACTCCTCAAAATCTCATCAGGAAGCAAGTGATGCAGATGGAACTAATAAAAGATTAAATGCAATCTTGAAACCTGTAATGCATAATGCTGTAATTGCGGAGGCCTTTGGAGAATGATAGGAATATTTTAAACAAAGGAAGGAAAGGGAGGTGTGCATTCATGCCCTTCAGCACTGTCTGGGAGGATGGATGTCCCAATTTTAGAGGTCCCCTCCCAGGTCTTTTTCTGGAAATAGCCCCAGAGTTGAAAAGAACAATGTATCTTGCTACCACAGCACATAGGAAGCATCCCTTCAGAATATCCACTTCTCTTTGCTCCAATTTTATGCTCACTAAGCAACCTTCTGAGTTGTAATTTGGTGTTCTGACTAGGTGATTTTTTTTCCAGCCCTGAGCCAGGACTATTCTCGGGGCCTGCGTTCAGGCTGTGCAGGGACAAGGCGGATGTGAGAAGGCCAGGCTCTGAAATCAGGCAGGACCACATGAGCCAGAAAAAAAAAAGCGGGGGTTCAAGACTGGGTCAGCTCAGAAGAGTAGGGGAACGCATTGTCCCCAGAAGACAGGTCTCACCGGCCTGCCAGGCAGCACTGGGAGGCTTGGCTAAGCAGCCGGCACATCTTGGGCACGTGCACATGTTCCATGTGTCTTGAGAGAGCAGGCAGAGGAACCCCAGGAGAAGGGAAACCTGATAGAAGCCAAGGCCAATGCCTTCAGTCAAGAAAGATGTGGCTGTTGCAGGGCCCATAGGAATGACGTCATACAGCATTTGTCCTTCTTGTCTCTTCTTGCACTTAGCATAACATCCTCCGGGGCCATGTACGTTGTTGGATGAAGGATCTTCTTCCTTTTTAAAGCAAAGAGGTAGATCTAGAGTGTTCTCACCACCCCCCTGCCACACACACACACACACACACGAACACACAGAGAGAGAGACACAAAAGTAATGTGATGTGATGGACATGTCAATTAGCTTAATTGTCGTGATGAATTTGCAATGTACACATATATCAAAACATCAAGTTGTACACCCTGAATATACACAATCCCTATTTGTTCATTATACTTCAGTAAAGATGAAAATAAAAAGATGTGGCCAGTGGGTAGCTGGCCCAGAAGGCAGCATTGGTCTCTGCCCAGCCCTGTGATACACCTTCAAGGCTGACCCTGTGGCACCCCATTCCCCACCGCCAAAGGCTCTCCTCCTTTGGCAACTGGAATATCTGGCCCTGTCACTTGGTATAGCCATGTTTCTTACTTAACGTTCAGTTAGTGGTGGACACCCACTGAGGATTCAATGAAGAAAGGTGAAAAGCAATTTTGGATTATGTTTCTCTGCAGGTTTTCTCGTTTTCCCTTAAGCCAAGGCCCACTGATGTTCACAGTAAGTACGCAGGTCGGAAAATATATCATAAGTCAGGACAAATTGAGAACTATCTTACAAGACCCAGTCGGAAGACTATCTGATTTACTGAACTTCTTGTCCAATGTTAGAGAAGGTAGTTGTGTCAATTAGTAATGTAGTAAATTTAAAATTTGTGCTCACAAACTTGGAAACTCAAAAATGGATGGTTCTAACTCTATAATGGAATTCAGTGGAATTGACACCCTGTTCAGAGCTCTTCATTTATCTGATTCATGCATCTCATTCAGCCCCATGTCCTTCCCTCCCACATGAGTGACACATTTAGGGAAATTACAAAGTCACATCATGGTGTCATGGAAGAGGGATGCTTTAGTATGAGTATTTTGGGTCCTGGACAACATCCATGGAGGAGAAACTGGTTCTACCTGTTCCCTCTTCACCAATGGCAGAAGCATCTACAAGTGCTCCCAGGACCTCTGATGCTCTTGCCTGAGGGCTCCAAAATCCTCTGATGTTCCCTCCTGGGGGCTCCCACATCATTTGTCCTCCCTCCTGGGGGGTTCCACATCCTCTGATTCTCCCTCCTGGGGGCCCCACATCCTCTGATGCTCGCTCCTGGGGGTTCCACATCCTCTGATACTTCCTCCCACATTCTTTGTTCCTCCCCTGTGGCTGCTCTCACATCCTCTAGTGCTCTTTTGTGGATGCTTCCGGACCTCTGGTGCTCCTTCATGGGTGTTCCCACATCCTCGGTTGCTCCCACATCTTCTATTGCTCCTTTGTGGGTGCTCTCAGTAGCCATTCTCCATCAGCCCTTGTGTCTCTCGTGGGGCTGATGTTGTTCGAGAACTTTCAGGAGCTCCTCTGTGCTCAATTCTGAGATAATGAGAGCCAGGATGGGGGTGTGGGGAATGGTGTCCTACTCTCTGCTGAAACCCACCTTGTCCAATGGGGGTTGCCCTACATCGATGTGGGAACTGGACAGTCATTTCCCCCTGCTTTCTGAGGAACTCTCTCAGAGGTCCCGCTCAGGGAGAGATGAACCTACAAGCTGAGGGCCACCAGGGTTGCCAGGAGCCACCAGCAGCTGGAGGAGACAAGGAAGGATCCTCCTCTGGAAACTTTGGAGGGGCACAACCCTGCTGGCACCTTGACTTCAGACCTCTGGCTTCCAGAATTGTGAGTGAATAAATTGCTGATGTTTACAGCATGCAGTTTGTCATAATTCATTGTGACAGCCCAGAAAACTAATATAATTATGCGGTGGTCACCTTTCCCATGCTCCCCAGCAGACCTCTGATGTTCAGACATCTCACCCCTCCTCTTCTCTCTGAAGGTAGCAAAAGATAAAATGAATAAGAATGGAAATGGAACCTCTGTATAGAATGACCCCAGTGTCGTGAAGAGGAGCAGCCCAGGCTGAGCAAGCGCACCTGCAGGAGGGGGCACCAGCCCTTGCAGACCTACGACGTGGTCAGCAAAACCAAGCATGTCAGAGGGACCACTCCTGGAGGAAGGGGTGATCAGGAGCGTGGATGGGTTGCAGAGCTCCCAGAGTCCCCAGCCCTTTGTGCTGGCCTAAAGTACAAAAGGAAGTCAGCTGAACCAGGAGACAGGCAGGGATACCCCTTTTGTTCTGGTTCTCCTGCCTTCTAGTTTCTTCTCACAGAGATTATTTCCTGTTTGTATCTGGGTCCACAGACCCTGGAATACAGTCTCATGCAGAGTAGGTGCTCAGCAAAAGCCATGAAACGAAGAGATGGCCAGAAAATTCCTCAGGAATGAAGAGACTTAATGAAAATGTCCTCTACGGAGCAAATATTTAAAATTAAGATAAAAGAAGAGCTCAAGATAAATATCATAAAACAACAGAGGGAGTTGGAAAAAATGATGAAGAAAAGCCAGACAATAGCAGAAAAGCTGCCCCAGCTGTGGAAAAGGAGGTCCCCACAAACAGATAGATGGGAGCTGCTGGAAATACACTCAGGGTCTTGGGAGAGTTTTAAAAGAAAGAAAAGTGAGGTGGAAAGGACCAAGTGTTAAAAGATGGCAAGAGCATATCAAAGATTGAACACAAAGAAAATTAGTTCCTCTTAATCGCCAAACTCAAAACTACACCTCTCTCCTTACGTGCTCAGTCCATCTTAATTGCTTCCTCTCCTGGGAAAACAAACGTAACCATGGGTGGACGCCCTAAGCTCCCAGGCCCTGCCCATCGCGTGTTCTCCTCCTGTTGGGAGTGGACACTCCTCCTCGCCTCCCATCCCCACCTTCCTCCCGCTCCTGCTGAGCTGGACCTCAGCCTCTCCCACCATCGACCACTCCTGGGGGTGGCCAGTGCTGGCCAGCTATGGTGCACTTTGATTTCCCACAAATGTCCTGCCCCTCATGTGGCCGTGGACTGTGCCAGAGTGTGAGGTCGGGGAGCAAAGGCCAGGGCTCAGGATGGGGGAGTCAAAGCCCAGGATGGAAACAGGTGGGCGAACGGGAGTTTTTTTTTCCACAACCAGGACACATCCCAGGGAAGGGAGTCAGGGCCAGCGGCAAGGCTGCTGTGATATGGCCTCTGGAGATTAGGAGAGGGCGTCCCCTTATCTCTCCTGTGTAGGGGGCCATATTGGCCTCAGTGCCTGGACAAGCTCGAACCTGCAGGTCAGGATTAATGGGGTTCTTGTCAGTGTATTCTATGACATTCCGGTTTGTAACTCAGTCCCCCTGCATAGGACATGTTTAATTGATGCGCCAAAACCTGGGTGATGGGCTAGGGAGCAGGAGGGGACATCTTCGGTGGTGACTTTCCTCCACTGTGCATTGGGAGTGGCTGCCACCTCCTCAGTGGCCTGGAGTCCCTGTCCCCAAGGGCATGTACATAGGCAAAGGGTCCTATACCTTGTCTGGAGCCTCCTGAGAAATAAAGGCCAAATGGAAGCCTCAGCTTTTCTTCCATTCTGGGGAAGCTTTTGAGACCCCCAGGAGGGTCTTGGGTTCCAGTTTCATTAACTCTGTAAAGGGCCCCAGGTCCTAACCCTAATTCCTGCCTCCTGGGCCAAAGGGCCCTTCTGATGCCTTTAAGTATATGGGATCCTGACCTCAAGTACAGTATCTCCCTAAATAAAAGAGAGCTAATCTATCTTAAAAAGGTTGGCGACTCAGCCGTGCAAGCCTTGGAATAGAGATATGCCTCTCCTCCTTCTTACGCATGTTTGCCCATCTCCTTGGAGAGGCATTTTGGTTTTGAAAATGTTTGCACTGAGGTCTGTGGGCTGCAGTAAGGCACAATGCAAGGTGCACACCACTCTCCTCTCGGAGCTCAAAATAGTCAGATACAAGTCTCTCCATCAGGAAGACTGGCTGCCCTGCCTTCTTCGACCCAGAAAGGGACCGTGACCCAGTAGGCACCTTGGCACCACCCCTGGGACTGCACTCTTCTCTCATTGCCTCTTCTGGGAAAATCTGCCACCCGCTACAGCAGCGGAGAGAGGAGATTGGTAAACTAAACCCCGGCATCCCATGCTTTCAACCCAGATCCCCAGGACATGTGTCCTCTGATAGACAGCTCATCAGTGTCCTCTCCACTCCCACTCCCCAATCCCCTGGCCCCTCCCACTGCCCAATGCCCTGGCACGTGAAGTCCAAACACTGACCTGCTATGTAGCTAGAAGAAGGAGGAGGAGGAGGAAGAGACAAGGGTGGGCACACAGCTCTCAGTTTAAAATAATGAAACCACCTAGAGCTCTTTGACTGGTCAGGACTAAGCTATCTCAACATGCAGTAGGAGATTATGCTTGAAAATGGTATGAAAAATGGCTCAGCAGCATCCGCATGGCGGAGCCCTCAGCAATCATACTAACCTTGCCCAGCCCTCTGCTGACCTGGGCAGCCACTTTCTTAGATTAAAAGGTGCTGGTCTGTGGAGAGTAACATTGAAGCCTGGCTCTTTTGAATTCTCTGTCCATCCTCCCCTTCTTATTGTGACTTACATACAGAAGTGCGTGGTGAAACTGGGGAAATGCAAGGCTGGCACTTTCACGTTTATCTAGAGGCTTTGCATTGGGGGCTTGGTGAATCCATCCTGTGACCCAAGCCAGAGAGCTGTCTAGCCCTGGGAAAGCTGCTGAAGGCTGCATTCTTCTCACCTACCCCAGGATCCCGTGGCATGCCTCTATAAGCCCAAGGAGAAACAGCGTGTGCAGTGGTGAAGTCATCACTATACTATTATTGTCCTAAACTTACAACCTCTTGATTTATTCCTCCCGCATTCATAGAAAGAATAGAGCAGTTTCAATATTGCTATAAATTCTTCTGCTCTCATGGAAGGGTTTAATCCAGCCACTTCCATCTGTTCTTTCTCCCAAGATGGCAACAAAATCATTTTCTGCCTATAAGAAATAACTTTGGAGGAAAGTCCTGGATACATCCAAAATCCATTTTAATTATTTGGTATTTTACCAGAAAGTTCTCAAAGTTGGATTTGTTAGTTTCTGAGATTGCGAGCAGTTCTGAATCCTGCAGTCCTGGCAGAGGGGACCAAATGCTCACCAAGAACCTGAGATTCTCCACCCTTCGCCAAGCCCGGGAGTGCACTGAGCACCAGATTTGATAACTGGCCTCTGCAGCGGGAACGGTGGGAA
This sequence comes from Piliocolobus tephrosceles, assembly GCF_002776525.5. Classification (NCBI taxonomy): domain Eukaryota; kingdom Metazoa; phylum Chordata; class Mammalia; order Primates; family Cercopithecidae; genus Piliocolobus; species Piliocolobus tephrosceles. The sequence continues at coordinate 5,760,090 of NC_045437.1, forward strand.
TGAATGAGCCCAGGCACTGTAGACATGCTGGAGGAACGTCGTTCCATCAAAGAACTATGGGTGCGTGGGGAAAAGTGCTTCTCCTAGAGCTCTCCATCACAGCCCAGGGAGATGATCTGAGCAAGGGGTCTGCCTGTGGAGCCCCTCACACCACACCTCCTCTCTCACCCTTGACACCCCCAGCACAGTCAGCACACAATGGCTCTGACATAGGGATAGGGAGGCAGACCTCGGTAAACATGCTTCCTTTGGAATTGCATGGCTGTTCTAAACTCAAGGGAGGCCCTGTGTTTGTCTAGATCAAAGCTGCTCCATTTCTTGTCTTCCTCTAAGACTCCTGTATTTCCTTTTCTATTTAACAAACAACTGGCTGGACACCGTGGCTCATGCCTATAATCCCATCACTTCGGGAGGCCAAGGCTGGTGGATCGTTTGAGGTCAGAAGTTTGAGACCAGTCTGGCCAACACGGTGAAACGCCGTCTCTACCAAAAATATAAAAAATTAGCCAGGTGTGGTGTTGCATGCCTGTAATGCCAGCTACTTGGGAGGCTGAGGCAGGAAAACTGCTGGAACCCGGGAGGTGAAAGTTAAAGTAAGCCGAGATGGTGCCACTGCACTCCAGCCTGGGTGAGAGAGTGAGACTCCGTCTCAAAAAAAAAAAACAAACCCCTGCATTCCCTTTTTCCGAGAATATTTCAGCTCAGCCTTACCCCTTGCTATGATCTGAATGTGTGTGTGCCTATGTTGGAATTCTAAGCTGCAAGGTGATGGTATTAAGACACGTGGACTTTGGAAGGTGGTTAGGTCATGAGGGTGGAACTCTTATAAATGGGATTAATGTCCATAAAAGAAGCCCTCGGGAGACCTTCGCTGCTTCTGCCCTTGAGAAGACAACCATCTATGAGGAAGTGGGTCCTCACCAGACACCAAGTTTGCCAGCACATTAATCTTGGACTTTCCAGCCTGCAGAACTGTGAGAAAGAAATTTCTGTTGTGTATATGCCACCCAGTCTATGGTATATCATTATAGCAGCCAAGACTAAGACACATCTAAATGTTACTTATCTAAACAACAACACTTTTCTGGCCAGTTGATGTCAGACAGGAGATGGAACCCGAGTGATTACCTTAATGCTGAAATGCCTGCTCCACCCTCAACACTCAATGCACACTAGCAGAGAACTGCAAGATGCTGGACACACGCAAAGCAAACACCTCTCGGTCTAAAGCGAAGGTTCCGGGAATGAGCTGTCTTCCCGTCTCTCCCTGTGTTTCCTGCAGGCCACATCACCGGGTGTCGGAGGGTATGGAATTGGGAAGGAATGAAAGCAGGAAGGGGATCAGGGCATTGGTAGCACAGGGAAGCGGTGTTCTTTCTTTACTTAGAATGTTCTTTTTTGAGCCAAACCAAAGATGAAAACTTTCTCAGCTCCTGGAATCCCAAGAGACAAAAATAAAATATTCTAAAGCTGGTCTGTGTCTCCCTTTAGTTACCCAGAACCGACGGGGCCACCTGGGACAGATGGTGACGTTGATCCAGGGTGTAATTGATCAGGGTTGGCAAGAGCAGTAGAAGGAGCTGGGATGCTGATAGAAGAGATGCTTAGATGATTTGCATACACTGCTCCTCCATCATATAGAAGACAAAAGTGAGCCCCCAGTCATGGGGCTCCAGGTGACTCTTGGTGGGACCCCACGTGGTCTGCTCCTTGCTGGATAACTGCAGTTGCATGGCAGCTCTGCTTCACAGAAATCCAGTGTAAATTGCATTCCTCCTACATGTCATCACACAGAAATACAACCTAAGTAAGCACGCATTTTCTAAAACCCTAAAGAGGGCCCATACCTTCTGGATAAACAACTAATCCTGAGACTGTCACTCACCCTGCTTATAGATAGCCAGTGATTGCCAAGTTTTCTGCCTCCAGAATGGATCGATTTCAGCTGTCTCACGTGTGAGTGCTTTTGCTGACAGTGCTTTTTGTATTAACTAATACACCCTTGAAAAGGGTCCCAAGTGGGAGAAAGAGCATCACACTGACGTGTGACCCTCTCAAAATAAATAACCATCAGGAGAGGATTTCATATTAACAATCTGAAAACTCACAGTTTTCAATAGTGTTTCTTCAGTATCCAGGGTCCCTCCTTTTTTGCTTCTTTTCCTTCTTTTTTTTTTTTTTTTTTTTAACTACAAAGTGTCTTATAAGTTCTCTGTTGCTTAGAGGGGAAAACATGACCCATTTAACAGTGATTTCTTTCAAGGCTGTGCAATTTCTTCGCAGTTTATGAATAATTTTTGTCCACAGGGTTTGCCGCAAATATTGGTTACAATGTAATCAGATGGATAGAGCCAGGGTTAGAAAAACAAATCCTTTCAATTATTTTTACAGCTTCATCACAGACCTTGTGATTTTTCAGCAATCTGTGAGCCTGTGAGTCTAAAGGTCAAACTATTCTGAAGCAAAGAAATAGGAAATTCAGAAATTCAGAAACTGTTTCTGCATTAGAGTTGCCTCCAAAATCTAATTGTGGGACTAGTGGACTTCTTCCCAAATGCACATAGTCCTTACTTTTTGAATGTGTGGTGTATTCCTCAGCTCAGGCTGCCATAACGAATACCATAGACTGGACAGCTTCAACAACAGAAATGCATTTCCTCCGAGTTCTGGGGGCTGGAAGTCTGAGGTCAGGGTGCCAGCGTGGTCAGGTTCTGGGGAGGGCCCTCTTACTGGCTTGCAGAAAGCCACCTTCTCTCTACACCCCTGCATGACTTTCCTCCAAGTCTGTGCAGGGAGAGTGCAAAAGATCTCTCTCTCTTCCTCTGCTTATAAGGCCACTAATCCCTGTGGCTTGGGACCCCACCCTTATGATCTCATTTAACTTTAATTACCCGAAAAATATATATCCAAATATAGTCAATTTGGAGTTTAAGCCTTCAAAATATGAATTTGGGAGGACACAAGTCAGTACATAGCAAATGGCCACTTTATGTAATGTCTAGTGTTTTAAGCTGAGTAACTTAAAGCACTGGGCATTATATAACATATAAACATGTATGTATCTGGAAGGGGTGAGAACATAACAAAATAGTCATTTGATGGGAATTCCATGGAGAAGGAGTTGGCGTATCATGTGGCATCGTGGAGGCACGTAGCAGAAGGCATTGAGCAGACCTTCAGGAATCACTAAGATTGCAGCAGGCAGGATGGGGTGAGGTGGGTACCCAGGGCTGTGAGGAAGTGCAGCATTACCGTGAGTGAGAGAAGTTCCCAGGGAGCACGGGTGCCTTGAGTGCTGAGCTAAGGACCTGGAAAAGAACCATTGTGAATTCTGCAGCTGTGGAAACCCTGTGGTCAGAGGGGCTTCAAGATCAGTGGACTGGAACAGAGTCCCCCTGAACCGCCCCAACAGCCTGGATTAGAAGGGGGAAGGTGGAGAAAAGACAGAGAGGTAGGGTGAGCATTTTATTTCTTATATTTTTTATATTTGCATTCATAGTCTTTACATTTCATTCCAGGGCATCTGATTCAGGGGAAAAAAGAAAACAACATGTTGTTCATGTATTAATATTGCTGACACTCTCCAAAATCCTCCTGGAACCATCAGTGTAAGATAGAATAACAAACAGAAAAATAACTTAGGTATCTCAACTTGTCCCTTGCAGTAAACATCAGAGGTGATGAAATATTTAGGTATGACCAATCCATGATATGAATTCTTGGGCCAAATAAGTTAATTGCTATGATTCTACACAAATTAAGTATCATTTGCTGAAGTAATGAAAATGGTTGGATGCACTGGAAGCTTTCAAGACTAAGTGTAGCTAGTATGATATACTGATGTTCTACACCAAAAACAAAAGAGTAAAACAAGTTTATCCTTGTGATTACAATGCTGAAAAAAAAAAGCCATCTTATAGCTCTTCTTAAATAATTCATGATTCACCACTACAGACATGAAAATAAAAATGGATGAGTTTTCTCAGAACTTTCGGCATACATCAAAAGCTATTATTGTTATGATATGATTTCTACTGAAATTTCAGAAGCAAAAAGACTGGCTAAGAACTAGCGCCCCTTGAAGACTGGCAGCTCCATCACTCATCCTGCTGTAGGTGGAGTAAATGAAGCAGGGCGTGGTCACTGGGTTTGATTTTATAAGGGGGTGGGAGAGAGGATGGATGGAGAGGAAATTGATTTTTGCTAAGTTAGGAAAAAAACTATTTTATAAGAAAAGGCATGTGCTCATTAAATTATTTACAGGGCCAGTGCAAATGATTTAAAGACAGAAACACTGAACTCTTAAAAATAAATAACAAAAGCACCGAGGCACCTGGCCTTGCTAACAAGCTCCTGGGGAACTGAAGTGCGACTTCGTTTCTGTTATGAATGGCAAACGCTGCGGATGTGAAGTCACCTGTCAGATCACTGTAAGTAACAGTAATGGCGAGCAGTGATGTCAGTGGAGGGCACTGTCTAGACATATCCTAGATGATACTGGATAGAGTCACCTACTTATGGCACAGACAATTCAGAAGAAGAAGAAAATGGTATGTGTGAATCACTTCTTTTTTAAATTGAAAATGAAAACAGCTTTATGGAGGCATCCAATGGGGATAGAAATGTATCCCCTTAAAATCAGGTTACCTAATCCATGGAAGGGCAGAATATCACAGAGAAAATTAAAATGGGTTTTAATCATGGAAAGTAAACATCTGAGCGTATTTGACAAGTCTCAGCACACAGCCAGCTTTCTCCAGGCTAAGCCTGATAGAGGATCTGGTGTCTTCCCCGGTCCCTCCTCCATCTGACCCATCCCAGACTGAGAGAAGCACCTGGAGCTGCCCCTGCCAGGGCCTCCCTGCTTCATGTGAAACCACCTGGCTCTCAACACTGCAGGGCCTGGGTGTGCTAGCTTTCTGACACAAAGGGAGTTGGCAAACGTACTACCAATGCTCACAACGATTTCCAAACAGGCCTGCAGGCAAGGACTCTCAATGACTACAGGCCATCATAGGAAAGGAAATCTGCCCATGCAAAACCAACACAGGTGCACCAATCTCACAGTGGAAGCACAGTCTCCAGTGGGAGCACAGTCTCGCAGTGGGAGAACTATTTCACAATGGGAGCACTATTTCACAGTGGGAGCACAGTCTCACAGTAGGAACATAGTCTCGCAGTGGGAGCACAGTCTCACGGTGGGAGCACATTCTCACAGTGGGAGCACATTCTCACAGTGGGAACACAGTCTCACAGTGAGAGCACAGTCTCGCAGTAGGAACATAGTCTCGCAGTGGGAGCACAGTCTCGCAGTGGGAGCACAGTCTCACAGTGGGAGCACAGTCTCACAGTAGGAACAAGTCTCGCAGTGGGAGCACAGTCTCGCAGTGGGAGCACATTCTCACAGTGGGAGCACAGTCTCACAGTGGGAACACAGTCTTGCAGTGGGAGCACATTCTCGCAGTGGGAGCACAGTCTCACAGTAGGAACACATTCTCACAGTGGGAGCACAGTCTCACAGTAGGAACAAGTCTCGCAGTGGGAGCACAGTCTCACAGTGGGAGCACAGTCTCACAGTAGGAACATAGTCTCGCAGTGGGAGCACAGTCTCGCAGTGGGAGCACAGTCTCACTATAGGAACACAGTCTCGCAGTGGGAGCACAGTCTCACTACAGGAACACAGTCTCGCAGTGGGAGCACATTCTCACAGTGGGAGCAGTCTCACAGTAGGAACACAGTCTCACAGTGGGAGCACAGTCTCACAGTAGGAACACAGTCTCACAGTGGGAGCACAGTCTCACAGTAGGAACAAGTCTCGCAGTGGGAGCACAGTCTCACAGTAGGAACATAGTCTCGCAGTGGGAGCACAGTCTCGCAGTGGGAGTACAGTCTCACTATAGGAACACAGTCTCGCAGTGGGAGCACAGTCTCACTATAGGAACACAGTCTCGCAGTGGGAGCACAGTCTCACTATAGGAACACAGTCTCACAGTGGGAGCACATTCTCACAGTAGGAACAAGTCTCGCAGTGGGAGCACAGTCTCGCAGTGGGAGCGCAGTCTCGCAGTGGGAGCACTGTCTCACTATAGGAACACAGTCTCACAGTGAGAACACAGTCTCGCAGTGGGAGCACAGTCTCACAGTGGGAGCACAGTCTCACAGTAGGAATATAGTCTCGCAGTGGGAGCACAGTCTCGCAGTGGGAGCACAGTCTCACTATAGGAACACAGTCTCACAGTGAGAACACAGTCTCGCAGTGGGAGCACAGTCTCGCAGTGGGAGCACAGTCTCGCAGTGGGAACACAGTCTCGCAGTGAGAACACAGTCTCACAGTGGGAGCACAGTATCGCAGTGGGAGCACAGTCTCACAGTAGGAACATAGTCTCGCAGTGGGAGCACAGTCTCGCAGTGGCAGTATTATCTTGCAGTGGAAGTACACTGAGCACACTGTGTAGCTGTTCACACTTGTTTCCTCACCCTGACTCCCCATGCCAAACCCCCAGAACCGGTTCACACTCACCAGGAGATCTTTATTTTAACTTGAAGAATCTTCCATTTACTTCGAAATAGAAAGGGGCAACACCATGAAGTCTATCATGTCTGTAATGGGTGGATCAGAGAGATTGGAATGGCCCTGAAGAGCAGAAACTCCCAGGCTGGGTCCTGCTGGAACCTGCTCAGCATGTCTCCAGGAGCAGCACACACAGCATGCCAGTCAGAAGGGGTGTGGGAAAGATGGCAGAGAAGAAGAGGCAGCCAGAGAGAAGCCAGCCACGTCAATGAAAGTCCTAACTGGTGGTTTGGCCCTCCATCCCCAGTGGCAAGAGGATCCCTGTTGTAAAATGGATGTAAAGCCTGGCACCATTCACCATCCAGCTCAACCAGCTTTAAATCCTAGGCCCTACAAATGAACACCAAATTTTCAGCTTCCCGCAGAGGATCTTACCACCTTCAAACCACCCAGGCTCTGTGCCAGCCATACTGGAGTTCTCACTGTAAATTAAGCAGATTGACCTTCTGGTATTATACATCAGTCTTTCTAGTTTAGCTAATGTGAATCTATCTCTAAAATATGGAGCACTCTCAGAGTGCTAACCAAGCCAGTTGTCTGATCCTGGCATCTTGGCAAACTGAATACCTGGCCAGGAGAAAGGCCAGGTGACTGTGTCCCCACTTGGCTGCAAGGATAAGAGCAATGCGATTTCTCCTTGAGATGCCTCACATAGTTCTGCTCCTGGACTTCAAAAAAGAAGATGATATCTAGTAAATGATTCCTCCAGCCTTTGGATGGGAAATGGGCCAAGGGCTCTCCTCCCCACTGAGCTCCTTCCTACCCACTGAAACATCCCCCAGCCAAAACTGCACCAGAAAGCCCAAGATTCTGGAGATGCCATCCTGGAGAAGGTATTCAAAGGAGTAGGAGACTTCTCAAAGGCTAAACAAAACTCCCAACTTATCTCTGCCAGAGTGGGGTACATCAAATGGCCAAATCCACAGTTTCGCAGTCTCCCAGTGAGAGGCAGATCCTCTGAAACAATCACAGGCACAGATCCTTGCATTTTTCAGAAGTCACAGAATGGAGATTTTTCTGCATCTCGCTGATGCAGACACTTTAGAATTTGATATTGGCATAGAAACTAAGAATCATAAAATAAATTTTTTAAAAATTGTAATTTAATAAACACATTATGTGTCACCCAGAGTATAAAGAAACAGGCAAACAAACAGGAGTGTAAATGTTTGCATGATACATAGGGAACAATTTAGCAATAGCTATTAACTATTGAAAACATTTGCTTTTGGGCCTAACCATCCTACTTCTAGGAATTTTTCTAGTTATTTTCAAGGTTCATGAAGAAAAACAGACCATTTTAGCATTGTTTATAATGATAAAAATCACAAACGTGCAATAATAAAATAAGTTTGGTGCATCCGTGCAATGGAACATTATTAAGAAATGTCCTGTATACTGACATGAAAACCTATCCAAGGGGAATTAAGTGAACAAATGCAAGTTGAGCAAAAATGTGCATCATTCGCATATGTTGGTAGAAGCATGAAATGTTCTGGTTTGATTCACTATTCAAAGAGGTTGTCTGTGAGGACTGGCACTACAGGCCACTCCTTTCTGGAGGTTATGAGAACCTACTGGTATGCATGGAGGTTAGGGAAACAGACTCAGCCCCAGCAACACCACATTCTGACCTTGGGCAATGCCAGGTTCTGGGTCTACATGAGCACAGCCCTGCTTCACAGAGTACAGCAGGGCTCACATGAACTCACATACATGAGGCACATAAAACAATGCCTGGTACATAGTAAGCATTGTATGAGTGCTCTTATCTTGACCACTGCTATTGAGTCCCCACATGAAGGTTTTTGCAATCATAACCACCTTGGTGTTCTTATGCCATTTAAAATAAAATAAGACTTCAGGGCCGGAGGTGGTGGCTCACGCCTGTCATCCCAACACTTTGGGAAGCCGAGGAGGGCAAATCACTTGAGGTCAGGAGTTCGAGATGAGCCTAACCAGCGTAGTGAAACCCTGACTCTACTAAAAATACAAAAGTTAGCTGGGTGGTAGTGGTGTAAGCCTGTATTCCCAGCTACTCTGGAGGCTGAGACAGGAGAATCTCTTGAACCCAGGAGGCGGAGGTTGGTTGCAGTGGGCCGAGATTGTGCCACCGCACTCCAGCCTGGGTGACAGAGCAAGACTGTGTCTCAAAAAAAAAAAAAAAAGACTTCAGTTAGTAATAGAATGTTTTTTAAATTAGCAAAATGATGACGTAAGTAATGGTTGTTTAAATCAAATCTCAAAAAATTGGAATTATGTCATCCTTGAAGAAGATAAAAGGAGATCTGGGGGTTCCAAGAGGAAGTGCCCCTTTACCTGCAAGGTGGTCATCTTAGAGAAATCTCAATGCCTGGGTTGGATATGAACTGAAAACTCCCAGCCAAGAAGGATGGAAGACTTGGGTATTAGAAAGGTTTAGAGGTAATTTCCCACTTTTGAGATGACATCCAAGCATGCAAGTAAAAAAAGTCCCTTTTGCTTTTATCTAAGTCATACCATGAAGCTGACCAGAGTAATTCTCCAACTCCTGGAATGGCAGACCTGATAAGCAACTCTATATCCCCTTTCACACCCACCACTACAACGTTTAAGCCCAGTTCTCTGTTCAACTGCAGCAAGTGTGGGGGGCACTGTATCCTGTGCGTCTTTATTTTAGTTTATCCACCAACCTTGTCTCCAGGGTCTGATTTGCATCTTGTTTGGCTATGGTATATTTTCGTTTTTATTTTATATTTCTAAATCAGCTGTTCTTCCTGCAAACTGTCTCAAATCTTTAGCATGCATTTCCTGCTCACCCCCTAAAGATCGTCTGCCCTTCCCATATCTTCGCGGATCTGTCCCCACTTTCCAGCCTGCACAAGTGCCTGGGGTCCCTGCCCTTTGGATGCAGCCAAAGCCGATCCTACCAGCCCTTGAGGGTTCTAATAACACTACTGTGCAGCCAGAGGTGGGTGCATCCTCTTGAAAGATGGAGAGTGCAGCATCAGGAAAAAGACACAGTAGGCACTATGGAAGGGATGTGGAAGGAGGGTGTGAGAAATGAACCCTGAATGAATGGAGGCTACTAAGCTGCTCTAAGGCGTAAGTGTCTTCCTCCTCTCCACTTGGACACTTCAATGACCAGATTTTCTTCTCTGTCCTTGGAGGAAGGCCTGTCTCCTGGGATCATAAGGCTTCACCTAGGGACAGCTACATATAAATTAGGAAGAGAAATCTGCCACGGAAAAGGTCTCCATTGACCAACTGCTCCCCTGGTCTCTGCCTGCCCAGCACACAAGGCATGTGAAAAAGTGTGTGCAGCCTGAAACCTCACACTAGCAATAGCAGTGATCAGAGTAATGACAGGGATGGGAAAAGTAATAATAACAATAACAGGCACTCTAAATTTGAGTAGCATTTTGTAGCTTTCAGAGTGCTTTCAAGTGCATTTGCTGTTTTCTCCTACGCCACCAGTGACCCTTTACATACCCAGATAATTACTACTGTGGCCACATCTTTAAGTTTCTGTGATTTTATATCAAGATTCAATTGTGGAGGGAAAAGGAACTTTTTCATCATAGAAGGAGACATACAATTCACTTGATGACCATTCCAGGAAGGGCAGGCACCTGACTTCGTGGCAAGGATGTGGATTGATGGCGATGTCTGGATGGTGATCAGGCCACACACTCCTTATTGTCCACAACTGCAGGGGCCTTCACAGCCCACATTCCTGGTGAAAATCAACATTGTGTGACTTTAAAGATTCATGAGTGCCAGGGAATGAGCGACCCTCTGTTGCTGTCACAATCTCATTTATTTTCCTTCTCGCTGGAATTTTAATCAGTCTGAGCATCAGTTAATGATTCTTTCTTATCCATTTGATTAAAACACAGAGTAACTGAGGCAGTAGCAAACTGGATTTTTTTTTCCTTTGGACCTTAATGCACTGCAGCAATGAAATCCATGACTTCCCACCTCTGCTAGCGAAGAGTCACCATGTGAAAGCCAGGAAGGCTCATTTGTCTCGTGAGTGATTTCCTTTCCTGAGGAGGGCCCTCCAGGAGCCGTGCATCTCTGGAACGGAGCACCCATGCTGGCAGAACCGAAGATTGAACCTCTAACTCACATGAACTTGTGCAGGTGACAGCGAAATTGTTTATAATACAACTTCATTTCTTTAAAAGCAGCTGCAGATTTTATTACTTGGATGAAATCATATCCCACATACTAATTTAATAAACTCCTCTAAGCTTATAGTCTCTTCTTGGAAAAGGATATGTTTGTGATGCACTGACCAGTGCACTGAATGATTTTCTTCTACAACCCAAGGGAGAAAGAGTAGTGAAGACTGAAAACTAGGGAAAGCCATGCCAATTCATATTCTGATTAAGCTTTACAGATGCTGTTTATGACAAAACCCAGTCGTAAAAACTAAAGGGTAAGGTGAACACCCAAACCCTGCCATTCAAATATACAAAGAAAGGGGCTCCCTGCTATCTTTGGTTAATCTTTTCCAGTGGAACCTTCTTGTTCTGTGTCTCATTACCTCAAGTCCTAAGATTTACCCTGGGTAAAGACTGTTTCTAATACCAGCAATTTGGGAGGCCGAGGCGGGCAGATCACTTGAGGTCAGGAGTTTGAGACCAGCCTGGCCAACATGGTGAAACCCCATCTCTACTAAAAATACAAAAATTAGCTGGGCATGGTGGCGCACGCCTGTAGTACCAGATACTCAGGAGGCTGAGGCACGAGAATTGCTTGAACCTGGGAGGTGGAGGTTGCAGAGAGCAGAGATCATGCCACTACACTCCAGTCTGGGCAGCAGAGCAAGACTCTGTCTTGGAAAAAAAAAAATGACTGTCTCCTTAGAGCTCGGCACTAGTTCTGCTAGTGAAAGTGATTTAGAGCAGCTGCTCTCAAATGGGCAGAAGAGCCTGTGGCACACCTTTTTGACCCTTTCTCTTTTTCCAAGAGAAAAGAAGAGAGGTGACCAAGAATTGGAGAGAAACAAACTATCAGAGTAGACTTCTTTTTAGCAACATATTTTTAAACCATTGTTATTTACTTTATAAAAGAATAATATGTGCTCACACACCTGATTTTATATTGATTCATTCAACAAAAGTTTGTTCTACTTTGTATTAGGCACTGGAGATATATCAATAAGAGAAATGACAAAAAGTTACATCTGCACGAGACTCTTCATTGTACTCTAAAACTGCCCTATTACTTTAAAAATAACCCAGTGGTTGTATTACACTTGTGTACTAGATCCTTAGGATGGATAACACGCCACATCCTCCTAGCTCAACCAACTTCAGCACTGCAGTGTTGGACAGCTCCATGCACCTCTGCAAGGCATTCCAAGTCAGGCAGGAGCCACTCGTCTCTCTGCATCCCAAAGCAGCAGAAGAAGGCTGCTGAGCTACACACAGACACAACCCGAAAAAACAACACCCTCCAGGGCAACCCACCACGTGTGGGAGGTGAGAACCCATGGATAAATACCCCAGCATCCCACTCTCTGACTCTTTTCACTGGGATCACCTCCCACATAAACTATTTGTACCTTGCCCCTAAGTTTGCTCTGGGGAACCCAGAACAAGGTACAAATAATTCATGTGGGCTTGTCAGAACCCCAGATAAGCCAAGACAATTTGTAATAGCACAAGGATGCAGTAAGTATAACACAAGTGAATTGTCACTGTAAAAGCAAATTTGGGGAGGTGGAACAGTATATAAACAAATTTCAGTGGTGTATTTGTGTGGTAAGGGTGTAAGTGAATCATATTTAAATCATAGTTCATGTGACAACACCCACTGAAGGATTAACAATAATTGTTAGAGAAACTATATTAGTAACTATGAAGCTGAATCAATAGCAGTTTATCATTAAATTTGAGAAGAACAGCCAATAAAAATATAGAACAGCCTGAGAAACATGGAAGAATGCAGTAATATGGTTTGGCTTTGTGCCTCCACCCAAATCTCAGGTCCAATTGTAATCCCTAATGTTGGAGGAGGGGCCTAGTGGGAAGTGACTGGATCATGGAAGCAGATCTCCCCCTTGCTGTTCTCGTGATAGTGAGTGAGTTCTCACAAGATCTGGTTGCTTAAAAGAGTGTAGCACCTCCTTCTTCATTCTCTTCCTCCTGTCCAGTCATGTAAGATGTAAATCCTTCCTCTTCAACTTCCACCATGATTGAAAGGTGGCAAGCAAAGAGGCAGGAGTTACATCCTGAGGCCTCCCCAGCCATGCTACCTGTACAACCTGTGGAACTGAGTCAACTAAAACTATTTTCTTTATAAATTACCCAGTCTCAGGTAGTTCTTTATAGGAATGCAAGAACAGACTAATACAGAAAATTGGTGCCAAGAAGTGGGACATTGCTATAAAGTTACCTGAAAATGTGGACGCAGCTTTGGAACTGGGTAATGGGCAGAGGTTAGAACAGCCTGTAGGGCTTATAAGAAGACAAGAAGATGAGGGAACATTTGGAACTTCCTACGGACTTGCTGAATGGTTGTGACCAAAATGCTGATAGTGATATGGATAATAAAGTCCAGGCTGAGGTGGTCTCAGATGAAGACGAGGAACTTATTGGGAATTGGAATATAGGTCACTTTTGGTATGCTTTAACAAAGAGAATGGCGACATTGTGCCCCTACTCTAGGGATCTGTGGAACTTTGAACTTGACAGAGATGATTTAGTGTATCTGGCATAAGAAATTGCTAAGCAGCAAAGAACTCAAGATATGTCCTGGCTGCTTCTAACAGCATAAGCTTGTATGCATGAGCAAAGAAATAATCTGAAACTGAAACTTAAATTTAAAAGGGAAGCAGAGCATAAAAGTTTCCAATAATGTGGGTAAACCATGTCACTTGAATTTATTGCCAATATCTGAATATTGATTTTCAAAATCATGTAGTGTTACAGATTTGCAGCCTGACAGCATGGTAGAAAAGAAAAACCCATTTCAGGGAAGGAATTCAAGTCATCTGCAGAAATTTGAATAAGTAAAGAGGAGCCTAATGTTAACAGACAAGACAATAGAGAAAATACCTGGAAGGTGCTTCAGAGACCTTCACAGCAGCCCCTCCCATCACAGGCCTGGAGGCCTAGGAAGGAAGAATGGTTTCATGGGCCAGACCCAGAGCCCTGCTGCCCTGCACAACCTCAGGACACTGCTCCTTGCATCCCAGCTGCTCCAGCTCCAGCTGTGGCTAAAAGGGCCTCAGATATGTTTCAGAGGTGCTGCTCTGCTCCAGAAGGTGCAATCAAGAAGCCACAAAGGTTTCCACATGGCATTAAGCCTCCAGGTGTGCAAAAGGCAAGAATTGAGGTTTGGGAACCTCCACCTAGATTTCAGAGGATGTATGGAAATACGTGGATGTCCAGGCAGAAGTCTGCTGCAGGGGCAGAGCCCTCATGGAGAACCCCTACTAGGGCAGTGTGAAGGGGAATTGTGGGGTTGAAGACCCCACACAGAGTCCCCACTGGGGCACTGCCTAGTGGAGCTGTGAAAAGAGGGCCAGTGTCCTCTAGACCCCAGAATGGTAGAGCAACAACTTGCTTGTGCCCTTGGAATAGCTGCAGGCACTCAACACCAACCCATAAAAGCAGCCTTGGGGGCTGTACCCTGCAGAGCCACAGAAGCAGAGCTTCCCAAGGCCTTGAGAGCCCACCCCTTGTATCAGTGTGGCCTGTGTATAAGACATGGAGTCAAAGGAGATTGTTTTGGAGCTTTGAGGTTTAATGACTGCCCTGCTGGGTTTCAGACTTGCATGGGGCCTGTAACCTCTTTGTTTTGGCCAATTTCTCACATTTGAAATGTGAGCACTTATCCAATGCCTGTACCCCCATTTCCCATTGTATATTGGAAATAACTAACTTGTTTTTTACTTAATAGGCTCACAGGCAGAAGGGGTTTGCTTGTCTCAAATGAGACTTTGGACTTGGATTTTTGAGTTAATGCTGGAATGACTTAACACTTTGAGGGACTGTTGGGAAGGCATGATTGTATTTTGAAATGTAAGAAGAACATGATATTTGGGAGGGGCCAGGGACAGAATAATGGGATTCAGTTCTGTGAACCCACCCAAATCTCATCTTGAATTGTAATCCCCGGTGTAGGAGGAGGGGACTGGTGGGAGGTGATTGGATCACGGGGGCAGATCTCTCTCTTGCTGTTCTCATGATAGTAGGTTCTCATGAGAGTTGTTTGTTTAAAAGTATGTAGCACCTCCTGCTTTGCTCTTTTCCTCTCATTCCAGCTATGTAAGATGTGACTCCTTTCTTTTCACCTTCCACCATGATTGTAAGTTTCCTGAGGCCTCCCCAGCCATGCTTTCTGTACAGCTTGCAAAGCTATGTGCCAATTAAGCCTCTTTTCTTCATAACTTGCTGTCTCAGGTAGTTCTTTATAGCAATGGGAGAACAAACTAATACAAGCAGCATCCACCTTGATTATTTCTTCTGCAGTAGGATCCTGACCATGGTGCCCAGGGGGATGTCAGACTTCTCAGGAGAATAAATTTATTTATTTATTTATTTATTTACTTACTTACTTACTTATTTAACTTATTTTTGAGATGGGGTCTCACTCTGTTTTCCAGGCTGGAGTGCAGTGGCACAATCATAGCTCACTGCAGCTGCCAACTTCTGGGCTCAATGGATCCCTCTGCCTCAGCCTCCTGAGTAGCTGGAACTATAGGAGGCATCACCCATACACCACCACACAGGCACCACCACACCTGGCTAATTTATTTTTATTTTTTTAGAGACAGAATCTCACTATGTTGCCCAGGCTGGTCTCAAACCCTGGTTTCAAGTGGTTCTTCTATCTTGGCCTCCCAGGTCATTGGGATTGCAGGTGTGAACCACCATGCTGAGCAGACATTTTAGAGAAACTTTCATTAGTCCTGAATGAACTAGGCAGAAGCTTCAATATTTGGGTAAAGTCTGACATTTGATTCATGTTTGGCCTTCAGAAGGAAACTAGACACATACCTGTATCAGTGTCATGGCTGGATCACTAAACTTGTGAGTGTTGAGCATTCACATGCTTCAGAGACTGCCATCATAGCCAATCAGCATAAAAATTCCAATAATGTGGACAAAACACGTTACTTGGATTTATTGTCAATATCTAAATGTTGATTTTCAAAATCATGTAAGTATTACAGATATGGCATGGAGTGAAAGTCTCCTAATATGTTTTATATATTAAAATTATTTTAACCCATTGAGGTCTAAATTTGCATTTATTATTATCACAAAATATAATGCTGGCAGCATTACCTTCAGTAGTAGGGTCACCCAACCACCTTCACCGTGAGAACTGCATTACCACCGCCCCACACTGGCCATGCTCAAGCCCTACCAGTGGAAAGGGGGCAAGCATTTTGCATTACTAGCATATACACTAGGATGATCACAGAAGCAATCAATCAGACTTACACTCCACCACCAGAAAATGCAATTATCACATTTTTTAACAAAATTCATATTTATTCTTTTATTCTAAAAATTTATCCTATGAAGGTAACATGCAGTTGATGGTTGATTTTTAGCATTTGGTATGTTGTCACTGAGTGCATCTCTGATTTAAATGACAAATTTTATTGGTCCCTAATAACCTAGTAACGTGCTAGTAAGGAGGCCTTAATCACATGAAAAAATGAGTCTACCAAGTGGCCTTCCTGTCACTGATAATGGCAAAGAAATGGCCCATGTTTGGGGATGGGCATCCAGCTCATGTGGCTGCCTACTGTCCACCTCTGGGCCACAGACCAGAGGTCAAGCATTGTTGTGTCCAGTGCCACCCAGGGAACAGGGCACTCATCTGCCTTTGTTCCAAGGAGGCCCTTTTTCCCAAGAATGTTTAAATAGTGTGCACGCTTATACATACGATAGAGCAGCAGTTCATATTGGATGTAGATGTTGTGAAAACAATAACCATTGAGTAGAGGCCAGGGATGTTGCCAAACATCCTACAATGCACAGAAGAGCACCCCTCATATACACACACTGCTGCAGCAGAGAATTCTCACCCAAAATGTACATGGTGCCTAGATTGAGAAACCTTTACACAAAAATAGTGTCTTGGCCTGTCTGCCTCATGCTCATGGAACTTCAGTACAAAGACAACTGAAATGCAGCCTTTAATAAAAGCCTTCGTCTCTGAGCCATGAGTGTTGTGGAAACTGGGACCAGCTGAGGTGGGCACTTGCAAGTAGGATAAAAACTCAGACCTGCACAGTTCCCAACATCCCTCTACAGACAGCTGCTGCCTATTGGATCTGATCTGTTGATGTCCACAACCTGGGATACCTAGATGTGTTAAAAGAGCAACTACAGCACGACAAGGCTGCCAGCTGGGTGAGCAGGAGAAAAACAAGAAAAGAGCTTTGTGTCCAGGGTACATCCACCCACCCAGCCTCACATATCACATTTGCTGGGGATCTGGATGGTGGCAGGGCTCTCATAGCCGAGGAGCAGTCCACAGTGCAGGAAGGAATTCTGTTACAGCTTACTCCAAAGCTAATAAACAGCCAAACAAAACTGAAGCTGTAGCTGCCCTGTGTGACTGTATCAGCCTGTGGAAGCCATCAAAACAATTCAACAACTCAATGGCATACTCCTAGTTCCAATTCATCTTTCTAGCAGGCATCTGTTTCTATTATATTTGAACTGTGCAGAGGAAATTGGATAAGGCATGCTAGCATGGGACACTGCAAGCTGCAGCAACCACATGCCCAGCAGCGGGAGCGGGAGGATGGCAGATAGGAGGAGAGAAGCCAGGCACTGAATCTCAGTCAGAAGCAGCTTAAAGGTCAGATTCTGAAACTTCCTTCAGAGCCCATCAAAGCCTATCTGTAAATTCCACAACAAAGTAACCCAAAGCCATATCTTGGTGACCCCCAGTGTCAGGGTACTCACCCCTCATTCAAGACAGACAGCCCTAAATGGTAGAGTAACAGCATCAATTCTTCTCCCCATCACTGGCTTTGCCCAGCCAGCCAAGAGTCAAAGCCTTAGGCACTGGAGTGAGGATTCATGGTCAGGTTCCACTCCTTGGTTGAAATTAAGGGTAAGTTAAGTTCTATGGGTGGAACCGGCTGGAGGGAAGATAACAATTCAGCAAGTGGCAAGTGCTCCAAGGGAACCCATGATACATTCTATCTAGGTCAGGGGTGGACAAACCATCACTCACGGGCCAAACGTGGCCACTCCCACTCACTGACCCATCTTCTGTGGCTGCTTTCACATTTCAGTAGCAGAGCTGAGTAGCTGCAACAGGACCGCATGGCTGGCAAATATTTACTCCCCGGCCCCTTCCAGGAAAAGTGGCCAACTCCTACTCTAGAGACCAGACTTCTCAGAAAAAAATGAGTCTTCAGGATGCAGACCTTCAGTAGCATACCTGGGGGGACTTGAGAAAGACAGGAACAGGCATGGAGATACTGAAGCCCCCTCTTCACAGTGGTGAGTGACAGCTCATAGTCTCAGGGAGTAAGTGGTTGATAGAGCCAGACTCTAAAGCAATGAGATAGAGGAAGAATAATTTTGATGAAGGGGCAGATGGAGGAACTTTTCCTAGTGTAGGAGAAGCCCTCAGCAGAGGAGAAGCAGCACCCATACCTGCATGGGGTGGAAGGAAAGGAGCAGGAGCCCCCAGCAACAACTAGGAGAACCACAGAGAAGCCAAAGAGAAGCTAAGAACTTGGTCTTGTCTTGAATTTCCGTAACATCTGAGACACTAGAGTTCAGGGCTTCCCAACTGATACTCAGCGAGGTCTCAGACTTCCAAGATACTCCCAGAAATTGGTCATGGAAGTTTGGAACCATGCGAATGTGAAAAGCCTTCTGGAGAGTCACACTGGATTTTAAAGGGTCTGAGAAGTCCTGCATTAAGCTCATTGTTTCCCAAACCCGGCAGTCCACAGGGCCTTTCCACCTAGTACCTGCCATTTCCATCCAGGCCCTGGTATTCATGAGGTTACCCTTTGGAGAATGCTGCATTCAACCTACACACTCCCTTTACAGACTGGACAAACCCCCTTGACACTGTACCTCCGTGTGAACATCACACAGCAATTCACGGAAAGCGGGAGCCCATTGGCAGGATGGGAGAGGTTGGAATCCAGCCCTGGCACATTCAAGATGCCCTCCTATGGGAGGAAGAATTGCAACAGCATTTTGTGCTCTGAATGCCCAATCTACAGGAAGATGAACAGAATGTGCACTAAATATTTAAGCATCTGAGCTGTGACAGTTCATGGCAGGAAGCCACGCTCACCTCCCAGGGCCTGATTCTGCCATAACACACTGTCCCAGAACCACTATAGATCACCTCGCCACTGGCTGAGGAAGACAAAGACAGGAGCTGAGTGGAGATGGGCAGCAGGTTCATCCTTGTCTCCGTTCTGCTGGCCGATGCACACCTTGTCCAGCTTGCTAAAGACACATGCTCCAAGACCTGTCATTATCAGGCATTAGATTCGTGGCCATGCCTGCTGTGCCCACCAAACTGCCAGCATCACATGGCTGCTGCTCACAGGAGTGAGGTGTGTGCCCAGCTTGAGGACTGGGTGAGCTCAGGACACAAACCTCCCAGAGCCAGCACACAGGAAGGCCCTGGTAGCTGGCCAGGGAGGCCTCAGCTCACTTCAGTCATCAAACGCGGGGTTGGGTTCCATTCTCTAAGGCCCCCTTTACAGAACACACATGGGAAAACAAGTGACTTCACACCTGTGCTTTCTCACGACACCTGCCCTTCTCAGGAGCTCATTCAGTTTGGGGAAGTGCCTTTTCCCATTCTGCCTCTAAGCCACTTTTGGTAAAATATTTTTTATTTTTGTTCCCTTTTGTTGAAAGGTGGTACCTGGAAATTACTTTTGAAAAATGTTAAAACCTTATAAAAGAACCCCACTTTCCTCTCATGTGAAACCATGACTCTCCCCAAGTTCTTGTGTGTTTTAGGTCACTCTTGAAGACAAGAATAAATCAACTCATCTCCTGGAAGAGGGGTTAGGGAAGGAAAAAGGAACTGACTGTTGCTGAGGAGCCCCTATGCCGGGTCTTTATTATCCACTTTACAGGTTTAATGCCTTTCTTACAACACAGGGAACATGAGGTTCTAGCTTTGAACTGTCTCAACTGCTTAAGGCCACACAGCCTTCACTCCCATAACTAAACATCTGAAAATAGCAAGGGCTTACAGAGTTCTATATCATACTTATTCATGCATCAGATCCAGTTGTCTGTTGCTGCATGACAGGTGACCTCAAAGTATAGTGGCTTAAAACAACACTTTTTGGTTTACTATTCTGTAGTTTGAACTGCACTCAGCAGAGAAGCGGGGTTCAGCACTGCGTGGAAACACTGGGGCAGCTCAACGGTCCCACTTCCAAGACGGGGCCTGCACAGAGCTGGCGAGTGGGTGCTAGCCATTTGGTCCCCTCCGCATGGACCTTGCCACAAGGTGGTTTAAGCTTCCTCACAGAATGGTTGCTGGGCTCCCACAATAACTGTCCCAAGAGACAGAAAGTCAAAGCCACCAGTTTCTTAAAGCCTGGGCTGAGATATTAGTCTTTCCCATTGTGTTCCATTGGCCAAAAAATATGGAGCCCAGATTCAGAGGGGCAGAGACTCCGTCTCTCGATGGAAGGAGGGTCAAGGAGTTTTAGAAACTTTTTTCCCCCAATCTTCTAGAGTTGTTAACACCAGTTATTTATTTGTCACATTGTTTATTTATTCACTTACTTATTCTTTAAAAGTTATTTTGAGCATAATTAAAAATCTCATTCATCTCAGGCTATGATCACAAGCAATCCAGAGCTATGCATCAGAAGACAGATGAAAATTCTCTCAAAAGCCTGTTCCTGTAGCTTATGAGTGGTCATTGAGAGAAAATCAAATCTATAAAAAACAATTTATTCTTTTGAAAAATAAGACAGAAAGAGATTTCCGTTCAGTATCCCAGCGGGGGCAGAGCGCACAGCTGAGCCACGGTTCCCACTGTCCGCACTTCCATGGTTCCCACTGTCTGCACTTTCCCACTTCCCACAGGGATGGATCCTTTGGGGCTGGAACTTTCATTTTCTCTTGTGACATGTGGCCCTCCTTCCGTCTCCTCCTCAATCTCCATCCTCCTAGGGCACAGGGGAGTTCCTTTCAGCCTGCTGGCCTATCTGATCTCCCCTCCGCTATTTTACTAACAGTTCTTCCGCAGTTTCTCAGCCCTTCAACACTCTTAAACAGAGCTCAGCCTTTTTATCCTTCTTTTAAATAAGCTGGAATTAGGTAGGTTGTGACAGGCCTCGGGCACCCCATTACAGAGGAGCCTGAGAAGTTGCAGACCTTCCACACTCCAACGCTACGACCCTTGGATGACATAAATATTCAATGACCATTTATCAGAACCATAGGCATTTTTATCTACCTGTCACCCTGCAGGGTCAACATTTACAAACACGTGGTTATCACAGGACCACAGAATAATTATGCACATCTTGGCTAGAAAGAACTCACGGGAACTTCCTCCCGCTAAACCTTGGAGATACACACCCTGGAGACACACAGGAGCGTTTACACAGCGCTTCCCCTGGGAAAGGGATGTGTGCTCTTTCTCTCGTTCAGAACTTCCTTACTTACTTTGGACACAGCCGTTTTATTCATTCACTCAATCACTCAGTCAAAAATATGTCAGTGCTTCCCATGCATGGCTATGCAACTAGCCAAGATTGTGTGTAATGCACCCTGACGTCCTGGGACAGGGAGTGTGTCCTCTAACTCTTCTCTCTCCCTGCACTTTCTCTCCACCAGGAATTCTCAACCTCTTTTGTTGTAATAGAGCTCTCTTCAACCACCTGGAAAAATTCCTAATCCTTTTATAAAATATTGTCTTCAAATGCACAAAACAGGCCGGGCATGGTGGCTCCTGCCTGTAATTCCAACATTTGGAAGGCCGAGGCGGGTGGATGACTTGAGGTCAGGAATTTGAGACCAGCTTGGCCAATACGGTGAAACCCCATCTCTACTAAAAATACAAAACTAAGCCAGGCATGGTGGTGCACGCCTGTAATCCCAGCTACTCAGGAGGCTGAGGCAGGAGAATCACTTGAACCAGGGAGACGGAGGTTGCAGTGAGCAGAGATCACACCATTGAACTCCAGCCTGGGCAACAGAATGAGACTCCATCTCAAAAAAAAAAAAAAAAAGAACAAAATAAATATTACAAAGGACCTGAGTGATGCTGA
Source organism: Piliocolobus tephrosceles (assembly GCF_002776525.5). Classification (NCBI taxonomy): domain Eukaryota; kingdom Metazoa; phylum Chordata; class Mammalia; order Primates; family Cercopithecidae; genus Piliocolobus; species Piliocolobus tephrosceles. Next base: position 5,781,911 of record NC_045437.1, read on the forward strand.
AATTCAGATCTGCGTTCACATTTGAGTTGGTGGGTGGAAGGTACCCCAGCACCATGTACTCCCAGGTTCCCAGTAAATGTGAGCTCACTCTCCCTGGAGCCCCTGCCCTGCGTCCTGATCACCAGCCCCCTCCGGCTGATCTTCCCTCAGGTGGGAAGTAGCCCTGAGGAGGGGGAAAACAGAGGGGTTGCAGGTAGGGGTGCAGGAGGAGAAAATATGTTGAGGACAAGGGCATCAGAGGCAAAGGCAGACTGTGGCTGCTGGTCTGCACAGACCACCATCTATGAGTTGCAGAACCTGGGTGGACATGTAAGGAGAGGAGGAGAAAAGGAGAAATAAAGGGAGAGCCAGAGAGAAAAAAATAAAAAAATAAAAAAAACTGTAAAAGACAAGCACAAGAATTAGCTGCCCTCAATTAAGGCTGGTAAAGAATTGTTCCCATTGCACGGTGTTTTCCAACTGCAATCTTTGGGCTCGTGAAGCATTTTCTCTGCGTCTGTTGTTGACGCCATTAAGTAGAATGAGTCACTGTATATATTAAGCATGAAGACCAGCAGCTACATAAGTCTATGAATGCAATGATCATGCCAGCTTGAAGTAGAAAAGCAGCTTTTTTTTTTTTTTTTTTTATTAAACCAGTGGCAAAGCAGAGCAAATCAAGTAATTTTTATATTATAAGATTTTTGCTTTTTTTCATACTGTGTCTATTTCCTTTTAATGACAGTTCTCAAAAGTCACTTTTAAGAAAAGGCTTTGAAATTGAATAGAAAAATCTCATGCATTTACTTTTCCTGTTTTTCTGAAATTCAAATAAGATGTGAGCGACAGGTGCTGAGTGCTCCAGCCCCCACGCTCAGCAATCGCAAGCTTTCTTCAGATCTCTCTTCGCAAGCTCGGGAGGAGACCAGAGGTTCCTTAGGCAGAGCCCTGGCTGGAATGTAGGCCAGGGAGCTAACGGCAAAATGCACCTAGTGAGCATCTGTGTTTGGGGCCTTCTGGCATCGTAACACTCTGACCTGGGGTGTTCAACATCACCTGTGCTCTCAGCGCAGCTTCCAGAACAAGCCAGTGGCCCCAGCAAAGGACGAAGGGTCCAGAACCATGTGACCAGAAAAGGAAGACAGCCAGGTACATTTGACAGCTCCCAGAATGACCTGGCCAGGCACTCAGAAGGCCACGGAGGCCTCGCTCAGCCATGCTGCCAGTGTCCATTTACGTTGCAAACCCTCACACAGCATTTGCTACCTGACCGGCCTTTGGCAAAGGGCTTTAGAGATGTTCCCCCAAGTCCCACATGGCACAGAGGGCAGGTGTGCATGCTGTGCCAATTTCACAGGTGAGGAACGGGAGGCCCAGGGAGGTTACAGAGCTCATGAGAGGTGCAGCCAGGATGTGAGCCCAGCCAGCTGGCCCCAGAGCCTGTGCCCACGCGTGACAGGTGCCCCCTCCGCCCCTTTCGTGGGGTCATATTGCCTAGTTGCATCAGAAACTTAACCTAACCTTACAGCCTGGTGTGTGGGTGGGCCATGGTCGGTGGTGCGGGCAGCATCTCCTCACCTCTGATGCAGCATCCACCAGAAACACAACAGACAGTGCGGGAGGCAGAACACTGCTTCCAAAAACACCAAAAACATCCAAGTCCTGATCCCCAGACCTGTGCCTATGTTAGGTGACACAACAAGGTGGCACTGAGCTTGCAGATGGAATCAGCTGGCCTTGAAAGAGGGCACTTGTCCTGGATGGTCTTCATGCCCTCAGTGTAATCACAACTCCTCAAAAGTGAAAACAGGGTCAGGGTCAGGGTCAGAGGAAGATATGACTACGGAGAAAGGCACAGAGAAACGCACACTGCTGGCTCTGAAGACAGAAGCGTCCATAGGCCACTAGCCAAGGAATGCAGGAGCCTCTAGAAGCTGGGAAAGGCCAGGGCCAGATGTTCCCCTGGAGCTCCAGAAGGGACCCACCCTATGGACACCTCCACTTTAACCCAGGGGGACAGTGCCTGCTTCTGACTTCGGGACTGTAAAACAATGAAATTGTGGGCCAGGGTGGTGGCTCATGCCTATAATCTCAGCACTTTGGGAGGCCAAGGCAGGCAGATCACTTGAGCTCAGGGGTCTGGAACCAGCCTGGGCAACAGAGTGAGACCCTTCTCTCTACAAAAAGGAAGAAATTAGCCGTGTGTGGTGGCGCATGCCTGTGATCCTGGCTACTCAAGGGGCTGAGGTGGGAGGATTGCTTGAGCCCAGGAAGTAGAGGCTGTAATGAGCCAAGATATCACTACTGCACTCCAGCCTGGGCGACAGAGCAAGACCCTGTCTCAAATAAATAAATACATAATAAATAATTTTTAAAAATAAAATTGTATTTTTAAGCTGCTAAAACAGAGGTGATTTGTTACAGCAGCCCTAGGAAACTGGGGTACTACTGTGGCAAAGGAAGCACCGTGGTCTGAGCCCAAAGACCTGCAGGTATACAGCCACCTGAAAGCTGTGTGACCTGGGCAACTTTCTTGACCTCTCTGAGTCACCATATTTTCCATTTCTAAAATGTGTGCATTCATGCCTCCGGGACTATTGTTAGTGCTACAAGAAGTCAAGTTAATTAACTGCAAACACCAAGAAAGGCATGGAATATTTTATTGATTTACAAGGGGCCTGAAGGGAATCATTACCATTTTTTTGAATCTGAGACAGAAATTGCTAACTGTCAACAACCAGTTTCTCCCATTCCTAGTAAAAAACAAAACAAAACAAAAACACTTCAGTATCTGTAACCATTTACTTTTCTTTTCAATAAACCCACACAAGCCTTTCAGTTTATATGAGGAACCCCCTTGGGAGGTGGTCAGGAAGCCAGTAAGGATTCTAGCGTGGGGTAACTGGGCAATCCCGGGCAGAGCTGCCCAAGTCAAAACCCCAGATCCATCCGAGCTTTGGGTCAGGAAGACAATCGCCCCACTGGCCTCCCTCAGCCCAGGCACAGGCTGGGAATCGTGAGAAATGAGGTGTGAGAACCTGCTCCTCACTCGGGCTGGGGCTGTGGAACAGTGAATAGAGGTGATGTTTGCCTGCCTTCTTGCAATTAAGGCCACATTAAAATGTAGTTGGTAGCGGCATAATTACAGATTCCCTCACGTGACTTCCTCCATGGAGAAGCATTTTTATAATTTCGTTTTTTTGTTTTTTGTTTTTTTTTTAGATGGAGTCTCACTCTGTTGCCCAGACTGGAGTGCAGTGACGCAATCTCAGCTCACTCCAACCTCCACCTCCCAGATTCAAGCAATTCTTCCGCCTCAGCCTCCCAAGTAGCTGAGATTACAGGTACTCACCACCATACCCGGCTAATTTTTGAATTTTATTAGACACAGTTTTCACCATGTTGGCCAGGCAGGTCTCGAACTCCTGACCTCAAGTGATCTGCCCGCCTCAGCCTCCCAAAGTGCTGGGATTACAGGCATGAGCCACTGCACCAGCCTAGAAATTACATTTTTATTTCTAGTTGTAGTGTTTTAGAATTTTAAAACAGTCCATTTTTACAAAGGCAAAACACAGCAGAACTTGGAATTGTTTTTGTGGAAGATCAGCATTTACTGAATATCTATGCTGGGCCTGAAATGGATGATACACAATCTCTCACACTCAACTCCTCCCTTCACGAAATAGTTATAAAACCTACTTCATGAGGCTGCAAGGGATTAAGTTAAATGAAACAAAATAATGTAACCAAGGATGCACAGGTAGGAAGAAACAGAACTGGAATCATCCCCCGCCACCTTCCTAGTTGCCATCCTCATGCACTTAATTCCCCCACAGTTACCGCCCCTCCCTATGGTGGGCTAGATCTTCCCTCGCTCTGACTTTATTTCTCATTCCCCACCGTGACCTGGCTTTTAATCCCATAGGGTATCAAACACTAAACCAATACTCTGCTCCCCACTTACACGTTCACCCAAAAAGGTGCATTTTTTAAAAGTGCATTAATAGAAAAATAAATACTGCATATTCTCACTCATATGTGAGAGCTAAAAAACAAATGAGCTCATGAAAGTAGAGTCGAATTACAGTCATTGGAGGCTGGGAAGAGTAGGAAGGACGGGAGGCTAGAAAGAGGTTGGTGACATGGTTTGGCTGTGTCCCCACCCAAATCTCATCTTGAATTGTAGCTCCCATAATTCCTACGTGTCAGATGGGAGGGACCCTGTGGGAGATAATTGAATCATAGGGGCGGTTTCCCCCATACTGTTCTCGTGGTAGTGAGTAAGCCTCATGAGATCTGATGGTTTTATAAATGGGAGTTCCCCTGCACAAGCTCTCCTGCCTGCCACCATGCAACACATGACTTTGCTCCTCATTTGCCTTCTGCCATGATTGTGAGGCCTCCCCAGCCACGTGGAACTGTGAGTCCATTGAACCTCTTTCCTTTATAAATTACCCAGGCTCCTTTATAAAATACCCAGGTATTAGCACCATGAGAACAGACTAATGCATTGCTTAACGAATAGAAAGTTAGAGCTCGCTGAGAGGAATGCACTCTGTAGTACCGTCTGTTATGAATATGGTGAATGATAATTTAGAGTGCATTTTCAGAAACCTAGAAGAGAGGATCCTGGATGTTCCCAACGCAAAGAAATAATAAATGTTTAAGTTTATGGATATGTTAATTACCCTGATTTGTATTTTATATACGTTTGCATTTGCAAAGATATATATTGTATACAGGTATCGAAATATTACACCGTATCCCACAAATATATACTATTATTATGTGTCAGCTAAAAATAAAAGGAAAAATATATACAAATGAAAAGCAACATGGAGAAATGCAAGTCAGTGTCCTGAAAAAAAAAAGAACACTTTATGTTGCAATACTAACATTAATGCAGAAATGTTCCCTTAGGTCATGAAGTAACTTCAGGTAATTTGAAGCCAGTGGATAATGTGTTTACAGAGTGTCAGCATGGGTTGTGGCCAAGTACCCCCTCCCTACCTCCAGGAATAAGACCTGCCTGCGCCCTACCACCAACCCATCCCAGTGCTAAGGGCTTTACATGTATCCATGCATCTGATCCTCAAAGCCTTCCCATAAGATAAGTGCTATTTATGCCCATTTTAAGCATGAGAAAACTGAGGCACAGGACATGAACTTGCTTGCTCAAGGTTACACTCCTAATAAGTGGATCAGTCACTATTTAAGCCAAGTGGTGTTAAACATTGTGTCCCTGGGATATGTCATCGTTCATAATCATTGATGAAAGTTTTAAATGTTAAGTATAACTTGGAATGATTCTACTGCCTTGTTAATAACCTACAGTTATCATGAATCACTAGGCAAAAAGATGCTATTGTTAGGAGAAAAAAACTTCACCCCTACCGCTTGGGTGCAATGCTTGGGGGCCTGCAAATTAACTGAAGATAGATTAACAGGAGAAAAGGCAAGGTTTATTTACATGTGCACGTGGGAGTTGCTCAGCCACGGGTAACTTGCAGAAAAATGTGAAGTAAAGGTTTATATATATCTACTTAACAAAAGGGTGGTTTTTAGGGCTCCCATGGGAGGGCATGGGTTTTTGTGCTTTTTGATGCTATTGGGAACAGGCAATCTACCTCCACAGCAGCTGAATTTGAAAGACTCTTGGAGAAAGGTTAACAGCGACTATATTTTCGGATGGTTCTGCTTGGTCAGATAAGGGAATGTTCAGATGAGATTTCTTTCTGCATCTTCTGTAGCTCAAATGTTTATACCAAGTGTGAGAGTCCAAGTAGATTCCCACACTAATGTGGTCATCTCTTAGGTGGGGAACAAGAACAGCACAGATAAACTGCATTCAAACTATATTCAGATTAGCTTTAAATAATCTGCATCAGTAATTACTTCCTAGTTACTGTTTGGGAGATTATTTATTTATTTATTTTTGAGATGAAGTCTTGCCCTGTCGCCTAGGCTGGAGTGCAGTGGCAGGATCTCAGCTCACTGCAATCTCCGCCTCCCAGGTTCAAGCAATTCTCCTTCCTCGGCCTCTGGAGTAGCTAGGATTACAGACGTGCACCACCACACCTGGCTAATTTTTGTATTTTTAGTAGAAACAGGGTTTCACCATGTTGACCAGGCTGCTCTCAGAATCCTGGCTTCAGGCGATCCGCCCGCCTCGGCTTCCCAAGGTGCTGGGATTATAGGCGTGAGCCACCGCACCCGGCCAGAGAGTTATTTTTAAATCAAATATTCCCAATACCTACAAGCAACATCTTAGGAATATAATATTTATTACATGTAGGACTTGGTCCATAGGAGGTCAAATGCGTATTTGTTGAATGAAAAAGCGGATTAATAATAGGAGAAAATATTGTGCATGGACTGTGCATGGACTCTGCTGGGAAACGCTAAAGTTGGTTCAGCAATACTCACCAAGTCCCTGCACTGCCCGGGGGCCCGTCTAGGAACTGGGGATGCCAACAGTCCAACATGCTGAAGCTGACGTTACGGGAGAAAAGAGGAAATAGACATTGAGCAATCAGGAAATGAAAAGAGAAAAGATCAAGCTGTACTAAGTGCAATGTGGAGAATCTTTTGAATGATGTCCAGTGAAAGCCTCTTTGTGGAAGGGAGCTTTATTAAAAAGAGCCAGCCCTGTGAAGACCTGGAGCAGAGGCAACAGGAGATGTAAAGACTGTAAGGCAAGAATGAGCTTACATACCAGGAAACTGCAAGAAGGCAGTGTGGCTGGAGAGTGTGGGAGAGGGGAGCTGCCAAGATGACATCAGAGGCAGGCAGGGGGCTGCCCCAGGTACCATCAGAAGGCTGGCAGAAGCCAGATCCCATCAGGCTTTATAGCCAAGGGCAGCGGAATGGATTTTATCCCAAGGGTAATGAGAATCCAGTGTTGGTATTAACTGTTCTGCACGTTGTTGTGTTCCTTGCAGGCCACCCTGGTCTGTGGTGGGAGCTCAGGGGAACAGTGGAAGTAGAGAGAATCATCCCTCCCAGAGAGAAAGGATGGTGGCTTGTCCCAGGAGCACCATGGTGGAGGTGGAGAGAAGAGGGCAAGCGTGGGGTGTATTTTGGAGACACAGATAACAGTACTTGATGAACTGGGCAAGGGCTGTGGTAAAATGAACCGCTTCTTCGCCGTGATGCCACCCCACCCCGACCATGGCCATCCTGAGGGGAGAATGCATGTCCTTCCACCTTCACTTTGGATTTGACCACATGATTTGTTTCAAGCAATGGGATGCACATAAAATGACAGTGTGCCAGATACAAGCAGAGGCTTTAAAAGGCATCATTTGCTTCTGCTGTCCTTCCTGACTTCTACCTTGCACCCTGAGGAAAGCATGCCCCAGGGTGTAACTTCTCTGCCAGCCTGGGTCCTGGGTGGTAAGAAGGGTGACCCAAAGGAGTCCAGCCAAGAGGAGCAGAGCTTAGAAGCTGCAGCCAGCCTCAGACCCCGGAGTGAGAAACACATTTGCAGTTGCAAGCTACAGAGATGTGTGGACCACTTGCTACTGTGGCAGAAGCTAACTACTACAAGAACACGTCGATTTGTGGCCTAAGCAACAGTGAGGATGATGGTGCAACTTGCTAATTTGAGTTGCAGCAAGTGGGGTGGGAAGGTGGAAATTAAGATTTCATTTTAGAATACACTTAGCAAATAGCAACACCACTTATGTTATGAAGGATAAGATACGAGACACAACTTTCATACTCCTTGCATTTGGAGAATAATACAATATTTGTATTTGGAATTTAATATCCCAAATAAACGTTCATGTCCTTTACACTCAACCTGTTCATTGTCAAACATTTTGTTCCCTGAAATTGCCCAATTTACATTTATTCAAAAAGAAAGTGCATTTGGAGTTAAAACTAGTTTTACCCAAGAGGATCTAAACAGCTTTAAAATAGAAATGAGATTATGCCAGGATGAAACCCATTAATGACTCAGCTGAGTGAGGTCAGTGGGGGAGCGAGCCTAGGAGCTCTAAGTAAGGAAGACAGTCCCCATCATCACACCTGGATCATCAGGAGAAGTGAGATCCACATGGACGGCACACTCTAAAGACAGCTAAGGGAAACTTTGCCAAAACAGCAGAAGGGTTTTTTTCTTTCTTTCTTTTTCATCAAGATAAAGCCACTTCAACCAAGTAGAGGAACAGGTTTTGTTTGAAAACCCTAACTGGATATTTGGTTATTAATAATATTATATCATATTTAATTCACTGTCTACCATATTTCCCATGTAATGATATAATCTTCATAACTAGAATTTTAATGGCCCAATGAATAGCTATACCATAATGTTGGGGGTTTTTGTTTGTTTTTTTGTTTGTTTTCTCAGACGGAGTCTCACTCTTTCGCCCAGGCTGGAGTACAGTGGCACGATCTTGGCTCGCTGCAACCTCCACTCCCGAGGTTCAGGTGATTCCCCTGCCTCAGCCACTCAAGTAGCTGGGATTTCAGGCACCCGCCACCACGCCCGGCTAATTTTTGTATTTTTAGTAGAGACGGGGTTTCATCATGTTGGCCAGGCTGGTCTTGAGCTCCTAACGTTGTGATCCACTTACTTCTGCCTCCCAAAGTGCTGAGATTACAGGCGTGAGCCACTGCACCTGGCTGTGTATTTTTCATTTATCTTTTTTTGTAACTTAATTTTTTCTACCAAAAAATAGACATTCATGAAAAGTTGTTAAATATACATTGTTAGGTGAGGAAAGCAAGACATGCTGGATAATATCGTTTGCATTATGTCATTAACTCATTTATGCTGGAGGTTGCAAATTTTTTTTGTGAAAAACGAGACCATGGCGATGACCTTGAGCAGTAGGATACAAATAACTCCCACAAGCTGCGAGCTCCAATAATGGACACTAGCCATAAATGGGTTAAGATTACAGACAATAAATTTTGTGTATGAATATATTTATATTCATTCTGGACAGATTAATGTTAAATTATAAGTGAGGTGAGTCTATAGAAATTATTCTTTTAGTTACGAATTTCTACATCATTTAAATTATTTATGATGAGCGTATAGTAATTCTGTAACTAAAAAGCAACAAAAAGAAGATATTTACCAATAAGTAATGGAAGAAATGATTCATTCCAGAAAGGCTTGAGGAAAAGATCTGACGCTGAAGTACTGTAGCTAAAACATATTGAAATAGGGCTGGAAGAGAATGGCATCATTAGCGAGGCTTTTAGTCCACAGAACAATGAAGAACCCAGCCCCAGCTTACATCTTCCAGTCCGGCAGAGCTCCTGACAGCTTAACACGCACTTCCTAATGCTTATTATACTTTAATATGGATACTGTATTCATATTTTATGTTCTTCTATTGTTTCTGTTTATAAGTATAGCCTGGAAAAACAAGTCACAGAGTAGACACATAAAAGCACACAGCGAAATTCACATTTTCTCTTAATGTGAGAAACCACAGATGCATTAAAAAGGATCATTGCGGACAGAAGTGCACTTTGACGTTTTGATCTAACCCATTTTCACATTCAAAGGATGCTTCGAGTGTTATTCAGAAATACATAATTGTGCTGAGAGCAAAAAGCACTTAGTGTCAACCGAACACTCGCTTAAAGGCTCAGTTGGCAATACCCAAGGCTGTGTTGGAGGACGCATGGACGTGGGCCCTTCTGAGCTCTGTGGAGAGCTGGTGGGAGAGAGCTACTGGGCGCCGGCGCTGGTGAGGTCCAGATGGGTGCCTTCCGCATTCTGCACCAGGCATGGCGAGGGGCATCTCCTCGCCACCTCCTGTTTGTTTGCCTCCACCTCTTGTCCCTCCCCCTTCACAGGAAAGGAAAAGCTAGAGGCACAGAGATGTGTTTAGCTCTGTGGTGGATGAACTGATCTCAGAACGCCAGCTGCACAATCTTCACGCAAGGGTTTATAATTCCATCCACTTTCACGGTGCCTTTGGTATTTGAGCTTGGATGAAACCAAAAGGTCACCAAAAGCTTCAGGAGGAACTGCTGAATTTCACTGATGGCTGAGTCAAAAATCTCCAAATTTAGCCTGGCTGATCTCCCTCTCCAAATGCTGACTCATGAGGCTTTGATGCTTGATGCTTCCAACATGGCTGGCTGGCAGGGGAAGTTTGAACGCAGCCTGAAACCTTGCAAGCTTCTGCCTCATTTCAAGGCCTGAGTATATCCCGGAGTTTCCCCTGAATAACTAAGTGGAGTGCTCATTTTGGCATAGGGCCACCGCTCTATCTATGCTGATGGAATCTCCAAGCCAAGTCACATTCAGGATAGCGCACTGTCATGTGTGCCTGCCAGGCCGCCTAGCCCTAAGGCTCTGCGGTTTTCTTTTAGCTCGACAGTCTCTCATTGACCGAAGTAGTTTTGTGAATCACTGCTTAAAAAAGAAATGCCATGTAAGGTTGATTCAAAAAAATGGATCTTCTATTTGGGGCCTTAACACTTGAAGTCAATACAGGTTGAGCATCACTAATCCGACAATTTGAAATCCAAAATGTTCTCAAATCAGAACCTTTTTGAGTGGTGTCCAGAGCTCATGACAGAGGTGTCTTTGAAAGCCCTGCAGTGGCTCTCAGCCCTACCACAGTCATCAGGGGCTCTTTTAGTGAAATATGGATGCTGGAACCACACCCAGGGCCACTGCCTCAGGAGTCTGCAGGCAGCAGAAGCCAGCAGCCAGGGGAGAGTCATTGCATTGGGGCACAGGGTCTGAGGTGACGTCACCCCTCCCAGCCATCAGTACTTTGTGGATTCGGGTCCTGTAGGCTCCACTTCTGGGTTCCAGGAGTTGGGCAGGTCCACCAAGAAAGCCAGGGGATGGACGTCGGCATCACAGTTTGCAACCTCATCGGAAAGAAAAAGCTCCAATGAAACAATTAGAGAAAAACTCAGCATAAAATGAATGCTAAAAGTTGGAATCAAGAGAATCAGCAAGTGAGACAAGACAAAAAACAAGAAGTTGATGATGCAACATGAACCACCCCTGCGAAGATCTTGGCCTCACTCAGTAACAGAAAGAAAAACTAGAGCACGGGGAAGCCACTCAGTTTTCCCGGAATCCAACAATGACTGGGCTTCTGGGCCAAGCCCAGAACACAAAGCTCCTGACTCAGGCTTGCTGTGACCCACGCAAAGTGAAAGGGAACACTCGGGCTGTTGTCTGGGTAATTGCTTTTTCAAAAACGCCCACTGGATAAATCCAGATAATTAAGCCCCCCAAAAAGTGTTATTTTCTTTGTGAATTATCGACATAATTGCCTTAGTTTTCACCTGGTTTTGCATATGCACTGTAGCCTCACCTCTCCTTTGCATGGTCAGCATGAAGCAAGTTGATAATCTGCATTCCACACATATTGAGCTATTATCATATGTACGAGGCAGCATGATTGGTGTGATGAGGAACTGTAAACAAAAGTCCTAAGTAAGCACATGCAAGTGGCCTGCCTTCAGAAGCTCAGTCTGCTCCACACATATTCTTAGGAGAAGGAAACTCATAAGATAAAACAAGGGAAGATGACTAGGGAAAGGCAGGGTGGATGAAGGAGGGAGAGAGGAGGAGGGACATATTGCAGAGATGGTCTTGTTGGGAGGGCCCTGGAGGGCTTCAACTGAAGGGAGAGGAGTAGAGCATGGACAGCTATCCAAGAGTGACACTCTGCCCAGTTTCAAACCTGGGCTGCAGCACTTGCAAGCTGGGTGACTCAGTCACTTCAGCTCTCTGGGCCTCAGTTTGCCTCTGTAAAATGGGGATGATTTTCTTTGTTAAGTTATTTTGAGGACTCAATGAGCTGCTATCTGCAAATCATTTCCAAGTGCCAGCAGCGTGGAAAGTGGCCAGGGGATTGTGAGTGACCAACCTCAGGTCCTGGAGGGCTGGAAACAGCAGTCATTCTGAGCTTTCAGCAGGGTGTGCCCATTCACCACTGCCTCCACTACCTGTCACTTATCCGCAGAACAGAAGGAAGCCGGGGCGATAAGCAGCAACATGGTCCCAGGAGTGACATCAGGGAGCCCTGACCTAGCACTGGAGCCTGGGAATATCATAAAATCACAAATAAGAAAGATGTGACAAGGGAAAAATTAACAGGCCATCATGACTGACCTGGTACCCAAGGAGTGAGGTGGCAGAGATGACCCTCCACCAGGAATGGGGGAGGAGCAGCAGAAAACGGAGGAGGAGGGAGGCACCTCCACTCTGCTGAGCCAAGGTCTTGCGTGGACCTCCGGGAGGAAACCCAGTAGTCTGTTGGAGAAGGGAGAGCAGACGTGGTTTCAGGAGGTGGCAATATAGAGCTATATGGAAGATGAATGCTCCAAGGGACAGATTTTAGGAAGGGTCATGGGCTGAGGCATGGAGAAACAGGGAAAAGAGGTTTTGTCAAGCTGCAGAGGACACTGGTTCTTGGGGACAACAGACGTGGCAAACGGAAGAAGCTCAGTGCTCTCCACAGAGCCCACATCTCCAGCATATTCGTCACTCCATGTGAACTACAGAAACACAACAGAACTCCAGATGACAGCCTGTACCGGGGAGGAGTCCCAAATCCCATGCTCTGAAAGTGACACAAGACACAGGTTATGACGGTGAATCTGTGGGTACACAGAGGGGGATGAGCCAGGGCTGGCTGGCCTTGCAGGCCTCTTGGAATATCTCTCATGCCTTCTTTTTGACCAGTTACTCAATCTGCAAATCCACAAGCAGGACCATGGCTCTTTGTAGCTCTGTCAGTGCTTGGTGTGCATGTTACATGGATCAGTTATAGCCAAGATGACACTTCTGAAGGATGGGGCTCCCCCAGCTATGTGAAGCCCCTAGAGATGAAGAATATAGAGGGCTGGCTGCACACAGAGAAAGGAAACACCACCCAGGAACCTCAGTTACTTTGCCCTTCTGCCTTCTGAACAGAAGCTGCCAGTTCTGCCAGGCAGCACACTATTTCCCCTGAGTCTTTTTTTTTTTTTCACTTCAGGAACTACAGGAGATACCTGCAAACACTCTAAATGTATAGGCTCATTTTCCAGTAGGTACAAAAGTGGATGGATGGATGGATGGATGGATGGATGGATGGATGGATGGATGGATGAAAGGAAGGGTGAGAGGAGGGAAGGAAGGAGAAAAGGAGGGAGGGAGGGAGGGAAGAAGGGAGGCAGGAAAGAGAAAGATACTCTGTATAATAAACTTTCCAATCTAACTGAACCCAAAACGTACAATAACTTCAGTTTCCCAATTGTGAAATTAAACTGCATCTTTCTATAGCCTTTATCTTTGCCTTATAAAATTTGGTTTAGATAAATTAGACAAAACTTCTGATCTTCTACCACCAAATCCCCACACGAAGTCCCTGGAAACTTCCTTTACGCTACCATGTTGTCTACTGCATTTTTCCCAGTTGAACTCATGAAGAGCTTGAGTGTGGCAGGTGTCCAGATTCACGCCTCATCGTTCCTCCCACCAATGTCCCCACCAGTCAGTGACAGCACCACCGTCCTTGGGTTCCAGTCCAAACATCTCGAAGTCATGTTTCACCTCTGTGCCCTTCACTCCACCCACTCCGTGTTCAGTAGTGATGGAGCGGGCTTGGGCTCGTGCATCTCTGAAATGACCTAAACGATGTCAAAGAGCTTTCTGAAAAAGCAGTTGTAAGAACGAATGTCTCCTCTTCCCCTCCATTTCCATTGGATTTTATACAACTGCATGAGCTAAAGTTTTCTACAAAATCTTTCCTCCAGGTTCCCTCTCCTCATCCCTCAGGGCCCCCCAAGGGCAGGATAATTATTTCTTTAGTACCTATTTGCAAGATGATTTTCCAAGGATGGATTTCAAGTTCAACTTCTCAAGCCTGCAAATATGGCATCTCAAGGAGACCCACCGACCCGCCTGCCCCCATGTGCCCACCTGCCGTGGCTTGCTCGGTGCCAGCCCTCTCTGCTGCAGCAGCTCCAGCCTCTGCATCCTCCAGTGTCCAGCACAAGGCGCAGTCTCCCCACCCAGACTCCACTGCTGGCCTTTCCATGCTGATTTGGAGTGACATTAAGACACTCGCACAGTGGCCAAGGAGAAGTTGGAGGGCAGTTTCTGAATGCATCTTCCTTCCCAAACATGCTGAGTAGTTCTGTGGGGCAGAACCAGGTCACTGCACATCCCCATGTGTCTTTATTATGATTGCTTATAAAATGAATAAATGGTCTCCCATCCGAGTACTAACCAGGCCCGACCTGTAGTCCCGGTTACTTGGGAGGCTGAGGCAGGGGAATTGCTTGAACCTGGGAGGCAGAGGTTGCAGGGAGCCAAGACTGCACCTCTGCACTCCAGCCTGGGCAACAGAGTGAGACTCTGTCTCAAAAAAAAAAAAATACAAATGAATAAACAAACCAAATTATGAGCTTCTCCTAAACCATCAGAAGAAAGGTTCCCAGCTTTCAATGCTAACTTTGCTCCTACTGCAGAAAAGTAAGTCCCAGAAAATATGGAGATGAAACTGCAAATAACACCCTCTAATGTCTGGGAAAATACATTCTGCTCGCTTTGCTAAATCTACCGTATATCACCTCACAAGCTAGATAAACCATCTCAAAATATGTGCTGGTTGATTTTTCTACCCAGAACATTAACTGCGTCACTGGTAACAAAAGAATGTAGCATATATATTAATATGAAGGTATATTTTGATAGTATTCTCTGTAATTATTCTAATTCTAATAGAAATATTGCTAAAATTAAGTTTAATATCATTTCGATGGGATTTCTAGCCAGGGGTAGGACAATTTGGCACCTTTATAATATTTTTTGGTAATGGTTTCTCATGTAAGCACAAGTATGCTGCAGCAATTTATTTCCCTCAAATGATAACCAGCAAGCCTTCGAAAAAAACAGCTTAGCATAAAGGTTGCTGATTTATGTTTATGAAATCCATTAACAACACAGCATTCTGATGCTCCTGTGGTCTGCGTCTTGTCGGCCCGCTCTCCTGGCAGGTGATTAAACAGCAAGACTGAGCAGACATTCAGACACAAACGTTCTCCGGGGAACCACAGGGCACGCGGCCCAGTGAGGGGCAGCGAGCCTGCACAGGGGCTCACACGTCTATGTCCAGGCCTGGAGGATGGAGACAAGGACCCTGTCCCTCCAGGGTCAGAATGAGGGCAGGGACACCTTCACAGAGCAGGAAGGGGGCCGGCTCGAATGTGAAAACATGGGCAGATATTTGCTAGCAACACAGGGAATAAGTGACTTCCTGATAATAGAAACAGAGGCGGGGGCATACTGAGACCTGACCCCACAGTGGCCCCTGCAGAACGAAGGGAGAGCATGGCGACGTGAGGGCCTGGGGAGGCCCAGGGAATGAGGCAGACCCAGGGAGGGCACGTGGCCACGCTGCGCAATTGTAATTGGGCGGCCAAGTTGGCCTCCAAGCATCGTTGAGCACAGGGGCCATGATCAGAGGTGTGTTTCCGCAAGGCCACTGCAGCAGGGTGAGGAGGACAGATGTGGATGCGAGTGGGAATGAGATGAGGGAGGGATAAGGGCGGATCAGGCCGTTGCTGCGGTCGAGTCCTGGACAGCGGGAGCAATCGCCAGGGGCCTCTCAGAGCGGACTCTGAAGGCCGTTGTGTTCATCTCCTCAGCTGCGGTACAAACTACCCCAAGCCAGGCAGCTTAAAACAACAGAAATGTATCCCCCGCAATTCTGGAGGGCTCATGTCAAAAAGCCAGGTGTCGACAGGGCCGTGCTAGCGCTGGAGGCTCTGGGGGAGAATCCGGAATCTGCTCCCGGTCTCTCTGCCAGCTCCCGGGGGTGCTAGGAGCCCTGCAGCCCTTTGGCTGTGGACGCATCCCCTGGATCTCTGCCTCTGCCGTCCGTGGCTTTCTCGCTGTGTGTGTTCACATCGTCTCCCTCCCCCTGTGCTGTCTCTGGGTCTCTTCTCCTCTTGTAAGGGCAGCATTCATGGGCTTAGGGCCCACCTTAAACCAGTATAACCTCATCTTACCTTGATGACATCTGCAAACATCCCATTTCCAAATAAGGCCACATTCACAGGTCCCACGGGTTAGGGCTTGGACATGTCTTCGTGGGGGACACAGTACCACCCATAGGAGGCCTGGTGCTTGGCGGGGGGAGGGGGGCTGCAGGAGGCAGGGCAGAGCAGGGCTCCAGCCAAGGGCCAGGTTGGCGGGGAAGCTGGTTCGATTCCCTGGAAGGGGCCGAGGGCAGGAGGTACTCTTCCGTGTGGCTTTGGGGCTTCCTGCTGCAGTGGGCTCCAGGCAGAGAGGCCTCCGCCGCCTGCCCAGGTTTTAGTTGCTGCCACTTCTTCCTTATGTTCCTCCAAATCTCCGGCTGCCCCCATCTGAACCTCAGAAGCATGCTATGGGGGCAGGGGTTCCCCTCCTCAGCTTCAGGAGGCTGGATCCACTCCTAACTGGGGGAAACCGTTTGCTTCTTTCCCAGGGGACAGGTTGCCAAAAGGCGTACCCAGAACAGAAAGCTGAACATCTCACCAGTCTCTGCCTCCTGACGCAGACTGATGTCCTGAGAAGACCCGAGAGTCAGGACCCAGGTGTGTGAGAGTCCACCCCAGCTCTGCCCTGCGGGGCCTGTTCCGTCTCACCGGCCTCCAGTCTTCTTAACTAGAAAATGAGGGCTTCTGGTGCAAAGCCTCTAAGGAGCTTTTCAGCTTTAAAGCATTCTGAATCCCATTTTCCCGGTGACATTCTAATTTCACAGCGGGCTTATCTCCCCCTCAGAAGGGTCTTCAGCTGCAGCAGGGCCTTCCGTTTTAGCTTAAATCGCTC
Source organism: Piliocolobus tephrosceles (assembly GCF_002776525.5). Lineage (NCBI taxonomy): Eukaryota > Metazoa > Chordata > Mammalia > Primates > Cercopithecidae > Piliocolobus > Piliocolobus tephrosceles. The sequence continues at coordinate 5,798,691 of NC_045437.1, forward strand.
TGACCTTTTTATCAAGCAGTTCATAAACGCCCTTGCGCTAGGAGGGGCGGTGGCAGTGTGGTCCCCGGAGAGGGTCCTCTGAGGGCTCTGAAAGCCGCTTCCAAGGTTGGCGCCGAGCACAGGAGGCTCCCTCAGGCACTGAAGGGGTTTGCCCAGAGACACCCTGCTCAGCACTGCCGAGCTGGAAAACAGGTGGGTGGGGGCAGCCGCCAGGAGGGGCCAGCAAACCAGGCCCTAATCCATGAGCAAATTCCACGTTCACTGCCTCACTTTTATCTGCAGATGGGTGCGTCCTTGTGAGAAACCACAGTATTGTCCCGCACCCATGAAAGGAGGCTTGGACGTGATCCCAAGTCCCCTAAGTTAGACGGTCCAGCCTCACCTGAGCAGTCACATGGACCTGCCCGGTCCTTTGACCTCAACACCACACACTTCCCACACGTGCTGCAGGAAGGCGAGGCAGGAAGCATGCACACAAACCTGCGTATATCACAGTGGCGCTGCCATCTCGCCCACTGAAAAGTTGATTTTCTAAACCAGAGGCAGCAAAATGGACCCGCTGGGGAATTCTTGTATCTTGCCTAGCATTTATATTAATATTTGGGAGTATCATTTAATTGATTAGTCACTACTGCATACAAGGTATAAGAGTTGAGAAGTAGAAAATATGTATGTTAAAATTTTAAGAAAAAAAAAACGTCAAGTAGAACTAGCCAGTCTGATATCATTGATCTGGTTCCTGCACACACTTGTCTTATAAAGTGCTAGGAAAATAGATATTTTTCTTTCATATTATGCAATTATGTATGGCATATTGCCTGTCTGTGTGGCTTCAAAATCATTACACTGGTCAAGCTGTCCCACTAGTAAAAGCAGCCCACCACTTCATAGGTTAAAAAGACGTCTGCAAGCTATTTAATACTAAGCTGCATTCAATTAACCTTCATTTTGGTCTCAAAATAATCCCGACCATTTAATATATAACCCATCACTCCAAAAAGCAATGATTGTCCTGTGAAAACATGATTCTTTAGGCATGGAATTTGGTTGTTCACAAATTATTTTCCTTTCATGGCTAGAACCCTAAAATAATATCAGCAACTGGTGGGAGGGAGGGCGGGAAGGGGAGGAGACAGACTCGGAGGACACGTCTGAGAAAGAAGCAAAGGAAGCTCCTTGCTGCTGCTGCTGTCCTTGCTGCTATTCTGCCCGGGCTTTGTTTTATAGGATCAATGTCAGGGTGTCACTGGGTCAACAGCAGGGAGGTCTCTCAGCAGGAACACCCAGGCCAGCGAACACACTGATGCACTGTGCTCCTCTACTGGCCGGTGATCACTTTAGCTCCTCTGAGGGAAGACTTTCCGGCCTGAGCCATCGCGTTCCCGGGAGTTTCTACATGGAGTCTCTAGGCACAGCCCCTCGCTCCTCTGCAGGACCTGAATTGTCACCCCACAGCAACTGAGCCGGCACACCCTCAGCACAGCTGCAGGACAGCTCTTCTCCACTCCTCCTATAGCAACCAGGTTGGCATCACCCACGGGGCCTGCCGTACCCACGAGTGGCACCTAGAGAGGGACAAGAGGAGACAGGGCACTGCCTCCTCCGGGACAGGTGTCAAATGGAGTCAAGATCCCTCGATTGTCAGAGACCAAGAGGTCCAAAGGACCCATGCCCCCAGCACCTTCCCCAGCCTGTGAGCAAGCCGTGGTCCCGTGCTTTGCTCCACAGCCATGGAAATGGTACTGTGGGCAGGGAGGGGTCTCTTTAGCCACAG
>NC_045437.1:5800474-5803848 GCF_002776525.5 Piliocolobus tephrosceles
GCCATGGAAATGGTACTGTGGGCAGGGAGGGGTCTCTTTAGCCACAGTCACCTGGCTCCCCCTTCATCTTGAGGGCAGTATTTCTCTGGTGGGTTGGAAGCGCTCATTACTCACATTGGGAATGACACTTCTGGGCTGTCCAGTGTGGGGGACTTTGGGAGGGACTGCATTCCTCTCAGTAAAGCGGCAGGGAACACACAAGCTTATGGCGAGTGTTGGACCAAATACCAATGAAAACACCAGCCAGGGTAGCTTACAGACACATGTCCAAAGAGTTTCCCTTGTACTCATGGATGGAATTCACCTACTTCCTCTCAACACTGGACTCAGGCAATGCTGATGCTGGAGAGTAATCCAATTTCATGCAATTCAATGAATACCGTGAGGCCAAGGGGAAAAAGCCCTCCCCTTCCCCTGAGAAGGCTCGCAGACCTCCAGGCAAGCAAAGTGCGACGATGGGCTGCACCGTCCAGCACAGTGGAGGGCAGAGGAAACTCACTGTGCTCCGGCATCAGCAGGGCTGGTAGGGCGGGCGCTCACAGTGAGTCAGGAAGGTGAGCTCGTCATCAGGCACAGCAGACACAGGCAGGAGGTGAAGGAGGATCGATGGGGAGACAAGCCATGAGCCGCACTCCCTGGAGAGCCAAGGGGCTGGCAGGCAGAGGAGGAGGGTGGCGGGAGGGTGTGGCTGAAGTCAAGCAGGAGAGCAGTTTTGTGGAATGCAGACCAGGATGGGCTACCTGGAAGAGAAGTAAGGGAAGTGAGGGAGCCAGTCTGCTGCCCACCAGACCAGAGTTCGCTGGGCTGGAGGGAGCTGGGAATAAAGACACAAGAGCCGGCAGCCCCTCTTCCTCCTCCTCCTGCCCTCCCACTGCCACCCACACAAAATCAGCCCTGGGACACTCAGGAAAAGGAGAGTCCTCAAAACAAAGAAAGATACAGAGAAAAGCTAGCAGGAGGTCCCACACATGTATCTAAATATCAGGGACAATCCACACGTATCCCCCATCCTGACCTCACATTTACAAATTTAATTCTGCATAGATTGTAAGTCTCACCGTGAAAGGTGAAATAATAAAACTTTAAGAAAATATGGGAGAAGAAATAAAAGCACTAAAACCACGAAAGGAAAAAAAAAGATACATTGAACCACATTAAAACAAGAACTATTATTTACCAAAAGGCACCACTGAGAGGGAAAAGTCAGCCCGCAGAGAAGGCATTCACAAGACATGCATTTGGCAAAGGACTTGTGCAAATCAACAAGAAAAATCCAATACATCCAGACAACTCAAAGAAATGGGAAAATGACTCGGATAGGTACTACGCAGAAGAGGATAGCCATGTGGCCAGTAAACAGATGAAAACATGGTTGATATCTCCCACAGGGCAATGCAACACCCTGCACATGTGAGAACCACTGACGTGACAAAGGCAGCACCCAGCGTGGAAGGGAGTGCAACACAAGCTCTCATCTCTATTGAGAAAGTGTTCACTCGTCCATTCCAGAACAGGGTTTGCAGCATCTACTGACACTGAGAACGCATCTCCCTATGACCCAGCAACCCTGCTCCTAGACATGCACACAATAGCAACGAGTATGTGCGTGCACTCAAAGACATAAATCCACACATCACCACAACAGCGAGATTCGTAGTTGCCAAAAACTAGAAATAACCCAGCACCCGCCTATAATAGAATGGATTCCTAATTGTGGTGTGTTCACACAGTCAAAGCTATGCCGCAACAATGAAGATGAACGAGCTTCAACTAGACACAACAAAAGGGGTTCATCTCACATACAATGGTGAGCAAAAAGAGCAGACACAAAAGCGCACACAGTGTGGCTCGGTGTACGTACGTGTGGTTCAGAACCGTGCTGTTCAGAGGCGGGAGGTGAGTCCTGTTGGAATGGGGGTTCAGGACAGGTAGGAGGCACGAGGGGCTTGCAGGATGTGGGAGGGGTGCTGTTCCTTCCTCGATCCTGTTTGCCTGGATGTGTTTCATTTGTGACGATTCACTGAGCGGCGTATTTAGAATCTTCACTTCCCTTCTATCTGTTTGTAGTGGGCTGAATGGGGGCCCCATAAAACACAGGTCTGCAACCTAGTTCCCAGAATCTCTTACAATGAGAGTCAGCCCTACCCGATATGCCAGAAGATGTGATTATGGTGAGGGTCTTGAAAGGAGGAACTTACCCCGGATTATCCACGTGGGCTGGAAACCTAAAATGAGGGCGTCCTTGTAAGACAGAGAAAAGGCCACACGGCGACACGGAGAAGACCGTGTGAAGACACAGGCAGAGCTTCAAGGGACGTGGCACAAGCCAAGGAGCCTCTGGAGCACCCAGAGCTGGAGGAGGCAGGAAAGATCCTTCCCTGGGGCCTTCAGAGTAAGCACAGCCCCACTGAATTCAGACTTCTGGTTTCCAGAACTGTCAGGGTAAATTTTTAAGGCTGGGCCCAGGTGGCTCGTGCCTGTAATCCCAGCACTCTGGGAGGCTAAGGCGGGCAGATCACTTGGCTCAGGAGTTTCAGAGAATAAATTTCTGTTGTTTTAAGCGACCATGTCTGTGTTCATTTGTAAAAGCAGCGGCAGGAAACAGATCCACTCTTCTACTTCAATGAAATGAGGAAATTAAACAGTAAAATCGAATTCTGCCTGGACCCCTGTCTTAGGCCGAGTAAGTCAGAGCAGGCTGGGGAGGGCCTGAGCGTCAGGCAGCTCCCATTCCCGGGTGGTGCCAAGGGTTCCCCGGGCTCAAGAGGCTTCACCAGGAAGGGAGACTCCCTGCCGCCTCAGGCCCCTCAAAAGGCCCTCAGAGATGTGGGGTCGGGGGCAGCAAAGTTTCCGGGACCACTCGGCCGGGTTTCCAGGCCTCACTGAGACCCTTCTGAGGTTTGCAGTCATGAATCGTAAGTGAGCCTCAGCCAGCTGTGTAACTGTCTCCCGCGATGTTCACTCAGGGTAGATGAATGGGTTTAATCAGAGCTGGGACGTTTCCAAGTGAATTCTAAAAGACAGGGAAGAGGGCAAGGGAACTGAGGATGCTCAAATGAAGGAATGACATGAAGAGCCACAGAATCTTACCTGGGTAAGAAAGGCACTACAGAGCAAAAATGTAGTAAGAAGAATGAATGGGAAGCCTCCATGGGGGCCGGAAAGCACCGCAGTGGGGGCTCACCCAGGAGGCTGGGCAGGTGGAGGCAGTCAGAGAGGGAGGCAGAGGCTGGGGGAAGACAGGCTGAGGTCCAGACATGGGAGAAGGAGGCAGAGGCTGGGGGGAGACAGGCTGAGGTTCAGCCTCGGGAGAAGGAGGCAGAGGCCGGAGGGAGACAGGCTGAGGTTCAGCCTCGGGAGAAGGAGGCAGAGGC
>NC_045437.1:5803858-5809515 GCF_002776525.5 Piliocolobus tephrosceles
GGAGGGAGACAGGCTGAGGTTCAGCCTCGGGAGAAGGAGGCAGAGGCTGGGCGGAGACAGGCTGGGGGTCCAGCCACAGGAGAAGGAGGCCACAGCATGGTTAGAGCTGTGAGGAAAAGGTGGTTAGTGCTGTGAGGAGGTCCCATAACAGAGACCAGGCATTTGGCAGATTATCCTCTAGGAGACCAACGACTTAAAAACGGTGCCAGGTTGGAACATGAAAGGAACACCATGACCAGGGCCCAGAACCTCAGGGAATGAGGGAGTGGTCCTGTAGGTCAGGGATAAGAGCGATGGGACATGGGCTTAGACGGGCTGTGTGTCTGGCAGAGGGTGAAGGGGAGCGTGTGGACAAGGCTGCAGGGGGCGGAGCAGGGTGGGCCATGCCTCAGTGGTGAGAGAGGGGACAGCCTCCCTGTGAGAACTCAGAGGATGGCCGACTTGTGTGAAGGGGACACTCAGAGAAGAGGTGAGGAGGCAGTAGTGCTTTCTGCACCCAGGTCTGCAGAGCTCACTGAAAAGTAATACATCACCACTCTTTAGCCATGGGAATTCGACTATCTGGGTGTATTTGTGAAATAGCCAAAGAAAGGCAGCTTTCCAATCCTTCACCCCTGAAAGTTCACAAACTCGGTCTATGTGACATCACTGCATCCTTCAGAGCAGGTCCTCCCAGAGTTCACCCTTCTAAATGCAGAAACTGGCCAAGTGGAGCTAGGAGTCTGTGTCGTTCCCTGGGACATTCCCAGGGTCCCTATTGTGTGACACCTACTAGGGAGGCACATGATGCACCAAGTTCCTCCACGGGAGACCCCTCTCCCCTGGTGGTTCTCTGCTGGTGCTGAACCACTGTGTGCAGCCATGACGCCCAGGCAGGCCCTCACCCCAGGTGCCTCTGGGGTCTCCTGGATGCTGCTGCTGCTGGCTGGGCTACTCATTGAACAGGTTGCCCTTGGTGCCTACATGCCCCACCCTCAGCACCAACCCCTGTGACGGCAGGGACCCCGCTGCCCTGGACCGAAAGCTCTCCCTTCTTTCCTGTCTGCCCCATGGCCATCCTGGAAGGCATCTCCAACGGAAAGCCATTCCAGAAAGGGTTCTCTCTGCCCAAATGGATGTGGCTGCCCTGTGTGAGCTCCAGGCTACCATCTGATGACATCTCATCTTCTTCCTGAAACCAAGATACCCCTGGCTGGTGGAAAGTGAATGGCCTTGGAGTCGAAAGAGACTATTTCAGGCAGACCTGTTGTGGTCCTTTCCTGTTGCTGTTGGAACAAGTCATCACAATCTTAGCAGCTTAGAACAACACTAGTTGTTTATCATCTTGGGATTCTGTAGGTTAGGAGTTCCACAGCAGGTCTCCCTGGGCTACACTCAAGGTGTCGGCAGGGCTGGTTCCTCCTGGAGGCACGGGGTTGGCAGGGGTGGGGGGACTTCTGCTCCCTGGCCTTTCCAGCTTCTAGAGGCCACCCACATTCTTTGGTCCTCTTAAGCCAACAGCGTTGTGTCTCTCTGACCACGCCTCTGTGCTCAGGCTCCCCGTGACGCTCCTCTTCCACCTTCTTCTCCCACTTCTAAGGACCCCTGTGATTACATGGGGGTACCCAAATAATCCAGGGGAATCTCCCTATTTTAAAGCCATTTGGCATTTGTTTTCCTCTGCTAATGGCTGCACAAAGGAAAAGTCTTTTCTTTTCAGTTTTTTCACGGACGCTGCTGCTGTGTCCCCATAGGAAAGCAGGGGTCCCACCAGGCAGGTTGGAGGGGACCGGTCTCTGGTTTCCTGAGCTCCCTGCAGCTATGGCTCCAAGCTCCGCACCGCACAGGTGATCCCACCCCTCCTGAGCCCCAGTTTGCAGAAGCTGTCACAACCATTGAGGAGAATTAGGAGAGACACAGCAAGCATGCCTATGTATGTGGCATACATAAAAGGTCTAGAAGGACACTCAACAAACAGCCTTAGTGGTCGATCTCCGCAGAGGGGGCCACAGAACTGAGAGCTCAGCAACATGACGTTGAACCAAAGCAGACACTTCCCTGTGCCATTTCTGGGAGGGCTGACTGGTGCCACTTTTTAGGGTGGCAGTTTGGTAATAATTAGCAACATTTAAGTACACATAATTCCATCTTAAGAAATTAATCCCAAGGGACTCCGCAGATGACAGTCGAGGACCATGAACAATGGCGTACCCCACGGCACTGCTGGCATCATAGAGTCTAGGCACATGCGACTCCTCCATGCCATGGGCACCGCTGACGGACCTGCCAGCCCTCCCCCTGCTGACAAAGATTTGCAAAGGTATTTTAAGCGACAAAAGAAAAACCCTGAAGGGTGTGTATAATGCGATCCTCTATGTATTTTTCTGAGCACCTGAATATACACGTAGAGGGCATCTGGTTTGCCTGGGAAGATGTGCATGGTTACAAACACTGAGGCTGGGTCTGGACTGCACCATTCACATTTTTCACCAGGAAAAACAAGTGTGAGAAACAGCAGTGTTACATACACTATCTGCTTCTGCTTGCTGCACAAAAATAACATTTGTACAAACAGAAGACGATTTAAGCTTAACAAGAGCAGCAATAAAAAACAGGTCCAAATCGATCCTGTGTATGCCCGGTTTCTGTGTGGGAGGGCTCTGTGCTGAGTAAGCTCTCTGGTTGCACACTGTGCACAGTTAATAAATGGTTATTAATAATAGCAATGATAATGGCCTCCACGTGCTACTGAAATGCAATTAGTTTCACAGTGGGGCATGATACACATCTGAGAACGAACATTCAATTTTCACTCACATCCCAAACTTTTAAGCGGTCAGACCAACAGTTTGCATAAAAGGCCCATCCTGTGTGTTGTATTGTGTCTTAATTTCATAACTCGACCACACCCCGGGCCCCAGCTGCTGCTTTTGATTAAATCAATGGACGACTGTGTTAACATCCCGTTGGGACTCTGACACTCTAGGCTGCATGTGGCTGCAAATTAATAAATGCTGGGGCAAAAAGAGATTGCCCAGAGGGCACCTTAAAATATGTGCCTCTTCCCCTAACATATCTCGGGAGAAAAAGAAGGGTCTCTGGAGGGTTGATGAGGTGGACACGCAGAGGGAGCATGGGAGGGCAGGCAGGGAAGGGACCACCCCTTCCTCATCAGCAGCCCCTCCGCAGGAAGGTGGCTGAGAAAGGCACAGGAAAAGGGCTCAGGGCATTTTCAAGAGGAAATTGGGCAGGAAGGAGAGGGGACAGAGCTGGAAGGAGGAGGCAGGATGCGGCAGGCCCTAGAGCCGTCTTTGCATCCAGCCACCTCCCCCAGCCTTGAGAAGAGGAATACGAAGTTAGGAACAGATGATGGCTGATGAAAAGGTGAAAATAAACCAGGTGTGATGCATTAAAGAGGGTGACACCTGCGAGTCCTGCAGCCACAGCAGACAGAGGCAGCCCTGCCTCCCCAACCCATCCACCCGCGGCTGCAGGTGGCACCCGACAATGGCTGTGCCTCCCAGGACTCCAGTTGGAGACTCGGGAATCCTCCCACCTGGAGAATCGGGAAGACTCCTGCTTGCTTTTCCAGTTCCATTGTGTACCTTGGTCCTGCCAGCATCTATGCCCTGACTTAAGGCTACTCCAGGCAGGGGCAAAGGTGAGGCCAGCCAGGGAGGCAGCAGCCGTGGATGTGGGCAGGGCCATGGACAAAGCCGCTCATCTGCAGCTTCCGGACGAAACCTCTGGTGAGCACGGTCACCATCCATGCCGCCCCTCAGCACTCCCAGAGGGAGCCTGCAGACGGCCCTGTGTGAATGGCTGCTGCTTCTTATTCCAAACTCTGTCTAGACAGTGAGGTGCAATGCTGGGCCTTGCGCTCCTCAGATGAACTAAACTTGAAAACTCACAATGACGCATCTAGGGTTTAAATTTACTTACATGAAATTCAATTTTTAGCCTTAAGTCACTCCGACAAAGTAAGTTTCCACAGGAAAGGGCCAACATGAGCACCCAGTGAATGGAAATCCAGGCCGTCCTTCATCCTAAAGGCGCCAGAGCAGGCCCCACCGGCTGCCTGAGAGCTCCTGCTCCCTGTCCATGCCCTCTGCCCCTGCCTGCCCCTGTTCTCTGCCCTGCCTGCCTCTGTTCTCTGCCCCTGCCTGCCTCTGTTCTAAGGACTGTAAGAGCTAAACCTAAGATCACTCGACTCCCTTGTAATCAGGGGGGCCATACGACAGTGTTCTTGCCCATGAGATGTGAGCAGAAGTCCCTGAGAAAGACAGCCCTTCCAGAATCAAATGGCAAAGCTTCCACAGGAGAAATCTTTTTGCCCATCAACCTTTGTCCTCCCTCTTCTATGTTATTCCTGCCTGGAATACAAACATGATGCCTGGAGGTGCAGCAGCCATCTTGTAATGTGAGGACAGAGCCCATGCTGAGGATGGCAGAGCGGACTGGTGAGCTTAGGTCCCGGTTGATGTCTGTGAGGAGCTACTGCTGTCCAGGCAGACAGCTTCGCATTGTTGTTGCAGGAGAAAAATTAATTTCTGTCTTTGCATCTCACTCTCACCTGAACCTTTCCTAATTTGCAGCAAACCTACGTGAAACAGTAAAGGACAATCATAACTAAAATAAAATACAACACATATGTATATATATGTGTATAAATAAATGTATAAATGCACATTTATAATTATTTTCAGTGCATATTTGAGATAAGTTATGTAAAATTATTTTTTAAATTTTAAGGTATGATGAATGTTATTATCCCGCATAAGATTGCTCACTCCTAAAAAAAACCTGGAAAACTTCAACAATAGTGGAAAAACAGAGATGCTTTTTAATCCATCAAGAAAATTCCTAGCACAAGCCCAAATGGAAATACGATTCCCCAACAGAAATGCAAAGGCAGAAAAGCCCCCTGAAAGAGGGATCCTAGCAGTCTGCCTTCCTCCTACATGACTGCCTGAATTGTTGGTAAGTAAATGGGTTTGTAGAATGTAACATGGTCACAAACCCCAAGAAGCCAACTGCACAAGGAGAGGCAAGCAGACCCAGTGCCAAGCAGAACAGGGCAGGGCCATGAAGGAAAACAAAGGGACATGTGACTGCCTGAGCACCAGAGGAGCCCCAGACACAACCGGTACTAAAGGGGCAGCCCCACCTCTCTGCTGCTTTGCTGATTTCTGATTCTGAGCAAAGGATGCTATAAATAAAGCTAGAAATAAATATTCCACTAGTGTCTCCCCAGCCTCTGTTCCAAATTTCCTCTTCATGCTCAGCTGCAGGATGAAGCCAACCTCCTTCCTGCAACTTGGAACTCATGATCATAACGGCTGTGCTGTGAAGACTGCAGCTACGGGGATCTTGTGACCTCAACTGGTCCGTACCTACATCGAGGTAATGGCTAATCTGTCTCCTTTCTCTATATGTCTGAAAGAAAACAATAAACTGACCTGAGCATGAGCTCACCTAAGCATGCTGTACTTTGCCTGGGAGACTTCTCAACGTCACCATCCTCATTCCCATTTTCATGGAACCAGGGCTAAAGGTCCGGCAGCCATGTTAGAAGATGCAATGCACAAAAAAAAAGGGGAAGGGGAGGGGAGGGGAGGGGAGGGGAAGGGGAGGGAAGGGAAGAAGGGAAGGGAAGGGAAGAAGGGAAGGGAAGGGAA
>NC_045437.1:5809525-5868279 GCF_002776525.5 Piliocolobus tephrosceles
GGGAAGGGAAGAAGGGAAGGGAAGGGAAGAAGGGAAGGGAAGGGAAGGGAAGGGAAGGGAAGAGGGAGGGAGGGAGGGAAGGAAGGAAGGAAGGAAGGAAGGAAGGAAGGAAGGAAGGAAGGAAGGAAGGAAGGAAGGAAATGAGACAGTTGCTCTGGGAACCAAGACTAGCAATCAAACTCAGTAAAAGACAGGAATAACCAAAGTGACCCTTTATTGACTGATTGCTATTGATTGGCTGATCAATTACTTACCATGTCCCTGGCACCACAGAGAGTAAACATGCAAGCACATGCCTTCCTTCTATCAACACTGGGAGGTTGTTCTCCCCACTCTAGAAGTGCCCCCTGCTGAGAGAAGCCACCAGGCCATACAGCAAGGAAGGGGCCAAACTGGGCCTGAAACTGATGCCTGCCAGTTCCCCCTGCCCAGCTGGGACCATGGGCTGTAGCACAGGGTCTCCATCATCAGGCATCGCTTTGAGCTGCAGACAGGTCAGGCCTCAGGAACCCAGCCAAACCAGGTAAGGCCTACGTCGGGAGCCCCCAAATCAGGGTGGGAAGTGAAAGAGGGACTGGTGATTCAGCATGCAGTGCAGCCCATCACTGAGAAGTCCACTATCTGGCCATGGGCTGAGCAAGGGAGTCCTGGGGCTGGAAGCTTGCTGGGAACCACCTCCCAGGTCATTCGCCTGGGCTGCCAGGGCCGGGCAGTGTCTGAGCTGAAGTCTCGAGTAAGCACCTGCTTACCACAATGGTGCCCAAATTCCCCAAGGCTGCAGCTCTCTACAGCGTGTGCCTTTTTACCATCCCCCGCCTCATCCATCCTTGGGCGCTTATATCATTTTCCTGGGGATGCTGTAACAAATCTTCACAAGCTGAGTGGCTAAAAAGAATAGAAATGTAGTCTCTCGTGGTTCTAGAGGGGAAAAGTCTGAAACTAAGGTGTCAGCAGAGCTGTGCTCTCTCGGAAGGCTCCACGGCAGGGTCCTCCTGGATTCTTGCAGCTTCCGGTGACCCTGGAGCTCCTTGGGGTGCCTTGGCTTGCAGGTGCGTCAGTTTGATCGGCCACTGTCCTCACCTGGCATGCTCTCCTGTGTGTCTCTATTTTCTCTTATAAGAACACAAGTCATTAGACTTAGGGTTGACCCTAATCCTGTATGACCTCGTTTTAACTTAACTGGCTACATCAGGAAAAACTTGAGTTCCAAATGAAGTCACATTCTGAGGTTTCAGGTGGACACGATTTTGGGGGAAGCACCATTCGACCCAGTTCAGGCTCCCATCTGCAAACTTTCCCAATTGCCCTGCCTTATCCCTAAGTCCCTAAAAGACTGGACGACTACACACACACACACACACGCACGCACACACACAGGTGCTTGCACGCAGAGCTTATAAGTACGTACATATGGATACACACATACGTGTGTATATACATTGTTGTATTGAAATGAATTAGCTCTATAACTTAGAGGTTGCCTTCTAAACAAAACTGGGAATCTGGGACTGGAAGAGGAACCAAAACAGCGTTCCATGAGGTCCCTGCTCCTAATGCAGCTCTTTGGCAGCTGGGAGAAATGGCATCTTCCATGCAGGGGTTACTGGTCACCTTGGCACCTGTGTTCCCACTCACACTCTCCCTGAACGACCATCCCAATACATTCCACTGCTCACCCAACCAGCAATGAGTACAGCCCCAGTGACTTCAGGGTGTGACGTGCTCAGAGCTCCTGCAAGCTGAAGGTGAGACCAGCACACACAGCACAACCCACCTAGTATCTATCACCGAGCACGAGGCGAGTCCCCTTCCCCATCTCCCTCAGTCCCCGCTCCCCTCCACCTCTAGCACATTCTGTCTGATGGAATGACCAAAGGCAGTCTGAGCAGCAGAACTCCCTCCCCCCGGCCCCAGGAAAATTCCAGGCTGCAGGTGGCCGACCCTGGAGAGGTGCATTCCCAGTTCGGGACCCTGGCTCCCTCTGTGAGTGGGGTGGGTCTGGGGATAAACGAGGTACCATCCCTCAAACCTGTGCACAGTGCCCGATCCAGAGTCAGTGATCAACACCCCTTCCTGGGGAACAGCGCCAGGGGTCTCTCCACAGAGTTGGAGATGCTGATCTTGGGCTCCCGAGGATAATGGCAGCTGGCACTGCCCTCTGCAGTGGCGCCATCGAAGCTGCTCCATCTGCCTCCAGAGCCAAGCCCTGTGATGAGGCCAAGCCTCAGACGGCAGGATCATCAGGGCAACCACAGGGACACTGCCTAGCAGGCCTGGGCTTTGACAGGGCTCCAGAGAGTGCTGGAGGAGCTGGGTTCCCAGCTGTGTCCACCCAGGTAAGAGAACACCCCCAGACGGGTCAGCTCGGGGACCTCAACCCACATAGACTTCATGACTGTTTTGGAGGAATCTTTTATTAAGTCTCAGCTTCAGCATTTGAGTACACATGGTGTGTGCAAGCCTTCCGGTATCAAAGTGGATGGAGCACAGGGCTGTAAGTCACAGGATCCTGCGGGACACCTGGCCCCTCCCTGACCAGCCACACGCCCGTGGCCAGTCAGCCAGCCCCGAAAGGCTGGGTTTATGTTGATACTAAAGAGTTGCTATCAAGTTTATTCAAAATTATCATGTTCTGCCTGCAAAACACCTGGATTAGCAATCGGCTTGATGACGGAACCGCTGTGCCATTCGGTCTGCTTGTAAGCAGGGTATTCATACTTCAGAGGGCTCTAGTCTCCAAAAAACCTGCGAGAATGATGCCACCTGCATCTGTGCCAACACAGCAGTGTGCTGACGCTTCAGGTCTGTGTACAATAAATCACTGCAGCCAGACAGTCCTCAAATTAGAACTGGCCTCCTCTATATTTCCAATGCATTTAAAATTACATGGGCACATGCACCCCATCTCTGTGTTTGCCATGCACTTACCAAAAACAAAGAGCCCAGTATGTGTGTGGTTTTGAAACTGTATGTGTGTAAATGACAAGCTGGAGCTTGTGTCTATGTCTTCCACAGAGAACCTGTACTTACCAGCTCAGGAAGGGGGCACTGACCTCCACCTGGGAAATGAAGAAATTCAAGTCTTCCTCTGGGAGAGCGTCCTCAGGGGCTTCCTGTGACACTGCTGGGGACACAGAAATCCCCCCATGCCTCCTGCCGGCAGCCACCTATGCACGCACCACTCCTGCCCCATGGTCTGGTGGTCCTGCACACTGCAGCTCGTCCTACCCTCGGAGGATCTGCACTCCCGGAGTTCCGCTGAAGCTTGTGCATGCCAGGGCCATCTGTAAAAGTTCCGGCTTTCTCAGCTGGGTGACTCCCACTGCCACCCACAGTATTTCTTCCTTATCACCAAGTCATGCCATTTGTTTCCTTTTTGTGTCATTTAGTTATTTTTCTTCCAAGAAACAGAAGAGAATCTTTTGCTACAATGAAGAAGACACACACTGCTTCTGGTTCTTGAAACACCCAGACTTACTTGTGTTATAGAATTTGAGGAATTTGAGGCCAAATGCATCCATCAGTTTGCTCATTCATTTGTTTAATAATTGATATGTACCCATGACGTCTCAGTCACTGTGAGAAGTCCAGGGTATAGTAGTGGACAAGGCTGGTGTGGTCCAGGATCTTAAGGAGATTACAGTCTTGAAGGTCAGATACTTCCTCCGTAACTCTGAGAGTTACCTTTGATACTTACTGGATGTGAAAGGAGAGTTTGACAAACTGACCAGCCCTGGTCTGAGGTGTCAGAGAAGGTGAGATAACAGAAATGACTTTTACACTGCAACCTGAAGGGTGGGCACAGTGAGCCAGGCGAAGAGACGAGCTATGTGGAGGTGTGGTGGACTGGGAGGATGAAATACGAGTATGACTGGAGTGAAAATAAATAAATACATACATACCTACATACATACATACATACACACACACACATACATACATAAAAACCAGGAAATAGGACACTTAGGAGACTTAGCGATGGCAATGATGCCAGGCCAGGGGAAGAGGGAGGGACAGAAAGGAGGCAAAGATGATATGACCAGATAAAAGTTCATGCCACTTTCTGAGGCAGACACTGAGAGAGACTTGGGTGGGAAAGGTATCTGTGTAAATTTAGAGACACTGAGTTTGAGGTTCCTGGGGAATAGCAGAGAGGAAAAAAAAAATGGAAGCTGGGTTATAGAAGTGTAGGACTCATGTAGGTGGGGCTATAAACCTGGAATCTCAGCACAGGATGGTAACTGGTGCCAGAGGATAGATGAGCTTGCCCAGGGAGAGGGTGGGTAAGGAAAGAGGCCTCGAGGAACCCAACCCTGAACCTCTGCTGGAACATGCTGTTTAGAAGTCAAGGAAAGAGAGGGCTCTCTGGAAGCTGTGCTGGTTGGAATGGGGCCTAGATTCAACATTTTAATAAGCTCCACGCTGGTTCTGCCACGGGTAGGCAGAAGTCTGCCTTGGAGAAACCCATTCAGAGAGAGCTTGGACAAGGTCGACCCTCAGCTAATGTCGATTAACAAATGTGTTTTGTAATTACATATTCGTCCGTCTTTCTGTATCAAAGGATACAGATCTTCATTCATTCATTCATTCGTTCATGTTAGTCACAGAGTAGTTACCCAGCAAATGGATAAAGCATGATTTATCTAAGCCATTGTTCATGGACATTCAAGTTATTGCCTTTTTTCCTTTATAAGATTCCGATGCAAAAATTAACACCTGCCTATTCTTCTGCTGCGTTATTTTTCTTATTTGTGAAAGAGCTCTGCAGAGCAGTTACTAAGTTCCTTGTGATACGTAATAATAAGTATTACAACTGGGCTCAGTGGCTCACGCTTATAATCTCAGCACTTTGGGAGGCCAAGGAGGGAGGATCACTTGAGGCCAGGAGATTGAGACTAGCCTGGGCAATACAGTGAGACCTCATCTTTACAAATGAAAATAACAAACATTAGCTGGACATGGTAGTGCACACCTATAGTCCCAGCTACTCAGGAGGCTGAGGTGGGAGGATCCCTTGAGCCCAGAAATTCAAGATTACAGTGAGCTATGATTGTGCCACTGCAGTCCAACCTGGGCCAGAGTGAGACCCTGTCTCTATTTAAAAAAATGTTTTAAAAAAGGATCTTTCTTAGCGTTTTTGCCTTTTGAGTTTATGGTGTTTTTAGCCTTATTTATTTTTTTCTAACAGCTATATAGCCAAATGTATCGATCTTTTCCTTCGTAAGTTCTTACAAAGGAACTTAGGTTTGTGGTACATTTTAAAAGTTTAATAAGTGGTACATCTGCCACCTAACGTCACCTGAGTCTTAACAGGACCAAGGACTGTATATTCTGTCAAACCCCCTAGGGCAATGGCACCTCTGTTGCTTGCACAGTTGGGTTACTTCTGTGCAGGTGAGGGCAGGAAACAGAGCAGGCTCACCTGACTATACAGGGCAAGCATGTGACCTCGTTTGTAGCCAGCACCTGTATTGTCACTGACTGTAGAAATATTTTAATGAGGCATTCATACATATTTGATAGGATTCAAAAAATGGAAATAAAAAAGGAACACAGAAAACTGACAAAACTATTCAGTGACATTACTGATATTCCCCAAAGATGAGCACTTCCCCTTGTAACTAACACCTGGTTATTTCAGGACTTGCGCGCAATAGAGACAGGAGGTATCACAATCCTAATCAAGTGTAACTCCAATAGCTCAACTTCCAGGAATTTACCCTAATAATTGAACAAGTGGAAGATGTATGGTCAAATATATTAACTTCCTATTAGTGAAGAACTGTGAAGCACACAGGTACCCAACTGGAGCTGATGAACTAAGCCCAGGAGACTCACATGATCTTGTGACGTGGTAGGCACAGGCCCAGCCCTCCCACTCGTTAGCTGGGTGACCTGAGCAGGCGCCTCAGGTCCCTCATCTGTAAACCTCACTGGTTTACTGTGGGAATTGAGGCAATGCATAGAAAGTACTTTAAGCTGTGTCCAGCATGTAAATAACCACACGTCTGCTGTTAACATATAAATGGAATGCTAATATTAAAATTATGTGGGAGGAAGTTTGAGTTGCCCAGATTTCATGGCATCCTGTTAAAAGAATAAAGGTGGGCGGAGCAAGATGGCTGAATAGGAACAGTTCCAGTCTCCAACTCCCAGCGCGAGCGACACAGAAGACCGGTGATTTCTGCATTTTCAACTGAGGTACTGGGGTCATCTCACTAGGGAGTGCCGGACAATCAGTGCTGCTGCAGCCCGACCAGCCAGAGCTGAAGCAGGGCGAGGCATCGCCTCACCTGGGAAGCGCAAGGGGGAAGGGAATCCCTTGTCCGAGCCAGGGGAACTGAGACACACAACACCTGGAAAATCGGGTAACTCCCACCCCAATACTGCGCTGTAAGCAAACGGGCACACCAGGAGAATATACCCCACACCTGGCCGGGAGGGTCCCACGCCCACGGAGCCTCCCTCCTTGCTAACACAGCAGTATGCGGCGATCTAACTGCAAGGCAGCAGCGAGGCTGGGGGAGGGGCGCCCGCCATTGCTGAGGCTTAAGTAGGTAAACAAAGCCGCTGGGAAGCTCGAACTGGGTGGAGCTCACAGCAGCTCAAGGAAACCTGCCTGTCTCTGTAGACTCCGCCTCTGGGGACAGGGCACAGCTAAAAAATAACAGGGGAAGCAGCAGAGAACTGTGCAGACGCGAACAACTCGGTCTGACAGCTTTGAAGAGAGCAGTGGATCTCCCAACACGGAGGTTGAGATCTGAGAACGGACAGACTGCCTGCTCAAGTGGGTCCCTGACCCCTGAGTAGCCTAACTGGGAGACATTCCCCACTAGGGGCAGTCTGACACCCCACACCTCACAGGGTGGAGTACACCCCTGAGAGGAAGCTTCCAAAGTAAGAATCAGACAGGTACACTCGCTGTTCAGCAATATTCTATCTTCTGCAACCTCTGCTGCTGATACCCAGGCAAACAGGGTCTGGAGTGGACCTCAAGCAATCTCCAACAGACCTACAGCTGAAAGTCCTGACTATTAGAAGGAAAACTATCAAACAGGAAGAACACCTATACCAAAACCCCATCAGTACGTCACCATCATCGAAGACCAGAGGCAGATAAAACCACGAAGATGGGGAAGAAGCAGGGCAGAAAAGCTGGAAATTCAAAAAATAAGAGTGCATCTCCCCCTGCAAAGGAGCGCAGCTCATCGCCAGCAGCGGATCAAAGCTGGTCAGAGAATGACTTTGACGAAATGAGAGAAGAAGGCTTCAGTCCATCAAACTTCTCAGAGTTAAAGGAGGAATTACGTACCCAGCACAAAGAAACTAAAAATCTTGAAAAAAGAGTGGAAGAATTGACAGCTAGACTAATTAATGCAGAGAAGGTCATAAACGAAATGACAGAGATGAAAACCATGACACGAGAAATACGTGACAAATGCACAAGCTTCAGTAACCGACTCGATCAACTGGAAGAAAGAGTATCAGCGATGGAGGATCAAATGAATGAAATGAAGCGAGAAGAGAAACCAAAAGAAAAAAGAAGAAAAAGAAATGAACAAAGCCTGCAGGAAGTATGGGATTATGTCAAAAGACCAAATCTACGTCTGATTGGGGTGCCTGAAAGTGAGGGGGAGAATGGAAACAAGTTGGAAAACACTCTTCAGGATATCATCCAGGAGAACTTCCCCAACCTAGTAGGGCAGGCCAACATTCAAATTCAGGAAATACAGAGAATGCCACAAAGATACTCCACCAGAAGAGCAACTCCAAGACACATACTTGCCAGATCCACCAAAGTTGAAATGAAGGAAAAAATCTTAAGGGCAGCCAGAGAGAAAGGTCGGGTTACCCAGAAAGGGAAGCCCATCAGACTAACAGCAGATCTCTCAGCAGAAACTCTACAAGCCAAAAGAGAGTGGGGGCCAATATTCAACGTTCTTAAAGAAAAGAATTTTAAACCCAGAATTTCATATCCAGCCAAACTAAGTTTCATAAATGAAGGAAAAATAAAATCCTTTACAGATAAGCAAATGCTTAGAGATTTTGTCACCAGCAGGCCTGCCTTACAAGAGACCCTGAAGGAAGCCCTAAACATGGAAAGGAACAACCGGTACCAGCCATTGCAAAAACATGCCAAAATGTAAAGACCATCGAGGCTAGGAAGAAACTGCATCAACTAATGAGCAAAATAACCAGTTAATATCATAATGGAAGGATCAAGTTCACACATAACAATATTAACCTTAAATGTAAATGGTCTAAATGCTCCAATTAAAAGACACAGACTGGCCAACTGGATAAAGAGTCAAGACCCATCAGTCTGCTGTATTCAGGAGACCCATCTCACATGCAGAGACATACATAGGCTCAAAATAAAGGGATGGAGGAAGATCTACCAAGCAAATGGAGAACAAAAAAAAGCAGGGGTTGCAATCCTAGTCTCTGATAAAACAGACTTTAAACCATCAAAGATCAAAAGAGACAAAGAAGGCCATTACATAATGGTAAAGGGATCAATTCAACAGGAAGAGCTAACTATCCTAAATATATATGCACCCAATACAGGAGCACCCAGATTCATAAAGCAAGTCCTTAGAGACTTACAAAGAGACTTAGACTCCCATACAATAATAATGGGAGACTTCAACACTCCACTGTCAACATTAGACAGATCAACGAGACAGAAAGTTAACAAGGATATCCAGGAATTGAACTCATCTCTGCACCAAGCAGACCTAATAGACATCTATAGAACTCTCCACCCCAAATCAACAGAATATACATTCTTCTCAGCACCACATCGCACTTATTCCAAAATTGACCACATAATTGGAAGTAAAGCACTCCTCAGCAAATGTAAAAGAACAGAAATTATAACAAACTGTCTCTCAGACCACAGTGCAATCAAACTAGAACTCAGGACTAAGAAACTCAATCAAAACCGCTCAACTACATGGAAACTGAACAACCTGCTCCTGAATGACTACTGGGTACATAACGAAATGAAAGCAGAAATAAAGATGTTCTTTGAAACCAATGAGAACAAAGATACAACATACCAGAATCTCTGGGACACATTTAAAGCAGTGTGTAGAGGGAAATTTATAGCACTAAGTGCCCACAAGAGAAAGCAGGAAAGATCTAAAATTGACACTCTAACATCACAATTAAAAGAACTAGAGAGGCAAGAGCAAACACATTCAAAAGCTAGCAGAAGGCAAGAAATAACTAAGATCAGAGCAGAACTGAAGGAGATAAGAGACACAAAAAACCCTCCAAAAAATCAATGAATCCAGGAGTTGGTTTTTTGAAAAGATCAACAAAATTGACAGACCGCTAGCAAGGCTAATAAAGAAGAAAAGAGAGAGGAATCAAATAGACGCAATAAAAAATGATAAAGGGGATATCACCACCGACCCCACAGAAATACAAACTATCATCAGAGAATACTATAAACACCTCTACGCAAATCAACTAGAAAATCTAGAAGAAATGGATAATTTCCTGGACACTTACACTCTCCCAAGACTAAACCAGGAAGAAGTTGAATCCCTGAATAGACCAATAGCAGGCTCTGAAATTGAGGCAACAATTAATAGCCTACCCACCAAAAAAAGTCCAGGACCAGATGGATTCACAGCTGAATTCTACCAGAGGTACAAGGAGGAGCTGGTACCATTCCTTCTGAAACTATTCCAATCAATAGAAAAAGAGGGAATCCTCCCTAACTCATTTTATGAGGCCAACATCATCCTGATACCAAAGCCTGGCAGAGACACAACAAAAAAAGAGAATTTTAGACCAATCTCCCTGATGAACATCAATGCAAAAATCCTCAATAAAATACTGGCAAACCGGATTCAGCAGCACATCAAAAAGCTTATCCACCATGATCAAGTGGGCTTCATCCCTGGGATGCAAGGCTGGTTCAACATTCGCAAATCAATCAACGTAATCCAGCATATAAACAGAACCAAAGACAAGAACCACATGATTATCTCAATAGATGCAGAAAAGGCTTTTGACAAAATTCAACAGCCCTTCATGCTAAAAACGCTCAATAAATTCGGTATTGATGGAACGTACCTCAAAATAATAAGAGCTATTTATGACAAACCCACAGCTAATATCATACTGAATGGGCAAAAACTGGAAAAATTCCCTTTGAAAACTGGCACAAGACAGGGATGCCCTCTCTCACCACTCCTATTCAACATAGTGTTGGAAGTTCTGGCTAGGGCAATCAGGCAAGAGAAAGAAATCAAGGGTATTCAGTTAGGAAAAGAAGAAGTCAAATTGTCCCTGTTTGCAGATGACATGATTGTATATTTAGAAAACCCCATCGTCTCAGCCCAAAATCTTCTTAAGCTGATAAGCAACTTCAGCAAAGTCTCAGGATACAAAATTAATGTGCAAAAATCACAAGCATTCTTATACACCAGTAACAGACAAGCAGAGAGCCAAATCAGGAATGAACTTCCATTCACAATTGCTTCAAAGAGAATAAAATACCTAGGAATCCAACTTACAAGGGATGTAAAGGACCTCTTCAAGGAGAACTACAAACCACTGCTCAGTGAAATCAAAGAGGACACAAACAAATGGAAGAACATACCATGCTCATGGATAGGAAGAATCAATATCGTGAAAATGGCCATACTGCCCAAGGTTATTTATAGATTCAATGCCATCCCCATCAAGCTACCAATGAGTTTCTTCACCGAATTGGAAAAAACTGCTTTAAAGTTCATATGGAACCAAAAAAGAGCCCGCATTGCCAAGACAATCCTAAGTCAAAAGGACAAAGCTGGAGGCGTCACGCTACCTGACTTCAAACTATACTACAAGGCTACGGTAACCAAAACAGCATGGTACTGGTACCAACACAGAGATATAGACCAATGGAACAGAACAGAGTCCTCAGAAATAATCCCACACATCTACAGCCATCTGATCTTTGACAAACCTGAGAGAAACAAGAAATGGGGAAAGGATTCCCTATTTAATAAATGGTGCTGGGAAAATTGGCTAGCCATAAGTAGAAAGCTGAAACTGGATCCTTTCCTTACTCCTTATACGAAGATTAATTCAAGATGGATTAGAGACTTAAATGTTAGACCTAATACCATAAAAACCCTAGAAGAAAATCTAGGTAGTACCATTCAGGACATAGGCATGGGCAAGGACTTCATGTCTAAAACACCAAAAGCAATGGCAGCAAAAGCCAAAATTGACAAATGGGATCTAATTAAACTAAAGAGCTTCTGCACAGCAAAAGAAACTACCATCAGAGTGAACAGGCAACCTACAGAATGGGAGAAAATTTTTGCAATCTACTCATCTGACAAAGGGCTAATTTCCAGAATCTACAAAGAACTCAAACAAATATACAAGAAAAAAACAAACAACCCCATCAAAAAGTGGGGAAAGGATATGAACAGACATTTCTCAAAAGAAGACATTCATACAGCCAACAGACACATGAAAAAATGCTCATTATCACTCGCCATCAGAGAAATGCAAATCAAAACCACAATGAGATACCATCTCACACCACTTAGAACGGCAATCATTAAAAAATCAGGAAACACAGGTGTTGGAGAGGATGTGGAGAAATAGGAACACTTTTACACTGTTGGTGGGATTGTAAACTAGTTCAACCATTATGGAAAACAGTATGGCAATTCCTCAAGGATCTAGAACTAGATGTACCATATGACCCAGCCATCCCACTACTGGGTATATACCCAAAGGATTATAAATTATGCAACTACAAAGACACATGCACACGTATGTTTATTGCGGCACTATTCACAATAGCAAAGACTTGGAATCAACCCAAATGTCCATCTGTGACAGACTGGATTAAGAAAATGTGGCACATATACACCATGGAATACTATGCAGCCATAAAAAAGGATGAGTTTGCATCCTTTGTAGGGACATGGATGCAGCTGGAAACCATCATTCTTAGCAAACTATCACAAGAACAGAAAACCAAACACCACATGTTCTCACTCATAGGTGGGAACTGAACAATGAGATCACTTGGACTCGGGAAGGGGAACATCACACACTGGGGCCTATCATGGGGAGGGGGGCGGGGGGAGGGATTGCATTGTGGAGTTATACATGATATAAATGATGAATTGATGGGTGCTGACGAGTTGATGGGTGCAACACACCAATATGGCACAAGTATACATATGTAACAAACCCGCACGTTATGCACATGTACCCTAGAACTTAAAGTATAATTAAAAAAAAAAAAAAGAATAAAGGTTACCAACTCATGTACATAGTAATAATTCCACATCTAGCTGTTCAGTGTGTGTGTGCATCTGTGCAAGAGAAGGATATTTAGATAGATGAAAATCACAATAATAACAATTTGGGCAGAAATAAGGAGATTTTCGTAGCTATATTTTTCAGTTTTCTGTAATGAACACTTCTGACTGTACACCCAAAAAGGTAAAGAATGTTCTAGCTCTGTGTAAAGGTCGGGCTTAATTTTTGCTTTTTCATTGTGACCCACAGAGGCAGCACAGATTATCCAGAACAGTGATACAGGTTCAGGCCCTGTTTGAATCCGTACCTGCCGCGTGGTGGTCAGTGGTGCCCTTGGGCATAACAAAAATCAGTGGGCCCCGGGGCTGTTCGCCTGATCTGTGTCTGGAGGAAAAGGGGTGGGGAAGAGATCAGAAGCAAAGCAGGGATTGGAACGAACTGGGGGGCAGGGGTGATGTGAAGAAGCCGATTCACATTGTTGATACCACCCCAGGATGGCTCTCGCAATCATTCTTTTAACCAAAACAAGGTCTCTGAGAGGCAGGGATGAAGGGCCAGCCAGGTGTGTGCACCTGAACCCAAACTCCTCCGGATGGACAGCCCTGTAAGGCAGTGCCGGAGACAGTCACAGCATGCCTCGCCGAGTATCAGATGTGGCCTGGAACCCTCCACTGTTCTCGCACTGACATGAATTGCGAGTTAAGCAGATTCCTCAGCAATTCAGAGGATTTGAAACTGATGGGCACTTGTGACTAACAGTAATGGTAGGTGGGGTGGAAAAAGGAGACCTTCTCGTGAACTTAGGGGGCATGTGGCCTGTCACAGCATCGAAAGGCTTCAGCACCTATTAATTCCCTGGCGACCCACTGTGGTGGTGTCATCAGACACACTGATGAGTTAGGAGTTCCAAGGCAGTGCATCCATATACCCAAACTTTTACTCAAAAAGACTGGGGAATATTCCAGAATAATGTGTGACAGCTACACCCGCCCCCGCTGGGCCTAGGTCAGCAGACTCATCATGCCGTGGGGCTATCACTGGCTGCATCTCTAGCTGAGTCACCCCCTCTTCCCGAGGCTCAGACGTCAGGATTAAAACAGCCTGATGCCACCCGAATAACTCAGTCCCAGGATATGTAGAACAGCCCCCACTACTGGCTCATCCTCCATGTTTAGAGCCCAGGAAGAGGGAACTGTGGATACGCGGGATCCACTAGGAACCAGCACAGAGGGAGATGAAGCTACAGGGCTTTGGACACATTATTTAAGCCCTGATGCCCAGCGTCGACATCGGTAATATAAAGAAAGCCAGACCGCACAGGTGAGGGCCAGGTGAGTTGATGCAGATGAAGTGTGTGGGAAGAGCCCAGTGAGCCGCGTGCCCATATGGCCCTCGTGCAGCAGCCAACAGTCAGCATCCTGATGCCGGAAAAACAAAGCGGAACAGGGACTGCAGGCACCCGAACCTGCCAGACAGGGGACTCCCCTACTCTAGCAGAAATTCCTCCCCTTGGTAGGGGTAGGAGTCCTTTTCTGGTGCTGTTTCGGAGAGAACAGAACTGCTAACAAGGGACCAACTTCCTAAGGGGCCTGGCCTCTGACTCTTGGTAAATACAACCCTCCTGGGGAGAATTCTAGACTGAGGTGCATCCCCCCGAAACTCCAGAGTCAAAGCCCTAACCTCAGGACCTGAGAATGCAACTGTAATTGGAGACAGGGTCTTCAAAGAAATTAAGTTAAAAATGGGTCCTTCGGGCGGGTCCTAATACCATCTCACTGGTGTTCTTAGATTCTAAAGAGGTTAGGACACACAGAAGGGACACCAGGGCTGTGACGCACACAGAGGAACGACCACGTGAGGACAAAGTGAGCAGGTCTGCAAGCCAGGGAGGCCTCGGGGAAACCCACTCTGCAGGCACCGTGAGCTTGCACTTCCAACCTCCAGAACTGTGGGAAAATATATGTTTGTTGTTAAAACCACCCAGAATGTGGTATTTTATTCTGGCAGCCCTGGCTAGGATCAAAGCTGGTTCAGAATCATTCATGGGAGGCAAATTAATGCAGATTCCTAGGGCCCATCCTAAAGCCTGCAGCTACATAGGTCTGAACTGGGGCCCTACGTTACAAACAAGCCTGCCCAGACCATTCAGACACAGGCGTCTACAGGCCAACCTCCGCACAGGCCTCACTAGGGCCTCAACCCCAAGGGTGGCCCACAGGTCACAGAAACAGCACCACCTGCAGTTCATGAGAAATGCAGTTTGCACGGCCCACCACATCTGTGAATCCCAACCTGCAGGTTCACAGAAGCCCCTTGGGATCTGTAAGCACACTTTGAAGCTGAAACACAGCCCTGCAGGGCGCCTTTCGAGTGTCAATAAATTGGTGTTCTATGGCACCTAGGAAAGGGGTTGTAGAAAAAACTGGAATTCAGCATTTTGCTTCAGCTTTTCCTTCCTAAATGCCCGGAGAACAAATTTTCTTATGAATATTACCAACCCTCTGGGAAAGTAATAATTAACTGTTTACAAGACACATTGTACTATATTATAAAAATATTACAAAAATAATTACATGGAATAAGCCACATACTTAGTTTATTATACGCATGTCTAATTGAAATCCACGAAAAGTTACATTCAAAACATTCTTTATGCACTAAACTTGAAAATGTAAAATATAATACCAATTTAAGTATTTTCTCACATTAAACCAATTTTTCTTTTTCTAAAAAAATTTTTCCTAGTCGTTTTAACTTTCTGACACCATAATAAAATAGAACAGAAAGAGTACATTAAAAGAAAAATGTTAGGTAGAATGTTGTAAAACTTTTAATTTACCCATCATATTTAACATTTCCAAGCCTATTTTCCTGCGCCTCATCTGCCCGCAGACAGAATGATCCCCACAGTGACGAGGGGTCAGCACTCTGAGAGCCAGTTGACACTGGACAAGCTGCTGGAACAGCTGGGGCACAGTTCCGCCTCTCCTCCAGCCCCTCCGTCCCATGAGGCCAAACAATGAGGACAGAGGGGCTGAGGGGTGTGTCCAGGGCCCAGTCCCACATCAGCAGGAAGGTGGCATCAGTGCTCGCAGTCCCAGCCTCACGCCGCATTGCAGTCATGGGGAATCTTCACACAGGGAGGGTGAGCTGGTTAAGAAGGCAGGTGATCCTCCCCCCGGATGCTTCGATACTTAGCCATGTCTTCCGGAAATACTTTAGAAAGTTCTTGAATCAACAGGCTTTTAAATTTCTACAAAGAAAATACATTATCAAAGGAGCTCTTCACATCATCACTCCAATAACTATTTAAAATATGCCTTTTGGAATTTTAAACACATGGCCCACTAAGCAATACAGGGCCACAGGACTGACCTGAGACTTCCACTGATCTCAGAGAGGAAATGACACCAATGGCGACATAAGCAAAAGGAAGCGACACTGCACAGCCCTAGACATCACCACCAGCAGCATGATTCTGTACTGCCCAAAGGCACCGGTGTGACAGAGCCTGCTGGAACTGTAAGCTACGTCCCTTGTGGCCCAGTGGCTGTGTTCACATGGAGAGAGACGCTTCTGCTGGCAAATATAATTCTCACTCGGCTTTGCCAAGCGAAACAGAACAATCAAAACCATTGGCCCTTGCTACTGATAAGGAGTGCACTAGGCTCTGAAGGTGACACTGGACTCAACAACTCCTCAATCCCAAATGCACAAAACAGAGATGAGGCTGTGGGCACCGTAAGAACAACTATGACAAAACACTACTTCTGATGTGTGCTGTTTACCACCAGGAGGGGATCACCTGGATGGGATTCTGGAAGGCCTGAGACCTGCCTGTGACTAGGCAGGTCTCCTTCTGACAGCTCCTCCCCTTACTCCTCCACTCAGCCAGAGCGCCAAGAGGCCACTGTGTGACCATCCCTGCCTGTGCACATTAGCCATGGCTGAGCACATGTGTCCTAGTCTGGCAACAGGCATCAGTGGGAACAGCACACTCACGTCCTCTGTGATCCTGGAGCTCAAGCAGCTGACAGAGGAGACAGAACAAACAGAAAAAGCAAAATTAAAAGGTAAATCTTGACCAGCATTCTCAAGGAAAAAGCTTTAGAAAAGGCTGGTCCCAAAGGCCTCTTTGAGGAGCTGAAATCATCTGAGACTGGAGGGATAGAGTCGCCTGTGCAAAGAGAACATGGCAGAGCTCCAGGCGGAGAAAATGGCAGGAGAAAAGAACACAAATGAAAGGGTTGGATGTATTCCAGAACCGAAAACCAGGCCAGCGTGGATGGCCGGGAGGAGGAAGGGGCACGTGGTGAGCCGGGAGGAGAGGCAGGCAGGGGTTCCTGCCACACATGGCAACGGTTGCACGGCGCCAACAGAAATGAGTGGCCGCTAAGTCCAAATAAACAAAACACAATTTGAATTACATTTGAGTCAATTTAAGAAAAAATTATACATTAATGTCCAAGTGCAGAGAGTTCTCTATACCTCATCAAGGCAAAGAAAAACTAAGTGATCTGAAGAATTTCATGACAGTGGATATGGTAAAAAGAAGTTTGGAGGTCAGAAGCTGGACAAAGAGAAAAATCAGTATTCAATAATCCTCTAAACCAAAGAACAACGACTACAGAGAAAGCCTTCCACAGTAGGAATTACTACAGAAATAGAAAGTATCAATGCAATAAAAGTGCATCTTAAAAAAATGAAAATGATCACAGCCAGTGAGAACTAGCAATCACAAAAATTACCCTGGATTTTCTTAAGAGTAAGATTAATGTATGCTTTTTATGCTATTACACAGCTGATATCTAATTTTACTTACTGCCTATTATACAATTCAGAAATCTCAATGTGTAAAGTTATGAAAGTCAATACTCTAGCAAGTATGGAAAAAAATGAGTCTCTTAACCACATTTCACTGAGAAGGCATCTCTTCCCAGTGTATTTCTGACACTCCTTAGAGTCTTACCTTCATGGTGTCGATCTTGCCTTTAACTTGCTCATTTTTAGCTAGAGCCCTCTCCAGGCACTCTTTGGTGTAAAGCTGGGGGTTTCGACCTTGATCTATATATCTGGAAACATGATACATTTCAGTTAGCATTCCCATGACTGACACCTATTCTAACAGCTTTCTGAAAGATATGGGGGAAAGAAGGTCAGGTACATATAACTGCACATGGCCTTGTTTAGTCAAAACTAAGTGTAGGAACCAGGGGAATTAAGATTCCCTCATTTACACAAGTACAGATAATCTGATTTCATTACTTCTGATAATATGAACAGCTCATAAAATCAAGTAATGATCACTTACAAACCCAAGCACGCTTCACAAGCCATACCACTTTACATTTGTTTAGCATTTGCACTTTTCAAAATTCGTTCATGCTATTTATTACCTTTTTGATCCTTAGAGCAGCTTGTATGGTAAGGCAACTCTTGATAAAAGAAAAAACTAAATGAGATCCAGGGGTTTGGGCCTGGGTGACACAGGAGGACCCTGCTACGATGCAGCCTCCACTCTAGGTCAACCCCGGTGCTTGGCAAAGCCCCTCCTCCTCTGTGGAGGAGCTTCAGGGGAAAGGAAAGGAGAACTACAAGCACAACAGCCCCAGCCCTGACGGCCCCAAGATCATCTTACAAACCGTTCCACTGCTTTCAAAAAAAGAGGAGGCTTGATATACCACTTTACTAAATACACCTAAGTAACTTAAATATAACAGAGACATTCTGGCCAATTATTTCTAAACGGTATAAAACTGTTACTTAGAATTTTTGACACTTCCCCCAGACATTATCTTCAGTATCCTGAAGATTTAATTAAACATACTACCTAGATCAATATCTATATTTTACCAAGAGCAGGCCACCTGCCTATTTCTGTACCCTAAAGAAATCCTCATCATTCAACTAAATTGAATCATTCATTATTTAAAAAACAAAAAACAAAAACTGAAAACTAACTCTACTTTCGTTTTTTATAATTGAGGCCAAAAATACATAATCACTTCAGAACAAAGATATCATTAGGTTATTACTAATGGTATAAAAAGTAGCCTTGATAGACAGCAAAAGATAAAAACATCACAAGTTCTAGAAATTCTATTTCATTTCAGTGTTTTTGAAATAACGTAATGTGGCAAAAATTACAGTTAATTCTAAACAAAACCTATCCATTTCTCAAGAAAAACCTGACAGGCTCACAGAATAAGGTTACTCATGTCAGCTGACGATCGTTTCTTCAACACCATGGACATCCTGCTCAGACTTGGTTCTTTGGAGACCCAAGGGTGAACCCACTCCTGCCCACACACATAGTCCTGGAGATAAGGGCCAAGCTCCTTTCATCTTAGCTAAAGACATAGTTGGTGTATATGAAAATGTACATGCTGCAAAGGCCACTGGGACCTGGGAATTCCTTCCACATTGGGTAGACATCGACCATCGATTTGCAGATTAAACTCCCAGCATCTGCTCTGTATTAGGGCTCACTGGCATACTCTTCCTGATACCCCAGGTCAATCTCATCCATACCTGTGCCTAGCACTTCCCTCTGCCCTTAAGCAATCTGTTCACATCAGTCTCCATTTGTTCTGCTTCAGAAGACACAGTAGTTACTTGCCACTTGTCACTATATGCATCCCCTGCACTCATAATCAGAAGAGCACAAAAGAGGACGCTCTGTATTCCTGGACTCAGAAAGCCAAAGCCAAGAGTCTGGAGCTGTCTCAGGTGCAAGACCTTCATCCCACCTGAAGTCAGAGACCTCAGTGGTGCCCACTGAGCACAGGTAAGGAACATGTGGCAAAGTCATCAGCAGGTGAACAGAAGATCAGAGACCAAGAAAACTACCTCTGTGCCCTGTCTTTGTAGGCACTATAGCTAGAACTTGTACCTGACCTTTTGGGATGGAAAACAACCATAACTCTTTCCCTTTACAGCTCAAGGAAATCTTGTGATTTACATTTGCAGTTTTGCTGCAAGAAATACTAGAATGTTCTTGCTGTTCCAAGCCAGCACCATCAAGGAGAGGCTGCTCTGCACTGGTCAAGAAAGTATGAGTCCGGGGGTTTTGTCTGAACTCTGACACTTAATAGGTAAACAACCTATTGCAATTACTTATCAGCTCCTTCACGTGTGAAATCAGAGACATGACCAAATCAATGTGATAAAATCTGGATTTCAAAAACCTAAAAGCTTATTCCTGTATGTGTTCTCAGGACTAAGATAGGTGCACACAACTCTCCCACAGAAAACAGTGAGCAGCCTCCCCAAACACGCTTAGAATAAAAACCCTTCTCTCCTCCTTCAACGAACAGATATTTTCCTCTCTCAGAACTAGCATTCCATGGGCAGTTTGGGAACATCAGACAAGACTGCTTTTCAGGTTGCTTCTGGCTGCCATTTTTAAAAAACGTACAATATAGCCCTCATAAGAATTTTCACCTCTTAAGGAAAAAAGGAAGTTTTGTGGCTGTTCTCCAGCCTAAGCAGGACTTTGAGAACCTATGATGTTTTTCACATATTCAATAAGCTTTTTTTACATGTAACTTTTTTTCAACAATACAATATTAAGGAGATACTTTTTTTAGTTTTGTAATCCCATTAGAACGTTTCCATGAGGGCAGGTATTTTTGTCGATTTTTTTTCCACTGGCACATCCCCAGCACCCAGGCTGTGCCTACCACACAGCAGGCACTCAAATGTCAGTAATGAAGAAGTCACGATACCACACCACAACCGAACAAGATTTATACCCAAGACTAATACCAAGAATGTTACTTACTCAAAAACTTCTAACGGTACAGTAATATCATGAAGCTGCTGTCTGCACTTATCAATATCCTGTAAGCCAGTAACGATAAAATTCCTGGGGGAAAGGCAGAAACACAGGCGTCTGGTTAATTTCACTTGGCAGCATAAGCACCACCCACAGAGCTACCCAGCCAACTGCGGCTCCACACAAGTTCTACTCACACCTGTGCGGGTAACACAGGGCTCTCACCTCTTTGGTTAGCTACAGGATTCCTAGGACACGGTTAGTTACAAAATACCCTTAAATATTTGTTACTTTCCTTCTCAACTAGAAGTTTCCAGTAAGGGGGACGGAGAGGGAACCTGGTGAAAAATATGAACCTTCTCTCCAAAACAACTACCTGACTGCGCATATGACTGTGTGTGCGGTTTCAGCAAACACATGGGGCAGCGGACTATACTCAAAGTCTGAGGGAAACAAAGCCATTCTGTCTGGTTTAGCTTCCTCTCCTCTCTGGAGCCTTCCTACACAGGCAGACTGGCCTGGCTATTCCCACAGCACTGGGTATGGAACCTCGGCTGCAACATTTTCTACGTCCGCGTCCCACAGAAAGCCCTTCTCGAAAGTGCTGTACTTGCATTTGCCTGTTCTCCATCCCAGGGCCTAGCACCATGAGCAGCACAAGGCTGGTGCCAAGAAACAATAATAATAATAATAAATGCCTGCAACTTTTCTCAGCACCACCTCCCCCCCAGTTCCTCCACTGTCAGGCCTATGCAGCAGGTGGCTTCGGAGCCTCACCTTCTCAGGCCTAGTTTAGGGCGCGCACTCACTGTGGAGCCTGCCTCCCTTCTAGGGACAGGGACTGAATTCCCAGAAGAGCTCCGGGAGGAAAAGGCTGGGAGGGGGTTACACATGAAGGGGGAGACGCTAGAAAAGAAAGCATGATTCACTTGATAGGGAAACGGAAAATATATCATACGGCCATGATTACGTCTCCAAAGGGGCCTCAAAGAGGTTCCTCTAACGCAAACTGGGAAGGAGGCGGTTGGCAACAGGCGGCAGCGTGGGCCCCGCCCTCTGATCACAGCCAGGAAAGGCGCCCCGGGCTCCGAGACCAGACCAGAGGGCTGGCGGGGCAGGAGCAGCGGTCAGGCTCGGCTCTGGCTCCCTACATGTCCGCTCCCCGAGCACACACTGCCGGGCCAAGGCCCTGGGAAGACGCCGGCAACCTCGGGCCGCCACTCACAGCTTCTGGTTGAGCCCGGCCTGGCTGCTAGGCTGGAAGTCACTGACGATGATGCCGAGCTGCCGAATGTTCTCCACGAACTTCTCCAGGTGCTCCTCTAGGTGGTCAAACTTCTCCGCCATCGCCTCGGCGCGACCCCAGCCCACAGAAACTCAACCAGCACCGCCGCAGGCGCGGCCCTTCGCTCCCACTTCCTGCTTCCGTCCGGACAGATACGACTTCCGTTTCCTCTGGGGGCGCGCGGGCGAGCTCTTGGGGGCGGAGCCTGGTTAGCGAGACGAGCGTGTTGGGGGCGGGGCCTAAGTGCGGGGCGGGGCGGGCTTTCCGGGATGCGGTATGGATTCCGGAGGAGGTTTTGGCGCGCATCGGGGCGAGTACTAACTGCTTGCACTCACATCAGATCTGTCTCGGTCATAGGAGAAGTTGAAGACTTCGTGCAATGCAGCATCTTCAAGCAACACACACATGGATGAAAATCCTAAAGTTTGCATGAAGGACCAATAACGGTAGTCTCCCTGCCCCTCTACCAGAACTCTTGGAATCAGCGCCGGCGTGCCTCCTTTCCTCTATGCAATGGGCGGCCACTTCCCCTAGCTCTTGCTGCTAACCATGCTTCCCAGACACCTGCTGCCTTCCTAGGTCAGGGTCTCACCTCCTCGGGCCAATTCTGACCAAACAGCACCCTATGGGGTTGCCCTGTCTCTGAAAATAACCTCCCCTTCTTCACAAAGCTTTTAATAAACTGCTGTTCATCTCATTGAAATTCAGTTTAGATCAGTTCACTCTTATGTTTAAGAAACGAAACTTTTCTGCCCGATCTTCTGTGACAGCTGGTATCTCCTCCAGCCTGTTTGAGTTCCTCAAGTGATTTCTTCTTTTACTGAATGTATTTGTGGCCTGTACTTTTCAGTGCCTAGAAACAGGCAAAGTGAGGGAGCTCCTTTTCTAGATGAATCTCCAGAGCCTCTGTCAGCTGTGACCAGAAATGGAAACCCAGACAAGGTAAGGGACTTGCCAAACTTATGGAATCAGGGCACTCCAGTTGGTATGATAGGCTGGGCTGATACACAGAAATGTTACATAAAATACTTCTCTCCTGATTTAACAACAATTAACTGTAGGGAATTATAAAATGAGGTGGAGGCTGGGCATAGTGGCTCATGCCTGTAATCCCAGAACTTTGGAAGGCCATGGCAGATGGATCACCTGAGGTGAGGAGTTTGAGACCAGCCTGACCAATATGGAGAAACCCTGTCTCTACTACAAATACAAAAATTAGTCGGATGTGGTGGCATGCACCTGTAGTCCCAGCTACTCGGGAGGCTGAGACAGGAGAATTGCTTGAACTCAGGAGGCAGAGGTTGCAGTAAGCCGAGATCATACCACTGCACTCCAGCCTGGGCAACAGAGCAAGACTCAAAAAAAGAAAGAAAAGGTAGAAATAGCCGGGCGCGGTGGCTCAAGCCTGTAATCCCAGCACTTTGGGAGGCCGAGATGGGCGGATCACGAGGTCAGGAGATCGAGACCATCCTGGCTAACACGGTGAAACCCCGTCTCTACTAAAAAATACAAAAAACTAGCTGGGCGAGGTGGCGGGCGCCTGTAGTCCCAGCTACTCGGGAGGCTGAGGCAGGAGAATGGCGTAAACCCGGGAGGCGGAGCTTGCAGTGAGCTGAGATCCGGCCCCTGCACTCCAGCCTGGGCAACAGAGCGAGACTCTGTCTCAAAAAAAAAAAAAAAAAAAAAAAAGAAAAGGTAGAAAGGTAGAAATAAAATACTGGACAAATAAAAATTTTTTAAAGTTATTAGGGAGAGGTAGCGACATGGAGTGAATAGCCTTTCTCAATTTCATAAGTAAGAAAGAGATAGATAATTGATGAAACTTAGACTTTGGTAAGTATTTATTTTAAAAACTTAAGGGTATCTCTTTGCTAGTATATATAATTCCCAAACTAGTAGAGAGGAGGAAGGGAATAAAGAAAACACAATCAACTCAATAGAAGGCAAGAAAACGAGGGAATAAAGAAACAAAGAACAAGCATGGAAAATAAAATGCACAAAATAAAGTGCAAAAATTAAAGGCACACAACTCAATAGCAAAAAAAAAAAAAAAGAAGAAATTTAAAAATGGGCAAAGGACCTGAACAGATACTTCTCAAAAGAAGACATAAAAATGAGCAGCGAAAACGCTCAGCATCACATATCATCAGGGAAGTACAAATTAAAAGCATAATGAGATGTCACCTTACACTGTTAGAAGGGCTATGATCAAAAAGACCAAAGATAATGGGTGTTGGTGAAAATGTGGAGGAAAGGGAACCCTTGTAAACTGTTGATGGGAATGTAAATTAGTGCAGCCCTTAAGGAAAATAGTATGGAAGTTTCCCAAAACTCTAAAAACAGAATTACCATATGATCCAGCGGTCCTGCTTCGGAGTATGTACTGTGAACCCCGAATATCTGAGACAGGTCTCAGTTAATTTAGAAAGTTTACTTTGCCAAAGTTGAGGACGCATACTCGTGACACAGCTTCAGGAGGTCTGGATGACATGGGCCCAAGGTAGTCAGGGCACAGCTTGGTTTTATACATTTTAGGGAAACATGAGACATAAATCAATATATATAAGGTATACATTGGTTCTGTCCAGAAAGGCGGGAAAAGTCAAAGCAGGGAGGGGGCTGGAGGGGGCTTCCAGGTCACTGGTAGGTGAAAGACAAATAGTTACATTATTTTGAGTTTCTGATTTGCCTTTCCAAAGGAGGCAATCAAATATGCACCTATCTCAGTGAGCAAAGGGATCACTTTGAATAGAATGGGAGGCAGGTTGTCCCTGAGCGTTTTCCAGCATGATTTTTCCCTTTAGCTTAGTGATTTGGGAGCCCCAAAATTTATTTTCCTTTCACAATATGCAAAAGAATTGAAATCGCTGTGTCAAAGAGATATCTCTGTTTCTGGAAAGAGGTCCCAATCCAGACCCCAAGAGAGAGTTCTTGGATCTTGTGCAAGAAGGAATTCAGGGTGAGTCCGTATGGTAAAGTAAAAGCAAGTGCATTCGTAAAATAAAGGAATAAAGAATGGCCACTCCTTAGGCAGAGCAGCCCCGAGGGCTACTGGTTGCACACTGTTATGGTTATTTCTTGATTGTATGCTAAACAAGTGGTGGCTTATTTATGCCTCCCGTCTTTAAACCATATAGGGTAACTTCCTGACAGGCCATGGTATTTGTAAACTGTCACAGCGCTGGTGGGAGTAGGAGTATAGCAGTGAGAACTCGTTGCCATGTTGGTTTTGGTGGGGTTTAACTGGCTTCTTTATGGCAGACTGTTTTATCAGCAAAGTCTTTATGGCCTGTATTTGGTGCTGACCTCCTAACTCATCTTGTGACTTAGAATGCCTAACCATCTGGGAATGCAGCCCAGTAGTTTTCAGCCTTATTTTACCCAGCTCCTATTCAAGACAGAGTTGCTCTGGCAGTTGTCAAAGGCCACTGACATCTGTACCATGTAAAAATAGACAATTATTATTTGTTAATTAAAAATAAAATTAAGTTAAAGTGTATCATGAACTGCGTTCCCTGTCATTACATATGTGTCTTCCCCACTAAAAACATACGTTAGTGAACACAGTAAATGTTAACAGATTTAACTGTTTGTTCAAAGGATCCACACTCAGATTAGAATCAAATTGGAAGCGTTTTGTTGTTGTTTTAATCTAGCTATGTTGCTTTTCAAAGGCACACCAAAAACAAACTTATAGACAGGTTGAAAATAAAGAGGTAGGATAGAATAATATATGGCAGGCCACCAAAAGAAAGTTGTTAGTGCATATAAAAATTAATAAAGAAACACTAAAATGATGCTTTTATTTATTTATTTATTTTTATTTTATTTTATTTTTTTTGAGATGGAGTCTCGCTCTGTCGCCCAGGCTGGAGTGCAGTGGTGCGGTCTCAGCTCACTGCAAGCTCCGCCTCCCGGGTTCAGGCCATTCTCCTGCCTCAGCCTCCTGAGTAGCTGCAACTACAGGCTCCCACCACCATGCCTGGCAAATTTTTTGTATTTTTAGTAGAGATGGGGTTTCACCATGTTAGTCAGGATGGTCTCAGTCTCCTGACCTTGTGATCTGCCCGCCTTGGCCTCCCAAAGTGCTGGGATTACAGGTATGAGCCACTGCCCCTGGCCAAAAAAGATGCTTTTAATGGTAAAGAGACGACTCATTAAAGATGGAATACTATTAACCTATAAGAAACTGACAACATAGTCCCATAATATCTAGCACAAACATTGACAAAATATGAGGAAATATTCAAAATCCGTAATGATTACAGGGGATTTGGATTTCCTCTATCAGGAAACAATAAATCACGCAGGCCAAAAAGCATAGAAGAATATGGAAGATTTAAATAATATATTAAGAATTGTGATCTGTGAAAAACAGTGGCCCTTGTAGAATAGATTGTTTCCAAGCACATTTGAAATACTTACAAAAACTTGACCATTCACTAGACCACAAAGAAAGTTTCAGCAAACTCAAATTCTATCACATAGACCAGATTTTCTGACCTCAATCTAATTACAGTAGAAATTTATGAATTTATTCATTTTCTACACATACATACATATTTGAAAATCAAAACACACTCTAAATAATTCATGAGTGTACATGCATCTGAGCATGGGCAAGACCCAATTACGTCTGTTGTCCTCATGTGATTGTTAATAGCACTCTCCCACTCACTGTCAAACGTGCTTGATACGTTACGTGGACATCCTATTTAAAAGGAAAATTATAAAACATTTGGAATTAAATGACAAGAATTCCTCGTCAAACTTCTGCTTTGCTCCTGAAGTAATAATTTGAGGGAAAACAGCCTGGAAATAATAAACTGGGGTTTCAACTCAAAGAATAGGAATCAAAAGAATCAAAAGGGAAATCACAGGCACCAAAAAATACAGAAAAAGGAGTGACAAAGACACACTGATGAAAATGAAAACTATTGCATTAGTTTTCTGTCTAGCTGCATTAGAAGCTGGAAAGATAAAAATGAAGAAAAGTTGATTGTTGAAAAGATGAGTCAAATAGATACACTTCTGGCAAGTCTCGTCAGAGAAGAAGAAAAGAAAGGAGCTAAAAGAGAAAAACATACAGTATTATAAATGAGTGAGGGTGAACCTATGTGTTCATAATTTTGAAAGCTTGGAAGATGTAAACAATTTTCTAGGAAACTACCAAAAATTAACTTAAGAAAAATAAACAATTAGAATCGTTCCTAGTTTTTCAATAAACTGGCCAGTAGGCAAAAATCTCTTTCAAAGATAGAAGAGACAAGCTCTGGCAGTTTTTTACGCTAATTCTTTAAAAATCAAACATTAAAGAACAAATCATTTCAAACTACCCAGAAACTTTCAGAGACTAGGAAAAGAAGAAATACCTCCCAGCTCATTTTCAAAGAGTGGTATAACTTTTATATAAAAATCATCAAGGACAATACAAGAAAATATAGGTCAATCTTCCTTATGAAAGTAGATACAAAAGTATTAAATACTATCAGAATTAGATCAGTTGTCATGCATCAGGCATCTATTGCTGTATATCGAACCACGCCAAAACTTAATGGCTTAAAACAACCTCAGTCCTTCATTTTACCCACAAATCTGCAATGTGGCCTGTGCATGGCATCCACAGCTTCTCTCTGCTCTGTGTCACATGGGCCGAGGTGGCTTCACTGGAGGCTGAAGGACCTACTTTCACAATGGCTCATTCAGCTGGGCTGTGGGCTGGAGACCACACTTCCCCTCCACGTGGGTGTGTCCCTGGGATTTGGGAGCTTCCTTCCTGATGGTGGCAGGTGCCAAGAACACAGAGCTCAGGAGAAGCAGGTGAAAGCAGCACCACCTCTTATGACCTTGCCTGGGAAGTCCCCCAACAGCCAGGGCACATTTAGATCCCCACGGAGGGAACATAACCTGTCCTCCCTGTGGAAGAAGTAAGAAGTCACATTGCTAGATGAGCAGGTGAGATGAGAGACCTTGCTGAAGCTGTGAACACCAAGTATCTGAGACAGACAGGTCTCAGTCAATTTAGGAAGTTTATTTTGCCAAAGTTAAAGACACGTGCCTCTGACACAGCCTCAGAAGGTCCTGACAACATGGGCCCAAGGGCACAGCTTGGTTTTATACTTTTTAGGGAGACATCAGACATCAAATTGGTTCCACCCAGAAAGCCAGGACAACTAGAAGCAGGGAAGCGGCTTCCAGGTCTTAGGTAGGTGAGAGACAAAAGGCTGCATTCTTCTCTATGCATTTATCTCAGTGACCAGAGGGCAACTTTGAGCTCTGTCTGTCCTTTGTCCACAGGGAAATTCTTGTGAGGGAGGTATGTCGCTTTTGAATCTTAGTAGCTACATTTTTAGGAATAGAATGGGAGACAGGTTTGCCCTAAGCAGTTCCCAGCTTAGCTTTTTCCTTTGGCTTAGTGATTCAGAGGTCCCAAGATTTATTTTCCTTTCACAAAGCTGTTTTTGAAAAATACAACCTGTCGCCCATCACATTGGGAAAAAAGTTATGATCCATTGTGCTTTTCCTAGGATTGCATGAATTATGAAATATCATAACATCCATTATTATAACAGTCTGTTAAGGATTAAAGGACATAAAATACCTCAGGTAGATTTTTTAAGTAGACACTGGATATTAATAAAATTGAACCCAAATCATGATGTAAAAATAAAAAAGAGGCCAGGCGCAGTGGCTCACGTTTGTAATCCCAGCACTTTGGGAGGCCGAGGCAGGCGGATCACGAGGTCAAGACATCAACACCATCCTGGCCAACACAGCAAAACCCCTTCTCTACTAAAAATATAAAAATTAGCTGGGCATAGTGGCATGCACCTGTAGTCCCAGCTACTTGGGAGGCTGAGGCAGGAGAATCGCTTGAACCTGGGAGGCGCAGGCTGCAGTGAGCCGAGATCCCACCACTGTACTCCGGCCTGGTGACAGAGCGAGACTCCATCTCAATAAAATTAAATTAAATTTAATTAAATTAAATTTAATTTAATTTAATTTAATTTAAATAGAAACCTTTGAGAAAACTAAGAATAGAAAAGAACTTTCTAAACCTGATGAAAGATGTTTTATTTACTAAGAACTAGAGAAAGCACTAGACTCAGTAGTGAAACTTCAGGAACGTGTTTGTTAAAGTCCTGGACACAGCTGGAACCTTAAATGTCACCGCAGAGCAGACGCGGGCCGGTGCAAACACAGTCCCTGGAGTAGCACTCAGCTGCCGTCTCGGTCCTCCCTCTTGTCTGCCTTTTGCAACATTTTTGTGCCTCCTGAAATACCATTAACATTCCCGGGCATTTTATGCCTTAGCTTCCCGGCTGTATTTTATATTTCCAGCATTCCAGGACAGACATCTAAACTCACAGATGCCCTAGAGCCCCAGACATAGGAACTAGCTCAATAAACGGCTTTGGACTACCTGAAGGCTGAGGAGAAAGGAGACAGAGGGAGGGGCAGAAGGAAACCCAAGGCTGCCTGTTTCCTTCCGTGATGTAACTACCTGGGAAGTCCTCCTTTTCTGTGGGCTGGAGCCTAGCAGCCCTGTGCTTGCCAAATCACGTAGAAAAGCAGGTGCTTCTGTGTTTCTGGGTCTGGGGAAGTTGTTTCTGCTGCCTCCTGCACAGGTGGATGGAGTCCACCGCAAGGCCACCCTGGGTTGCTCTCCAATGCCGCTGCCCTCACCCTGCTCCACCCTGCCTGGTTACCTCTCTTTGTGTCCATGATCATCAAGCCCTTTGTATTGTTAGTTCCGTAGGGGTGGTAACAAAATACCACAAACCCATGACTTACACAACAGGAATTCATCAGCCTGAGAGCAAGGTGTCGGCCACGTTGGTTTCTTCCAAGGCCGCGCCGGAGAA
Organism: Piliocolobus tephrosceles; assembly: GCF_002776525.5. Taxonomy (NCBI): domain Eukaryota; kingdom Metazoa; phylum Chordata; class Mammalia; order Primates; family Cercopithecidae; genus Piliocolobus; species Piliocolobus tephrosceles. The sequence continues at coordinate 5,838,744 of NC_045437.1, forward strand.
CCTGTTCCAGGCCTCTTTCCCGGCTGCTGGTGGTTGCTGGCACTGGTTGGTGTTACTGGACTGGCAGAAGCATCCCTCCTCCTCTGCATGTCCAGCATCACGCGGTGTTCTCCCTGTGTGCATCTCTGTGGCCAAATTTCCCCTTTTCACGAGAACGCCAGTTGGTTTGGATTGGAGACCACCCTGATGACTGAACTTTTTCACTGAATTACCTCTGTGAAGATGCCATCTCCAAATCAGGTTGCGTCCGGAGGCACTGGGGGACAGGACTCCAACATATCTTTTTTTGAGGGGACAGAACTCAACTGTAACACCCCTCCTTCTCTGCTCAAGACCAGCAGCACTTGTCTGTATTGTGATCGTGGGATGGTTAATTCAGGACCAGGTCATAACGAGCATAATGATGGTGTTGGTCCCTGTGATTAACCCATCAGCTCCAGTTTCTAAAGCACTCATCTCCCAGTTGTCCACAATGACTACTCCAGTGACGATTGTTCTCTGCTGAAACCAAAAGCATCCCAAGCCCACTTAAACCTACTTGAGGCCAGGTGCAGTGGCTCACGCCTGTAATCCCAGCACTTTGGGAGTCCGAGGCAGATAAATCACAAGGTCAAGAGATCAAGACCATCCTGGCCAACATGGTGAAACCCTGTCTCTACTAAAAATACAAAAAATAGCCGGGTGTGGTGGCAGGTGCCTGTAATTCCAGCTACTTAGGAGGCTGAAGCAAGAGAATCACTTGAACCCAAGAGGCGGAGGTTGCAGTGAGCCGAGATCGCGCCACTGCACTCCAGCCTGGAGACGGAGCAAGACTCTGTCTCAAAAAAGAAAAAAAAAAAAAAAAAAAAAAAATACCTACATTGAAATTCTCCCTTTTACTCAAACAGCTAAGTAATGGTTGCTTTCCCTTTATTTAGCGATGTAAATACTGTTGGCTTGTTTGTAAGAAACGTTTTAACATTTCAACACTCCAGGCTCCAAATGTAAATGAAATTAGGTTGGAAAATTCCAGTAAGTCAGAAGGTCGGCCAGGAAGCCATGTGCAGAAAGCCAACAGAGCATTGCTGACTATAGATTTTGTCGTCTTGTTTTCCCTCCAAAGTTGACATGAGCTGCCACTAGGAAATTTCCTTACTTGTGATACTTTGTGACCTTGAAATCTGAAGGCTGTTTTTTCCCTTCTTCTTTACCTTTTTTTTTTTTTTCAATTCACACTATTCCTGCTCCATCAGCACCCAAAGCCCTTAGTGGTGTCATTTGGAACATGTTTTGTCATTCATTCTAATTTATTCTAAGGAGCCAGATTCAGCTTAAGTTTTAAAAAAAAAATGCAGCTCTCCTACCCAGAGGAAGAAACAGCTGGTTTCTGCTTCTCACTTTGAATATTTTCAGCACATTAGTGGTTCTAGCAGAAGGGAAGATTTGCAACTCTGTTGTTTGATGATGATGGTGATGATGATGATGATGGTCACGATCATACTGAGGACAATATCTGCCATTTTGGAACATATTTTATGGATTATAGACTGTCTCATTTATTCTTCATAACCCTAAAGGAAGCTACTATAATTTGAAACATACATAGTGAAATGTAAGCCAAAAAAGTTTCCCTAAATACAGAATTGGGAGACAGAATAATTTCGTCTGATAGAAAATGCTGACGTTGTTTTTCCTCAAGAGCCACGTTGACACATGAATGTTCAAATAAATTAGGTTTCCCATTCACTCTATTAGATTCACATACCAATGAGAGTGCCTGACTTGTGCAATTAAAAAAATAGAAATTGTGTCTTTTTTTTATGCTAACGAGCATTGAGAAGCAGTAAGATTTCTCTTCTTTTCTGTTTTCCTTTCTATGGAATATTTGCAGCTGTACCTGGAATTCTGTGTGATGTGATCAAATTTTAAAAAGTAAAAAGATGAGATTACACTAATAGAGATTGGCATGTGACCCAATCAGCAAATGGAAGTATGCAGTTGACTTTCACTATCGGGTTTTTTGTTTGTTTGTTTGTTTTTTTACAAATTGTCACAAGCTCAAAAGAGAGGGCAGGACAGCATTACAGAAATAGGGATAAGATAAGACATCTAACTCCTTAGCAAATTGTACACACAAGCATAGAAACACAAACTTTTCTAGGCTGCATAGTAACTTCACCCTCCTGGGTCTTTCGGCACACGGTGTAAGCCCTGTTATCTCACAGCATTTTGTAAAAATTAATGACATTCAGCTGAAGTCTAAGTTTGTCTTAAACACTCCAAAGGGAAATGAGCTATGCTCAATTTGTCTTCTCAAATATGCTCTTCTCATTGTGGATGACCCAGAAAACAAAGTCTTACCTTGCAGAAAATCCTGGTGCACGCAGGCCTGGAACACCTGCTCCGGTTCTGATCAAGAAAGACAGATAACCAGGAAGCTGTCCGGCAGAAAGCATCTGAAATAAGCAAAAATAAAGCAGCTTTTTCAGAAAACTAAGTAAAAATATATGAAAATTCTTCATTATGGAGGATGGAAGCTCAGAGGGGACATGACTGACATCTGCACAGCTTTGAACAAAGACCTGTCTATTAACACCCAAGACAAGAGAACTGGCTCACCTCCTTCACTTTATAGAAGGTGGCTGTAGTTTTGTTAGTCCACATCCTCTGAGGAGCAGATCCCAAGATGGGATTAAACAAGAACTTTCTTAGAATAAATACATGTGAAAGAAAAAGGAAACCAGCATGGCTGGAAGAACCATCAGAACAAAATGCAGGTCTGATCCCAAAAGAAAGGAGGGAGACAGGAAGGGAAGGAAGGAGAGAGGGAGAGAGGGAGGAAGCAAAGGGAGTCTAGAAGCATCTTAGACCATGGTACAGTTCTAAGGAGAGTTTGATAAGACCACTGAGAAGCCCTTAAACCAAAATCCCTCACCAGCAGAGTCCCTAGGAACGGACAAACCTTAGCCTTCCTGCATCACTCACTCAGTCATTGGCTGAGCAACCTGTGGGGGCAAAAAGTACAATAGATTTCAAAGGAGAGCACTAGGGCCCTTGGTTAACTCTGCCCTTATCGATGGAGATCTGAAAGATGCATTCTCGTGGGTGCCACATTAGGATAAGCAACAATGATGATGATGATGATTGATGATGATGATGATGATGATGATGCCATTTATTGACAACCTATCCAAATCCAAGGATTGTACTAGGTATTTTACATATATTAAACATAATTATCAAGAACAATCCCCCCGAGGCTGGGTATGATTGCTCCCCATTTTCTCATGAATAAATTGAAACTTGGGTAAATATTTTGCCAAGAAAGGGTGTAGAGGTGACTATCTGATCCTTCAGGCTTCATATTCTTACCACAGCAAACAAATGAGACCATTTTTGCTTCTGCAGTAAGAAATAATGAGTTCACTGAATTTATTAAGCCAAAAAGTTGAGTGGTGGGTTTGGGCAGGGGTGTTTGTTTTTACAATATAATTTTTTTTTTTTACAATATAAATAAATGCAGCATTCATTCTACTTAATTCATAAGTGACAGTGTTTGAAACTAGAGCCATTGTACTTTCCCACCAAGGAAATCATGACCACATCGAGCCCTCAGTGACCCCAAATGGCATTTCTTATGTCCTCCTGGCTGTCTAAAATGGAGCTCAGGTATGGCCAGGAAGGGACGCAGCCCCAGTACTTCTTTGGTATATGACTTTGGGCCATTTCTAGAATTGCCTTGGTCTTCAGTGAGATGGAGCAGGGACTCCTCCTAGGGGCCTGCAGGTCACCCCCTGCCCAACATAGAAATAAAGAAAACTCATAAGTTCCTTCCTGAAAAATTCCAGGCACCTAGCTCGCCCTGAAAAATAAACAACTGAATAAACAAAAAGATAATAGTAGCTTAAAACAGTAGCCAAAAAAGTTAGTCAGGAGATATGTTATTCCCTATAAAAACTAAAAATAGCACCTTAATGTATGTCCCTGAGTTATTTTTCAAAAACCTGAACCCCCACCAAACAGATTTGCTAACACATAGACCTCAAATTAAGGGAAAGTAACAACTAAACTCTGGCTACTGTTCTTTGTTCTAAATTTCTTCCTAAGGGGCCTGGGAGACGTCATACCCACAAGCTAGAGCTATCGGTTTGGTGCAAAAGTACTTGCAGTTTTGTTGTTTTGTTTTGTTTTGTTGCTGTTACTTTCAATGGCAAAACCTGCAATTTTGCACCAATCTAATAACATTGTTTTCTGCTGATCCCACGTTTTTAGACAAACCTTTGCCTCCTTAGCCAATCACAAATCAGAAATCTTTAAATCCACCTATACCCTGTGGGCCCCCAACTTCGAGTTGTCCTACCTTTTTAGGTCAAACCAATGTATTGTCTCCATATATGAATTCATGACTTTACCTGTAACCTCTGCCTCCACGTTGTTAAAAACCCTTGCCTATGAGCCATCTGGGAGTTTGGGTCTCACACATGAGATACCTGATTTTCCTTGCTTGGGGCCCTACCTAAACACCTCGCTTTCTCTCGCTACTATCCCAACATCAGTTTTCACTTCACTGCGCCCAGTGAGCAGATCCCAGCTGGATTCCCTTACATCAGATTTCTCCCCCTGGAAATAGAAGAAATGTGCCTATTGACATGTAGAGCATCTCGTGTGGCTCCTGGAATGTAGATGGCATTTGGTAAATGTGGCTTCCTTCTATCAGTTTCTACTCCAAATGCACAAAGCCAAGCTCTTCTTTTTGTGCTGGAAACTGGCTCTTTCTTCCAAAAATGCATTTGATGATGTCATTCCTCAACCTAAAACCTCCTGACGTCACCCAGCTGTCTACACCAGGGATGTTAAAATCCCCTCTCTGCATAGCCCCATCCACATGGCCATGTACTCACTCTGTTACCCCGATTCTCTTGGTGGGGCAGGAGGAGAGGAGCGGATGCATGTGCCCCTGGTGGAGGGAAAGGATTCTTGGAGGGGTGGGACAGGTAGTCTGAAAAGAGTCGACCTCCAGGAAGCTGCTGTGCAGCCCTCATTTCTCCTTTGAGAATTGCTGGTCCTTAGAACAAGTTCTAAATCCTTACCACCTGACCTGATACCACCTTCCCACTGACCAGTACCCTAGAGCCTCGCAGGGCCCTCGCCAATCCTGCCTCTTTGCCTTAGGTGGTTTATTTTCTCGCTTAAAAGTCCTCTTCCATACCTTCTTCTTTACCTGGGGAAACCTGAAATAAATGTCAGTATGTTGGTGAAGCTTTTGCTTACTGCCTCAGGCAGAATTAATAGCTTCCTGGTCAGCTCTGACAAATCTGGGCCCTGTTCCCTCCTGAGAGGTAGAAGATCTGCTAGAGGTTGAGAGCAGTCTCCACCTTTAGACAGAGTACATTTAGTGTTACTGCCTGCATCCCAATGAAACCCGCTCTGTCCTTCTGCCATCGAAATGGAAGTGAAACCAGACCCGTGGCTGCCCACTGTCCGTGTTTCCCAGTGGTATGGTTTGGTTGTGTCCCCCTGCCAATCTCATCCTGAATTGTAGTTCCCATAATCCCCACACGTCGCGAGAGGGACTCAGTGGGAGGTAACTGAATCATGGGGGCAGTTTTCCCCATGCTATTCTCATGATGGTAAGTTCTCACGAGATCTGATGGTTTTATAAGGGGCTTCCCTCATCACTCGATTCTCATTCTTCTCTCTCCTGCTGTCTTGTGAAGAAGGATGTGTTTGCTTCCCCTTCTGCCATGATTATAAGTTTCCCAAGACCTCCCCAGACCTGTGGAACTGTGAGTCAATTAAACCTTTTTCCCTTATAAATTGCCCAGTCTCAGGTATGTCCTTATAGCAGTGTGAGAACAGACTAATACACCTAGGCTTCCCTGAACTGAGCTGTGGCCATTGGACTAAGGGATGGGAGCAGGAATGATGGGTACCTGCTCAGGGGTGGGAACATGAGGCATCACGTGCATCTTCTTCAGGCTGCCCCTGATGTGCTGGTGACTGGTCCCACCAGGCAGGTGACAGTACCCCAGAGCAGTGGAACACTCTGAGATAATGGAAGTGTTCTGAGATGTCTGCTGTCCAATGTGCAAGCCACTAGACACTTGAGCTATGGCTAGTGCAACTAGGAACTGAAATTTCAATTGTCTTTAAATGTATTTAAATTAATTAAAATTAAAATAGTTACGTGTCACCAGCGGCAACTGTATCAGCCAGTAGAGCCCCTGAGGGTGGAGGAGCAGTGGTTTGGAAGGAATATGGATCTTAGAATGCCCAGTGGAGCAGAGATTCTCCACCTAAATGGATTACTTATCTCGGAATTACTGAGTGACAGAAAAACAAGGCAATGCTTTAGGACAGTTAGGAAGATAATATCAATAGTATGACATAGTGGGTATATCAGCAACCTGGGGCTCACCTTTTGAGTTCAAATTCCAGCCCTGCCACTTAATAACTCTATGGCCTTGGGCAAGTGACTTCATCTCCCTGCGCCCCAGAATTCTCCTCGCTGCACTGGGGACACTGAGTCCACATATCACCTGGGCTTGTTGTGAGAATCAAATGAAGTAATAAATGTAAAACACTTAGAATACAGCATCCCCATTTGTTAGCTACTGTGATGACATTTGAGGTTTCTGTTACAGCATCTTAGCTTTGCATGAATGCACCTGGCTTTGCATCATGGCTCCCACATCTACCACTTGGGTGCCATTTGTTTTCTCGGGTTCTTGGGGGTGATGTGAGTGAAGTACTGAGTGCTGTGTCTGGCCCCCATCAAGCACTCAATGTTGGTAGTCACCCTTATATAAAGTCCCATAATTGTCGTACCAGTATCTGTTTGGGTGTCTCCCTCAGGGGTGTCATTTCTCTTTTTGTTCTTCATTGATTAGCACAGTGAAGGTACTCAATACATATTTACTGATTGACTGGCTGATTGGATAAATAACTCCTCTAGTGTTAGTTTACCTGAAAACTCAATACTGTACCTGTTGCTGCTTCTGAGGTGTCCCCTGGCCATCAAATCCCTATGATACTCTAACAGCATGGCCAAACAAAGGCGTTCTATCCTTGCTGCCCAGATCCTTCCCTCACCCTTTACCTTCGCAACATTGAGCAAAACATCTCTTCATGGGCATTGCCACTTACCCAGGCATCGTTAGGAAAGGTGATGGGGTGTTTTTTTGGTGTCACAACACCTGGATAACTGTGTTCTCCAGCTTCCTCTTGCTGCTGTAGCAAATTACTGCAAATGCAGTGGTTAAAACAACAAACAATCAGTCCATGAGTTCTGAAGGTCAGAAGTCTGAAGTAAGTGTCATGGGACTAAAATCAAGCTGTTTGCAAAGCTGCACTCCTTCTGGGGGCTGTGGGGAGAATTGGCTTCCTGCCTTTCCCAGCTTCCGGGGGCTGGTGCATTTCTTGGCTCCCGGCCCCTCCTCCATCCACAAAGCTAGAAATCCCACCACTGCAGCCTCTCCTTCTGTCCTCACGTCTCTCTCTCTCTGACTTTACCTCTCCTGCCTCCCCCTTGCTTTCTAAGCGCCCTTGGCATGTTGTGTTACATCGTGCCCACCTGCATAATCCAACATAACCTCCTGATATGGTTTGGCTGTGGCCCTACCCAAATTGCATGTCAAACTTTAACCCCCATGTGTTAAGGGAAGAATCTGGTATGAGGTGATTGGATCAAGGGGGCAGATTTTCCCCTTGCTGGTCTCATTGGTAGTGAGTGAGTTCTCACAAGATCTGATGGTTTAAAAGTGTGTAGCATTTCCCCCTCGCTCTCTCTCTCTCCTGCCACCATGTGAAGAAGGTCATTGCATCCCCTTCACCTTCTACCATGACTGTAAATTTCCTAAGGCCTCCAACTCTTGCTTCATCTTAAGCCCGCCAAACTGTGAGTCCGTTAAACCTCTTTTCTTCATAAATTACCTAGTCTCAGACAGTTCTTTACAGCGGTGTGAAAACAAACTACTACACCTCCTTACTGTAAAGTCAACTGATTACAACCTTAATCCCACTCAGTGCCTTAACTGCCCTGGCCATGGAACCCAACACACTCACAGGCTCTGAAGAGAAGGACATCTTTGCTAGCTGGTAGGGAGGGATTCTTCTGTCCACCACAGTAACTCTGTGGGCACAGGGTAGGTTGGAGCCTGGGGACACCACACACCATGAGACACTCCTACACAATGAAGTGTCCCCCTCAAATGCCAATAGTGCCCTCTTGAGAAATGCAGCTGGAGTCCCACTACTCTAAGTTGCTTTGTGTGTGGTGAGGGATAAAAGGACAGGGGAGCTTTGCTTTTCATCTCAAGTTTCCCTCTAAATCTGTAATTGTAGCCTCCAAAAAAGTAAATAAATAAAGGGAAACCACCTTATCTTGCTTCTTGTAAGAGGAAGAGATATAGAGAAAAAGAGAAATGAGACAGACACCTGTGCAGGTACTCAGAGGCCAGTGCAGCCCTTCTCCCATGCAGAGACCAGAAGCTCAGCTTACAATTACCAGCCTGCCTGCCTGAGTGTGCAGCTGAGGAGGCTCCACCTGTCAGAAGCACTCCTGTAGGACATTGACTTGAAATTGAGCCCAGTGGGGGAAAGGTGGGTGCCTGTGGCCTCCATACTGGTGATGCAGACCAGAGTCGGGAAACAGAGCCTGACAGTCACAGGTGGCTTCCACATGTTCACCCATGTCTTCTGCAGAGGTCCAGGCTTCCCCAGCAAGGCATAAAAGGGGCTGCAGGTAACTAGAGCTGTGTCCAAGGTGTCCAGAGGTTTCCAAGCACCTAGTTGTTTGCACTCAATTGCTCTCTGCTACCCCAGTTGTTAGACATTCATAGTGAATGCTGAAAGATACAAGGTCCGCCCAGAAGACATCGACAGGATGGCACCTACTTCTGCACCTGTACCCACTGGCATCTGTAAGAAACATAGAATGGAGAACTGGAGAACTGGAGGCTATGATAAATGACGTCAGTCAACCCTTCATTACACATATAAGAAAATGGACAAAAAGTATACCCTGGAAAAAGAAAAACGGATAAGCCATGAAAAAATAAGAAGACTTTCCAAAAAATTGTTTGTATTTGTCAGCTTTTGCTGTGAGCACAAACAGCCTGAACATGTCAGTGGCTTCCACCAAGATCTCTTCTGTCTTGCTTGTGAGACATGAAGTGGAGACAGGGGCAGGGTCGGCTGGACCTGCTCGGTGTAGCTTGGGTTGGCGTAACTCATGTCTTCTCCTCCAGAACCCAGGCTGGAGGGACAGCCACTTCTGAAATGCACTGATTCTGCGGTGGGACAAATGAGGAAGCCTAGGCCAGGCCCCAAGTTCACATGCAAAGGCTCTGCTCAGCCATGGCCAATGTCTGGCCACTCACACGCGATGGATGAACAGCGCATTTCACATAGTCCAGCACAAGGCTGTGTGGTGGAAGGATGCTTTTCCCAGGAGCTGAACCAGTGGGAAACACAGCGCTAAGAGTCACCCAGCATCCTGTGCATGGAGGAGCGAGGATTGGGAGCGATAACCCAATGGATTGCTCATTGCTGCAAGATCAGCCCTGGGATTCCATCCATCCCTTCCCCTGCATCCTCCGCTCTGGTTAATTCCCCCTAAGCTGGAAGGATCCACCCCCAGTTCACCTGGGAGAGTCCCACGCACCCTGGTCCTGCACAGGTCTCATCGTGGGAAACGTTCAACCCAGATGGAAGCAGCCCCGGTTCTATATCACACAGTGCAGTCTTCCCGCCCTAAGACCCCTGCAGTGGCACACAGGAAGTGCAGATTCTGATGTCTGCTGGCAGACGTAACACATAACACAACAGAGGTATGTCTGCCTCGTAGCTCATAAACTCTTCTGGTCAGCAGGGATGGGGGTGGGTAATTTATGAGCTCACATCCAATCTACAGAGGACATTCTTGCACAGCCCCGAGGCAGCACAGGCAGGGGAGGCTGGGGATACTGGAGCCTCTGTCTGTCACCTGCAGTGAGGACAGCTACAGCAGGAAGCTCGGCTTCTCTGATCCTCCGATCCTCCGTGTTCTCCTCTGAAAACTGGCTCGAGGCCACGTAGCAAGGTGCCCTGAGGATCGCAGATGAGCAGGGAGTCTGAATCCACATTCCTCCTGCTCAGTCCCAAATCCCAACAGGCCCCAAACGCTAGGGGTGTGGCCACTCTTTCCACAGCAGGATATGATCTGGACCGAATAGAAGGCTAGTGATAATCTTATATACAACTGAGCACGTGCATTTATACATTTCTCTTCAAAAATAATAATGCATTTGATGACAGGGCACTGACCCAGACTCATGTATACTATCCTATTTATGCACTATCATCTCAGTCAGAGTTCTCCAGAGAAACAGAGCCAATAGGAGGTAGAGAGAGAGAGAGAGGCTGATTTTAAGGAATCGGCTCACACAGTTGAGGGTACTGGCGAGTATACAATTTGCCAGCTGGAGACCCATGGAGGAGCTGAGGCAGCACGTCAGGTCTGAAGGCAGAATTTCCTCTTCCTTGTGGGAGGTCAGTCTTCTTCTCTGAAGGCCTCCCACTGGTGGGACGAGGCCCACCCACATTATGGGGACTAATCTTCTTTCCTCAAATTCTCCTGACTTAAATGTTAACCTCATTTGAAATAAGATGCCCTCACAGAAATCTAGAATTGTGTTTGACCAGATAGCTGGATATCATGGCCTAGCCAAGTTGACACGTAAAATTAACCATCGCAACCACATGATGAATGAAACTGGACGCCCCAAATGCTGATGCAGATCTGGGGCCACCCCAGGGTTTAGGCAAGAACTGTGGGTCCCATCCAGCTGGAGCACAGGCTCTCGGGGGAGTCCTGTGAAGGGACAATTCACAGGGCTTTTGCCTACCCCAGCAGAGAGCCTCTCCCGGGGTGACCGAGGTGAGTGTGACCTCATCCACAGCACAGAGTGGTCCCCGGCTGGTGCACAGATTCACATGAGAAATGAGAGGAGTTGGCTGGAGACGGGAGGGCGCAGGGGTTGGTGGGACAAGAGAGGAACAGAAGAGTCGCCCATGATTTGTGGTTCCAGCTCAAATGCCTGGTAGAGAGACTGAGAGCAAAACATGACGGAAGATTCCAGAGGAGAAATCAAGGGAGTGATGTGAGGCTGAGGTCCTCATGGGACGTCTGGAGGCAGCTGAGTGTGTGGCCCTGTGTAGGGGGGCAAGGCTGGGACAGATGTGAAGAGAGAGATTTAGGAGATTTCAGAATTATGGGCTGTCAATCTCCATATTGTGTCAGAGGTGGGATGGCTGAAAGAGAGCGTGGAGTGAGACATGAGGCCTGAGGGTGGGAGCCAGGGAAGTCTGCAGAGCAACAAAACAGGGCAGGACAGCCTCCAGCAATGGGAGGAGGGAGGGCGCCACGAGGTGCTGGAGAGAGGTAGGAGAACGGGGAGGCCGAGGGCTGCGAGAGGACGTGGTCATAGGCAAGAGTCAGGCACATCAGCAGCAGGCAAGCAGGTGGCAGGTCACAGGGTAGGCCACCAGGCTGGCCACTGTGCAGGTTACAGTGCTGGCCACAGGACAGGCCACCGGGCTGGCCACTGGGCAGGTCACGGTGCTGGCCACAGGGCAGGTCACAGCGCAAGTCACTGGGCAGGTCACAGTGCTGGCCACAGGGCAGGCCACAGGCCAGGTGACAGGGAAAGCCAGCAGGCAGGCACAGGCAGGCCATCTCAGGCAGGCTACAGGGCAGCAAGGGCTGACGAGGCCCATGTGAGGCACCTAGAGGAGGTCGAAACCACGGCCTTGTGGGGACACATGGGGCTGGGACTGCTGTGCTGTCATAGGGCGCCTGGGCAGTGAACAGGGCCTCAGGAAGATGCAGGTTTGGGGTCTTGAACAGTGTCTCTGCTGCTTGGGAGTATTCATGTCATAGATGGCCACACCCTTATCCCCAGCAAGGCTGTTAAAATTGCAGCTAACACTCCATAGAGCTGGCATGGGCAGGTTCCCTTAAAACCACTTCTTTCGGCCAGGCACGGTGGCTCAAGCCTGTAATCCCAGCACTTTGGGAGGCGGAGACGGGCGGATCACGAGGTCAGGAGATCGAGACCATCCTGGCTAACACGGTGAAACCCCGTCTCTACTAAAAAACACAAAAATCTAGCCGGGCAAGGTGGCGGGCGCCTGTAGTCCCAGCTATTCCGGAGGCTGAGGCAGGAGAATGGCGTAAACCCAGGAGGCGGAGCTTGCAGTGAGCTGAGATCTGGCCACTGCACTCCAGCCCCGGCAATAGAGCGAGACTCCGTCTCAAAAAAAATAAATAAATAAATAAATAAATAAAATAAAATAAAATAAAATAAAATAAAATAAAATAAAATCACTTCGTGCATGTTACTCCTTTAATGTTCTCAACAGCTATTAAAGGATTACTGCTATCTCCATTTCTCGGATAAGGAGCAGGCGCACAGGGAGTCTGGGTAGCCAGTGGAGACCTGTGCCAGGATTGAGTGCGGCCATCGGCCCCGAATCTAATTCCTAGGACACACAGTGCTGCCACCAGCAATGAGGCTCACTGAGATGCCACCAGCACATCCTCCCTCAGGTGTCCTGCTTCTTCTGGATGGTCTCTGCTCCAAGTCCAATGGTAGCTCCCAGAAGATGCGTGTCCATTGTCCTGGGCCCTGGAACCTTTGGATGTGATCATATCTTGCTGGGAGTGGGGAGGGTTTTGCAGCTGTCATTACGACTTGGAAATGAGGATATCATCTATGGTGGGTCCTAGATCCAGTGAAAAGAGTTCTTACAAAAGACAAGAAAACAAGAAAAACACACACAGGGGAAAAGCCCACATGATGGAGAGGCAGAGACTGGAGTGGTGCGGCCACAAGCCAAGGAGCCCCTGCGGCCCCCAGAAGTTGAAAGAGGCAAGGAAGGAGCCTCCCCTAGAGCCCTGAGAAAGGGCCTCGATTTCAGACTAGTGACTTTCAGAATGGCAAGAGAATACACTTCTGTAGTTTTAAGGCACCCAGTTGGTGATGATTGGTTACGGCAGCCCTGGGAAACTAACATGCTCTGATATGAAAACCACGTCGGATCTCCCAGAGCCTACCCTGAGCTCATTCTCTGCTCACCTCAAGTCCTGAACATCACTGTTCCTGTTACCACATCTGGGTCCTAGAAAGTGAGGTCCCCGGAGAGTGTTTGAAGATTCTACGAGCCATGGATTGTTGACCTGGAATGTCCCTTGAGGAGTCTTGAGTGTGTGAGCATCTGATGTCATACCAGCAGAATTCAGATTTTCATGAGCCTGGGTGAGGTGGGGTCTGACAGCAGCTTACCTGTCAGCAAGAATAAGAAGTTGGTGACTGAGTCCAAGATTTGCTCAGGTTCAATATATTTCAATTTTATTTTGTATAGTACAACTTTTTCTGCCCTCACTCAAACCCATTCTCACCATCTGAAATCATTCTTCATCATACAGCAGAAGGAATGAGAAGCAAGTTGTCCTTCAACCAGGCCACTCGTCCAAGCCTTTCTGCTGCCCTCAACTGCCTGCCCCCCACAGTGGTACTCAAAAGGTGTGCAAAGCAATAACATGGAGTGATAGCCTCCCCTCCCGCCCATGACATGGCAGTTCCCTCAGTGCCTTTTGAACGTGCGGCACTAGTCAGCTCCAGTTGTTACAAGGGTTAGGTGCTGGCTCCTTTCAATACCATGCTTTTTCCCCAGATCTTGGAGAGAGGTGTCATAATTTGTTAGCACAGCAGAGCCTTTGCATATGACCCTGTGGCCTGGTCCAGGCTTTCTCACTTGTCTCACCACAGAATCACTACATCCCAGAAGGTGGCTGTCCCTCCAACCTAGGTTCTGGGTGAGAAGACATGAGTTACGCCAACCTGAGCCAAACTGAGTAGGTCCGGTTGAGCCACGGCCGGCCCCACCCCCGTCTCTACTTCATGTCTCACAAGCAAGACAGACGAGATCTTGATGCAAGCCATTGACATGTTCAGGCTGTTTGTGGTCACAGCAAAAGCTGACATACAATTTTTTTGAAAGTATTCTTGTTTTCTCATGGCTTATCAGTTTCTTTTTTTCCTGGGTATACTTTTTACCCATTGCTCAGAAACTATCACAAAAAATAGGGTCATGGGCCTATGCTTGGTATCTGCTTTGCTGAGTTGTATATACATGTGTATACACACACACATACACGCATACTATATATACATATATATGTATACACACACACACGTATATGTGTATATAAATATATATATGCTCACAATAATGTCATCTTCATCCCAGAACTGTATTTTCTTAACCTTTCCTCTTCTCATGCTGATCTCCAGGCGGTGGATACGAGGGTAACACATTTTACAAGCATCATCATCATAGAAATTACCCAGCTTTGTTTCTGAGTAAAGGTGTAAATAACACTTGTGTGACTATCGTGACTGTACATTGACCCAAGAATTGCTTGGCCACAAAATTCTCAAAGGATTTTTACACTTAACCCAGAAACTTCTGATCAATCATCCGTTCTAAGGTATATATTTTATCCCAGCTTCTGTAAGAATTATTGGCTTTTAGAATTCCATATTTTGCAAAAAGCATATTAATTCTCATTTCTTAAGAGAGAGAATTCACGTTTCTCAAAACTTGGCACATTTATAGATGCTAAATTGGGGACTTGAATCTTTTGTTTTTCTTTTTAGCTAACAGGTATTAAAGAACCGTTCTATGGCAGGCATTGTTACATCTGTTACCGTCATTAATTTTAGAAATCCATTTTTCCTTTTGTTATTAGTTGGTGCATTGGCCTCATTCTTCTCTTCTCTCTGTGACGGGTTCCTCTTCACAGGATGCCTCGGGGTGGAAACGGGATGACAGCCAGTGGTTTCTCCGCACACGGACTTGCCAGAACTGTTCCCGAAATGCTAGGTTGGGAAACTCACAGCTGATTAATTACCGTAGTCCACAGCTCACTCTGTCGGGTGAGTCAGACACGACTCAGAAGAATCCCCTCAGGTTGTGTCCGGTGGGAGCCTGTGGAAGCTTGACGTGCTTCTTCCCCAGCATATGTGTGTGCATGTGAGACTGTGTGTGTGTGACCATGCACATGTGTGTGTCTGTAAATCTGCATGTGTATGCGTGTATGTTACCATGTGCCTGTATCTGTGCATATGTGTGTGTAGGGGGTGGTGCGTAGATGGGGACTTTCAGAATGGAGAGAGCCACAGCACTTGCTTGAGGAATCATCTTTGACTTTATTATTGAAATTGTTTCTTTATTCTTCAGTGAAGGTGAATGAACCTAACTTGCAGGTCCCCTGGGACATCTAAGAATCAAAGCAGGATGAAGGGCCTGTGTGTGTCCCTGGGAGAAACTCTGATGGGACCGGATCCTGATACCTGGGGCATTGAGGGCAGCCTGCATCCTTGGGGTAGCAGCCAGGAAAGTGGGGAGTGTCAGGAGCATCAAGGGCATGGAATTCAGAGCCCAGAACCAGGACCAGCATCACAGCACTTGTCCAGGTGGACCCACATCCACCCTTTATCCTGCCCAGGCCATCCTGGCAAAAGACCCTTCATCTGTTTGTTTTTCATTTGTTGTGTACAGTTTTATAAATTTCCCTAATAACACAGTACAGGAACACAAGGCTCCAGTAGTGCAGGAGGATTTATAAGAGCAAGCATCCTCCACCCCAAGCTTCCCGGTCCCCCTTCTCTGAGGAGTACTGTGAACGGTCCCTGCTGTGACCTCTTCTGGTGATCTCTGCCATCTCTCTAACTAATGTGCTCATATGGGCATTACTTAACTTGTCGATTTAAGCATTGGCTATTGATGGCATGCTCTGAGATATTGAGAGTTTAACTTAATTATATTCTATCACTATACCCAATGAAGTGCATCACTATTTTTTTGTTTTCCTGTTGGTTCCTTTGTAATATAAAGGAATACACATTCATTTATTATTCCATCAAGTATAATGCACATATTATGACCCTCAAATGTGTAAGATACTAGCCCCTACTCAATGACTCTTCAGTGCTTTATCTAGGAGGTTGTTATAAACCAACCAACAGGGCTTACCTTGCTAAGACTATGAGAATATACTTACCTACAACCAAATAGTGTGCTTGGATTGCGTTTCTTTTATTGTACTGGTGTTATTTTTCCTGAAGTTTCTCATCCCTTTTACTTTTTAAAAATTTGCCTTCTTTACATCCTTTTATTATTTTCTTCCACCTCTCCAGCATCTGTTCTATTCAACCAAGTTCTTCTCCCCCTCCAGAAACCTGTCTAGGGCTTCCCCAGGTGCCATGCCCAACTCTGGCTGCTGTCCAGGCAACACTACCTCACCCTGGGAGATGCCCTCCTGCTGGGTGGGACCTGGCATATGGAACCCCTATCTTCCTGTTTCTTGCTTTACTTGCACACAAAGTTAAGCAAGTAACTGTGAAAGAATATTGATACACAAAATATTTGAATGCATACACATTGAAATGTTTTTATTCCTGCCTCCATGTTTTATTGATAGTTTGGCTGGGTAGAGAAATCTTGTTTCGATGCCATTTTCCTTCAGAATTTGGATAATGCCACACTGTAGTCTTTTAGATCCACGGTGGAGAGCAAGAGATCTTATTCCAAGCTGATGCTGGTTTTCCGAAAGAGATTTCCTGCATACTTGCTTTTCCAAAATCCCTCAGGAGCATGTCTGGGGCTACATTTTCTCATTCGTAGCACTGGGAACTCAGTGGGATTTTTCAGTCTGAACACTTTTGTTCTTTAATTCTGGGAAATTCGTAATGTCTTTGCATGTGATGCCTTCTGCTTGATTTTATTTTTATTGGCTATTAGTTTTGTATTGGGCCTCCTACGTTGTTCCCTTGGGTCCTTTCCTTTTTCACTTATGTATTCAGTCTCTTTTGCTATTATTCTCTCCTCTGGGAGATTTTCTCTATTTATAGTCCAAACTTCATTGATTGTTTTTTAATTTCAGCTATTGCCTTTTATTTCAGCCGTTCTTGGTTATTCTCTGATGGCTACCTTTTCTTATAAAACTGCATTTTTGCTTAACAGAAGCAATACATCTTGAATCTCTGACAAGACAAAATAGTGGGGTTTATTTCTTATTTACCAAAAAAGTATTATTTTGTTCCATGTTTAGCTGTGTTTGCTTTGGCATATTTCGTTTCCTGTTTATCTAGCTTGGTCTTTCTAGCTCCTAATATCAGTTTTCCTCGTCCATTGATTCTCACCCTTCTCAGTTAACTACACAGCAGAGCAAAGCTGCCCGGGAGCTCAGTCTGTGTGGGCAGAGCTCATTAACTGGCCAGCTTCCCTTCCCTTCGCTTGGCTGGGGATGGTGGGAGGTGAACGCTATGCTTCGGAGTCCCTAAATGCAAGAAGGTAGAGTGCGTTGCTTGCGAAACCAGTTTCCAGAACTATCTAAGTTCTCCTCCAACATCTCACTGAATTCCTTAAGAAAATCATTCTACTTTCGGGAAAGAGGGTAGATGAGGGCATGGGGATTATTTGTTTTTTGTTGCTACTGTTGTTGCTTGTACTAGAAACAAATTCCTAGTAATTTGATATTTTTCCTGGGAGCTGGAGGAGTGTTTAATCCTTAAAAACTATAGCATATGCTACACGCATGTCAAAAACTCCTTACAGGAAGGAGCAAGGAAATTTAATCAGAGATTTCTGTGAATCCAGCAAAACTAGCAGAATTCAAACCCAGACAAAAATCTGGTCTGACCTTTTTAGATTGTGGTAAAGCCTAAACTTTTATGACATCCCTGATGAATACAAAAACCACAGGGCTTTCCTGCATGTAAAGACTGGAGCTGAAATGAAACAGAACTCTTCAATTACTGTGCATCAGCATGGGTTTGTGGTCTGTCCTGAAATGCATGCTCCTGCTATTCATAGCTGCCTCTTACTTAAGTGTATCAGCCTTCCTCAAATTATGTATGAAACTAGATAGCTTTACTTGCCGCAGTCTTAGAGGTGGAAAATGCCTTAGTAGTCACCTGGTTTAAGTTCTAATTTGAGAGATGAGGAAACTGAAGCCCAAGGAATTTTTTTAAGGGAAATGTCAAAGTCACATAAGCACAAGTGGGAGATAAAAGAAGGGAGATGGGATTGGAGTGAAAACACCAGTCTTGTCTTTGTGCTGCCATAACAAAATACCTGGGACTGGGTGATTGATAAAGAACAGAAATGTGTTTCTTATAGTTCTGGAGGCTGGGAGGGCCAACATCCAGGTACCGACAGCTCAGTATCTGGTGGAGGCTGCTCTCTGCCTCCAAGATGGCACCCTTTTGCTGTGTCCTCCCATGGCCAAAAGGGGCAAAAGGGGATGAATGCTGAATCCTCATAGCAGAAGAGATGGAAGGGTAGCATGGCAAAAAGGCAAAGCCCTCATGACTTACTCACTTCCTACAAGGCCCTACCTCTCAACACTATCACAGTGGGTGTTAGGTTCCAACATACAAATTTTGGAGGGATGCAAACACTCACACCGTAACAGGCGTGTCCCTAGTTTTGCTGGTTTGGGTTGATGTATTCTAGCTGAGGTACTGGCTGGGATGTGTTTCTGGTGTGTTAATACATAGCTGTAAGTCCCGGTAGCAGAAATTTTGGGTGTTCTAACTCCCGAGAGATCTTGCAAAATATCAAAATTACCTGAAAAATATAAGCTTAGCATTTCAGGTGGCCTTTAAAAGGACAAGGAAGACACCTCTGGACACATTTGCATAAATCCATTCCAACCATTATTGTCTGAATGGGCAGGTGAATTTTTGTAAGCCAAATGGTTCTTCAGTCCTCCTTATGAAGCTGTCAGAGCTGATTTAGATGGCTCCTGAGAAGAGTCAGAGATTTGACGAATTGTAATGTGTTAGGAATTCTAACAGGCCTTAGAGGTGAGCCATTCTGATGTCTTCATTTTACAGGTGAAGAACAAAATGCATAAGTAACTCAAACAAATTTGCACAGTGAATAAATAACAGAGAACAGAACAGCCATCACTGGATGGTGGACAGGGGCTTTCCCATCTGGGACTTTTCTACTTACTATGCCATGTCACCCACAGGACACTATTCCTCAGCCAGGTGCATGGACCTCCGATCATGAGCATCCAGATATGTGGTTAAATACCAGCTGACACATTCCCTGAGACTGTTCATTCCAGATACACGCAGACCATTTTTCTTTTAAAAAGTGGAATCACATATGGCTATATCTCTATGTGACTAACGTGCTTACAAGGAAGACATAAGGCTGTATCCTAATTAATGATTTTTTAAATTATTCTGGTAATGATAAGCTCTTCCAAGCATTTCCTGGGATCTTAAAGATGGGAATTTTCTCAAACCAGCTGCTGTGAGAAATTATTTTCATACCATTTCCTCAAAAATCTACTTTGGATTCCAAATCTTTACGGATGCTTAATACTTTAAAGAATGTATTTCTATTCCTTATTAACTTTCCTTTATTTGATTTGCAGTGAAATTCAGTGAAGAAACAAAAGATGATGTGTCTAGAGTTTACCTGGGAAGCTCACCTTTTCTTTGGAGTGTTTCAATAGAACTGTGTAGTATACATTTACATGGTGCATTTGTTCCACTAACAACTTTCAAATTTTATTAATTTTAGCTAGACATGGTGGCCTGTGCCTATAGTCCCAGCTACTCAGGAGGGAGACAGGAGGATTCCAGAGCTCAAGAGTTCGTGGCTACAGTGAGCTATGATCACACCACTGCACTGCAGCCTGGGCGACACAGCAAGACCCCTTCTCAAAAATAGAAAACTTATTAATTTTGAAATGAATGCACATCAGGCTACAGAATCTCAATGAGAAATATTTGCTGGGTTTTTTTTTTTTTAAATGGATCCTCAACCTGTCGCCCAGACTGAAGTGCAGTGGTGCGATCTTGGCTCACTGCAACCTCCACCTCCTGGGTTCAAGCGATTCTCCTGCCTCAGCCTCCCAAGTAGCTGGGATTACAGGATCCCCCACCACACCTGCCTGATTTTGTAATTTTAGTAGAGATGAGGTTTCACCATGTTGGCCAGGCTGGTCTCGAACTCCTGACCTCAAGTGATCCACCTGCCTTGGCTTCCCAAAGTGCTAAAATTACAGGCGTGAGCCACCATGCCCATTCCGAGAAACATTTGTTGACCAAAAATTTCTCAATTCCACCTGGCACACACAAAGTTCCCTTTTCAACCATCTGGCACCTGCCATTGTCCCTGTTTTAATACAGGTGGTTTTGCAGCATGATTGTACTAGTTGAATGTGATAACCAATCTTTTGGCTATTCCATCTGATTATTTCTGCACAGAATTCTTAGCAAGTAACTTAATATTAGCAAAGTACTGGAGGAAAATTTCAAAATATAAGAAAAGGAGCCTTGAGAATAATAGGGACCGTGGGGGCAGGATGTCAAATCCACGGATGTTACTTCTGAAGCCAGCAAGGCCTGCATCTCCCTGAGTGAACAGTGGGCACGCCCAGAACTGCCATCAGTCCCGACTCCAGTGTGTGGTTCTCCCCTCATTAGTGGCAGCCTTGGTGGGCCACTTTCCTCCTCGGGACTTCTGGTCACTCACTTGCAAAATGGGGCTCTGTGACCAGTGACCTGTAGGGTTTGTCCCAGCGCCAGCAGCCCATGTTTGTTTCTTTCTTTTATTTATTTATTTTTTGACGGAGTCTTGCTCTGTCGCCCAGGCTACAGTGCAGTGGCGTGACCTTGGCTCACTGCCAGCTCCGCCTCCCGGATTCACGCCATTCTCCTGCCTCAGCCTCCTGAGTAGCTGGGACTACAGGCAGCCACCACCACACCCGGCTAATTTTTTTTTTTGTATTTTTTAGTAGAGACGGGGTTTCACCATGTTAGCCAGGATGGTCTCTGTCTCCTGACCTGGTGATCCACCCGCCTCGGCCTCCCAAAGTGCTGGGATTACAGGTGTGAGTCACAGCGCCCGGCTGAGCAGCCTATGTTTCTATGTCACAAGTGAAATAAAATTTTTCCATGGAATGTAGTTCAAAAACAAGCCATTTAAAACGTCCCTTCTGGCTTTAGCAACAGTTTGGTTTTTTTGTTTGTTTGTTTGTTTTAACTGAAACCTGCAGAGCTCTTTACCAACCTGCTGAATGCATTTCAGATTGCACAGAAGCTACAAATGCTACCGATCCCAGTGAGAAGCACATTAAAAATCTTTTAAAAGTGTTCATGTCAACTCCTCTCTTTCAATTTCAGGGTCATATTTCGTTGTGAATTGTGATGTTGACATTGAATTAGAAATACTGTAAGTGCAAATATGCATGTAGAGTTACATAACACAGGTGAATAATCTGGTTTAATTAAGTTTCATAAAATCTCGAGCATGATCCATGGACATTTGCATCAGCACTTTGAAAACTGATGGCATGACTCATTGTTGTGGCAGAAGCACTGGTGAGCAGGGATCTCTGTGATGAACCTGATTCCTCCTCGACGGCTCCAATTTCGTAGCATGGCCCTTCTCAGGAGCCCTCAGAGTTGACCACAGGACAACTGGCTGCAGAAATACACAGCTCGATCAGGTATCTTTGCTTGCACAGGCCATACCCTGCTCCTACAGGGGGTTAGGCGCCCTAGAGGTCAAATAGCTGTGGCCACCCCCACTCCTCAGCAAGGACACTCCCACAGAGGCATTCCAGCTTCTGGCCTCCTGCCACCACACAATTCCAGTGGCTCCAGGAATGCCCATTCCACGCCAAAGGATTCTCTGGAAAAACACAGGTTAAACCAAAGCCAGCTGTTATTTGGGTGGTGACCTGAATCAACATCACAACAAACAGGGCAGGGCCAGGCAGGAGCTGCTGATGAGAAGAACAAAGACCTCAGGGAGCTGCAAGCCTTGTGCCAGCCTCCACACCCTCTACCCCTTGTAACTCTCTCTGAACCCACATTGCTTTCAGCGTTCATAGGATTCTGTTTCAAAGAAGGTATGGGATCTGTACAGAAAAGAGCATTTACCTTACCATCAGCCTGGAAACCTTGGGAACGAGTCAGTCATCATAGGGCAGAGAGATGTATGTCTCCAGGTGAAGAAATGAACAAAATGCATAGCACAGCCTAGCCTGGCCATTCTACCCAACCAGCTCCAAGAACAAAGCATTAATGGTGGGGTAAGTGGGGAGCAGCCACACTCTGCCTCTAACAAAATGGGGAGAGGTAATAATTAACAGATCCTGGGGATGAAATAAATAAGCTCCTCAGGCACTATAACTTCAGGTATTTGGCAGATCTTACCCAGAAGTTTTTCTGCTCTCTCATTAGAGTGGTTTCTTTGAGGATTTCCCACGATTATGTCTAAAATGCATTCCCTTCAATATTCCAATTCCAGAGCAGCCTGACTTGACAACAACAAATCAGACCAGACGAGCAGTATTGATCCAGCAGGCATGAATTCGGAGCCACCACGTTGCTTTCTTTGTGATTACAATACGATAATGGAATACCCACAGTGTTGCCAGCCCTGAGCAGCAACAAGGCACAAATCCTGCCTCGTGTCATCTGAACATCACGAACTTGCAACAAAAGGAAACAATGGCTCAGTCCTGTGCTGACCCTGCAAATGCAATACGAGTCTCCTTACCTCTGCTCCTTCCAGAGATTATAGGCACATATCTTGCCATAGGGGTGAAAAGTGCTTCTCCTCTTCTGAAGAGATTCAACAATAAATAAATATCACAAGTAAATGCTACTGCATTAAAAGATTTTAAATGAGAGAAACAAAATCCTGGGCACCCTGGACAGAGCTCAATTAATGACTTATAGACTCCAGTCCGTTTTTGATAACATGGTTGATCTTCCCATGTGAAAACCTAATAGGAAGAAAATGCATCTAAAAAAGCTGAGCTTTTTACGAGATTGTTCCCAGCACAGGTAACTGGAACAACTGATAAAGACATAAAGTGGATTTGCTTTGCTTTGAACCCTCACCCTCCTACGAAGACCTAGATAGCCCTTTGAAAGGCATAAGTGCTCTATAAAAGTACTCAAGAGTAAAGGCATAATAAACCGTTGCTGCAAGCAGGCATTTGAAAGTGACAACTGAGACCTAAGGGGGAGTTTAACAATATGTTTGTGACAGATAAGTTTGAATATGCAGGATTGGAAAGATAACATTTCTCAACTGCTTCTTTAATTATAGCCTTGGAAGAGGAGGTTGTCAGTTCTACCTTCATTCAGGAAACTGTCTTGTGATGTCTCTATTAATTATGACTGTCTATGTATTGCCAGGAAGCTTTCCAATTCCCTGACACCACCAAGGCCTGGCAGCAGGTCTCGGGCTGGGGCAGAATCTCATTTCCTGGTCAGTGGTCAGTGCAGCTCTCCAAAACAGGACTGAGGTCAGCGGGCCATCTGATCAGGCTCACATAGCTCCACCTCTTGCCTTTGCTCAGGTGCCCCATCATCCCGGGTACCACGACAACTCCTGTAGCACTGGCCATCCAGACGCCAGACACTGATATCTGTCATGTCATCACTGAGCAAGAGCTGTCTGCCTTACTGATGTTTTTGTTAACTGTTGTTGACAAAAAAAGTCAGTTTAGGGACATGTGGACCCACTTCTCAAAAAAAGCCAAATAATGTATGTAAACTTTCCCCTCCATCCGTGGAACTCAACACCACCCCTTCCCCCTCGAGTGTGGGCTCCACTTAGTGACTCACTTCCAAAGAGCAGAGGAAGGGAAAAGTGGTAACGTGATGACAGTGGAGGAAGCTGGCAGACACCACCCGAAACAAAAAGGTCAAGGGTATCATCCCCAGTGACGTCATGTCCATACCACGGAGGCTTGACATGATGCAACACAAAGGAATCTTCACCTTCATGGTACTTTTTCCAAAAATTCCCCAAAAACCCAGTGTACACAGGAGGAAAACAACAGAGAAGCTAAATGGAAGGACATTTTACAAAATGCCTTGCCAGCACTCCTCGAAATTGTCAAGGTCGGGAAAAACAACGAGGAAAGGCTGAGAAACTGTCACAGACCACACGAGACTAAAGAGGCCTGCCAATGCTGTGGTCTGACTGTCCCCGCCAAAACTGAGGTGTTGAAACTTCATGACCAATGTGATAGTATCAACAGGTGAGGCCTTTAAGAGTTGATTAGGCCATGAGGGTTTCTCCCTTGTCAATAGGATTAAGGCCCCGATACAGAGGCTTCGTGCAGCATTTGGCTGACTTGCTCTTCTGCCATGTCGCCACGGATGGACACAGCGTCCCTCCCCTCTGATGGTTACAGCTACAAAGTGTCGCCTTAGAAGCCAAGAGCAGTCCTCACTGGACAACAGAACCTGCCAGCGCTGTGATCTTGGACTTTCCAACCTCCAGAACACTGAGAGATACATTTCTGTTATTTATAAGCTACCGAGTCTTAGGTATTCTGTTACAGCAGCACAAACAAACTAAGATTAAGCAGTGTGGGATCCTGGATCAGAAAGAGGACATAAGCAGAAAAACAAGTGAAATCCAAATGAAGTCTAGTGTTTGGATCATAGGAACGCACCAACCTTCACCTCTTAGCTGTAACAAAAGCACAATGGTCACGTTAGATGGGAGCATCAGAGGAAGCTGGGTGAAGGATACGCGGGAATGTAGCTAGGATTAGGTGTAGGTAAGTGAGGTGCCCGGAGTGTGAATTTAGGAAGGTGCTCACTTTCAGAACCATCCCTGCATGACCCTGTGCTATCTTTATAACTTCTCTACAAATCTAAAATTATTCCAAAGCAAAAACTTTATTAAAGAATAAGGCCCTGGCTAGAATCTTGCAATATCTTATTTAGGGTACAAAACAGCTACATGCTCAGCAAGAGAAAAGGAGAATCTGACACACAATGTCCAGGAGAGTCCAGCCCACTTCAGGTCTGGGAGAGAAGGGTTGTCCGGTTGTACCTGCCACCCAGGTGCACACGGACCTCTGGGGTAAAAGTGCAGTACAGGAGATATTGGCATTAGATGGTCCCAGCAACCAAATCTTGGGCATGATAGTTACATAGGAGCTCCCCAGGTAAAGTATCCATATATACGATACCTAAAGGGATTCTTTAACTTGAGGCTTTATAAACCCATTAAGTTAAGTTGAGGCAGTTTCGCCCATAGGCCATTGATGTATTAATGGACTCTGTGTAATTCTCACAGGCACCATGGATAATATACCATGGGTTCTGATGAGAATTGTCATTTTCTTCTCCCTCAAGGACTGACCATGGTCCTAAATCAGGATGGACGGCATCCAGCCAGGTCTTGGATGGTGGCCCATCCCGATGTGGACTCCTGTGATCTGGACTGGCTGGGAGGATGCTATTGCCTGGTGGCCCCATGCCTGTTGGCCATGGGACTTTCGGTCTTCACGTGTTAACTGAAATAGTGAACGCCATGGGGCTCCAGGTCTCTAGCTC
Source organism: Piliocolobus tephrosceles (assembly GCF_002776525.5). Lineage (NCBI taxonomy): Eukaryota > Metazoa > Chordata > Mammalia > Primates > Cercopithecidae > Piliocolobus > Piliocolobus tephrosceles. The sequence continues at coordinate 5,864,174 of NC_045437.1, forward strand.
CCATCCGGGCATTCTCCACCTGACATCACTCTGGAGGGTGGATGCTTTTGTCAGCTGTGTCCTCAATAAACTGCAACCAGGCATGGGGCAATGTGGAGGGAGGGAAGAGACTTAAATTCTTTTTCTGGGGGGAAGAGTCACCTCCTACTGGAATCGAGAGCTAAAAAGAGTTCTCCATGTGTGCAGTGCCACGTAACTTCCGGTGTAATGCCACGAGACACCCACGCGTGGAAAACACAGTTGCCAGTTCTTCCTCCTCCACCGTGCAGCTCCAGGGAGCTGAGGGGAGCCAGCCCCCTCCAGAATTACCTGATGCCAGGGTTGGCGTGGACATAATAATGAACAAATAAGTTTTTTTCTTTTAATTGACAAGGTGAAAAAGAAGGTTTAGGATTAGGGAACCTTGCCTGAGGATTAATCGAATGTCAGTGAGGAGAAATAACACTGAATAAACCCAAAATATGTTTTCAGGAAACCTCGAAAATGCTTTCTGCATAACATTATATCTCCCTCTGCTAGAACTGCCAATTTTGAGTTTCTCACTATTTTTATTTTCTTGAGAAATGATCATTTATATAAATAGCCTTTTAAATGTCAAACTAACTGGTTGAATAATTTATCTCTACTTCTTATCCTGAATAACTCAACCCTTGCTTAATTTTCTAAAGGGTTGGGGGAAAGGGGTTCTCAGACATAAGCGCCCAGAATAAATCCTTCTGTCTGTTACAGGCTTTGGCTGTCTCCTTTCCCGAGGGTGGTGTGGGCTCTCTGTGGCTGGAAGGCGGCTGTCCTTCCGACAGCCTGCTTCCGCTTGGCTCTGCTCGCTCTTCAGTCACAGTCCAAGCCAGGGTCCATGAAGACAGAGGACAGATGGGAACCCCCGAGAGGCACCTAACTAGGGGTCAGGTGTGCTTTCCTTGAAGCCACAGGAAGACCATGACTCTCAGTCCTCAGAGCAGCAACCCAGGACTGCGGTGTAATGGGCCTGGTCAGCGCTGGATGCCTCGTTCGGAGCCAGCAGGAACCAGCACACAGCCAGGCTGATGAGACCAGGAGGGTCAGCTGGACCTTGACCATGGTTCTCAAAGGGTGTGCCAGGACCCACAGCAGAAGCACCACCTGGGAACTTGTCAGAAATGCAAATCCTCACCCCTCCTCCAGGCTGAATCCTAAACTCTGGAGATGGAGCCAGGCAATCTGTGAATGAACTCCCGCGGGGTCATACCGACCCAGCCTCACGTGTGAGAACCCCTGGTCTAGGACCCTGGTTCTCCAACTCGTCTGTATGTGTTTTCAAAATGCTTGATCTCTCACTGGGAATTTTTTAAAAAATAGATTTAAAAAATGCTAACATCTTGATCACCACAGATGATGACTCGGTTTCTATGAGGACCGATGTGTGGACATTGGACTTTTCGGAACGCCCCAGGGATTCTGATGGGCAGTAAAGTTCAAGAACTCCTGGCCCAGAACAATCCCAGAGCTCTGAGTCTAGGCTCCTCCCAAACCTGGCGCTGCTCTGTCTTCCAGGCCCTGAAAGTTCCTTTCTCTCTGAGAGTAGTTCTAGCACAGGGTTCACTGCTCTGACTGCACCTGAAAATAAACCAGGGAGATTTCTAACGGTTCTCATTTAATTGTTTTAGATTTTTTGCATTGTCTTTTCTCAGTTAATCCTAATGTGCAACCTTGGTTGAGAATCAGAGACTAACTCTCGCCCCATTCTCTTCTGGGTAGAGTTTCTCCTCTCCGAACAACGTCTGAAATTATCTCCAAAATCAGATGGTGGGGGTGGGTGGGGGATGGGGGGAACTCCTCCCAAAATGCCCCAGGGTTAAAAGTGCCTCCTCTTAGTTGTTTCAAATACTCTGGGTCCTAGCTGTTCCCAGACCCCCTCTCCTGATTGACGTTTCCAATGACCTGCGGGTTTCTGCACTTGTTCTAGGTCCTTGAGTCACAGCAAACCAGAGATCTCTGTGAGAAACACTTCCACCACATCATCCCCCGCACCTCCTGGGCCAAGCCCTTCTGCTCACGGCACCTTTGCTTCTATACAGCAAAGCAGAAAAGATTTCAGTTTTCTCCTTTAATGCTGTCTGGGGCTCTCTGTTTGTATTCAGGGAAGTATCCCTAATTAGAAAAACTTTATGAAATTCCTTAAAATAAATAATCCCAAATTGAATTTTAGCATAGCCAGTTTCACTGTAACTCTAGTGTCCTGGTGGGTGTAAATCACATAGATAAAATCAAGACCTTCGTTTCTAAAACAAGCATGCAAATTCTTCTCTAAAAGCATCTCGGCTCAGCTCTGACATCCTCCAGAAAGCTCTCTCTGATTTCCCCTGAGATAAAACTCATGGTCAAAGGCCTCCTAGTTCTGTGAACCTCTCCTCCTCATCATGGACAGAGTCTGAAGCCACTGATTTGTGAGATGTAATTCCTCTCTGTCCAGTGAGGGCAGGGCCGAGCTCTGTGGCTCCTCTTGTATCCCCAAGGCTTGGCTCAGTGGCCGGCGCAGCTGTCAAATAAATGGAAGCCTGTTCTTCCTCCTCCAAAGAGCAGGAATCTTTTCCCCCATCTTGGCAGCTTTCTCAGGAAAGGCAGAATAGGCTGCTCATGAAATCAAACGTGTCCTTGAGAAACGTAACATTGCACATGGAAGTTTAGAGTCAGAAGCAGAAGGAATGCCATCAGTACTGGAGGGTAGCTGGCTGCACACAGCTGTGGGGCTGTTTGGTTTGAGTTTGCTAGGTTTGGGGATGCTTTTGCTCAAGACAGTTAAGCACAAAGGAGGGAACATTGCAGGGGTTGGGTCCTACGGTTGGGTCCACCAGAGAGAGGCTGGGCTAGGTGTGGACGTAGCTGTCCAGCCTCTCCTGCCCTTCCTGAGGTCACCCGCTCAGCGCTGCTCCTCACTGCAGAGAGTGCACTGTTGAGCTTTTGATTTTCCTCCGAGTCCCTACGTGAGAATGCAGGATGGAACGTTAGATCAGGTCCACTCCTCTCCTTCCTGTGTGTCGGGTGCTCTCTGTGTCAGATCATGCTCTGACAATCATTAAGTCCAAACATGAACTGATAAAAACTCTTAAGATAAACAAGATTAATCCATTTTCAGTGACAATTTTATTTTTTAAGTGTTTTTGGTGACTTTTTATTTTGATATAATCTCTAGCTTACAAGAATAGGGCAAGAATAGAATGAGGAACCTCAGTATATCTTTTACTCCTATTCACAGCTACTTCCATTCTTCCCTATTTGCTTTAGTGTTCTCTCTGTTTATGTATATATTATTATCATTTGAATCATTTGAGTTAGCTAGAAATATCATATCGCTTTATCACTCAATACTTCTCTCTGTATATTTCCCAAAAGCAAAGACTTCCCTTTTATAACCACACTTTAGTATCAAAATTTAACATTGACACCATTTATTTAATGCATAATTCATATTCAAATGGTATTCATTGTACCAATGATGTCCTGAAAGAAAGATTAGGACCATGAGCCTCATAATCAACTAGTTTATTATTATTTTAAATGAAGTTTCTTTTTTTTTTTTTTTTTGCTTTGTTTTTTTTTGAGACAGAGTCTCGCTCTGTCACCCAGGCTAGAATGCGGTGGCACAGTCTCGGATCACTGCAACCTCCACCTCCCTGATTCAAGCAATTCCCCTGCCTCAGCCTGCCGGGTAGCTGGGATTACAGGTGCACAGCACCACACCTGGCAATTTTTTTTTTCTTATTTATTTATTTATGTATTTATTTATTTATTTTGTATTTTTAGTAGAGACAGGGTTTCACCATGTTGGCCAGACTGGCCTTGAACGCCTGACCTCAGGCAATCCTCCCACCTCCACCTCCCACACTGCTGGGATTACAGGCATGAGCCACTGCGCCCAGCTTAAATGAAGATTCTTGAAGCCCCATCTTAGAAAACAAAACCAGTAATCATTTTAAAAGGTAGAGTCAGAGTTTGCATAAAAAAGTGAACCATTATTCGATCTGCCCAACCCCACCGAGTGTTTCCCAGCTGCAGCCCAGATAAAGGAAAGATCCGCAAACGTCACCTTTTTTTTTTTTTTTTTTTTTTTTTTTTTTTTTTTTTTTTTT
>NC_045437.1:5868379-5875831 GCF_002776525.5 Piliocolobus tephrosceles
TTTTTTTTTTTTTTTTTTTTTTTTTTTTTTTTTTTTTTTTTTTTTGTCTCTTGACATGCTAGAAAGACGAGGAATCGGGAAAGGGCAAAAAGCCAAAATAGCAGCAAACTGATTTTTTTTTTGGAAATCCTAGAACTAAAAAGTCAACCCTTGAACAACCAAAAATACATTATAAGATAAAACCTCCAGAGTCCGTTTTCCAGCATGGGGAGAGTTTCACAGGTAATTTAGGGCACATTGTGTGTGGGTGTATATACATCAGAGCAGAATCTTTTCATTCCATGACCATTTACGGACTCTCGTTACAGGCATTATCTACTATACATCTCAAAACACAGGTGAATGAGTATTAGTCCTCCCCTAAGGCTCAGTGAAATGAAGAAATATGGTCAAGTCTGTGCAGCTCTAAGAGAAGTCACTGGGATGTAAACCAAATTCTCTGTCTCTGAATCCAGAACTCTGTTAACCATCTGCAGCCCCCAGGATCCGGACTAAGCCTGGAGCTGGCTGTGGGGTGTTATACTAATTTCTAAGGCTATCTTAGCACATTTCAAAACTGCAGGCTGAAAAAGAACAGAAATGTATTCCCTCGCTGTTCAAGAGACCAATAGTCTGAAATAAAAAAGAATGAAATTCTGTCATTTGTGGCATATCTTCTGTTGGTGACCGTGCATTTGGAGACCATGAAGGAAGCACAACATTATTAACCTAAAAGACGGCAATCATGGCCAAGCACGAATACTACCATCCTGTAGCTTTGTTGCCCCCAGGATCATTAGTTTGATGTGTCTATTTGGCTAGGCTACTGCACTGTTATTCAACCAAACACTGATGCAGGTGTTGCCATGGAGGTATTCTGTTGATGTGATGGTAGTGGATTGGGTAGGGTCTCCCCCAAATTCATGCCCTCCCAGAACCTCGGCACATGAGCTTATTCAGAAATAGCGTTTTTGCAGATGTAATTAAGGTCAAGGTCAAGATGAAACACTGGATCAGGGTGGGCCTCAAATCCAATGAGACTGTCTTTATGACGGAAGAAGATGCAGAGACGCCGAGGAGAAGACCAGGTGAGGAGACAGGCAGAGATTGGAGCGATGCAGCCACAAGCCAAGGAATGCCTGGAGCCAACAGCAGGAAAAGGACAGGAAGGATTCTCTCCGAGAGCTCCCTGAAGGACAGCAGCCCTCCTGGAACCTTGATTTCAGACTATTGTTGAAGCTCACAGCTGTCAGAGTGACCTGGGGCCAGTTATTCCATCATTCTAGGCCTTAGTTTCTATGGACAAAAATACGGCTTGAGTGAGAGAATCCACGCAGGCCCTTAGCAAGGGATCTGGCTTGCAATGTTAGTGATGACCTCGGTGGGTGCGGGATGTCACAGAGGGCTGCAGAAGCCCCAGTTCACCCACATCACACAGGCAGGCAGTTTCTTTTGTTTAAAAATCAGAGGCAAGACACTGTCCAAAGGCGCAGGAACAACTCCTCAGGGGACAGGCAGGGGAAGGGACATTTGCTGCTTGCAGATGTGGTGAGGTTTCAGTATATTTAACAAACATCTTACTTTGGCAATTGCAAATAACTGTAAAAGCACAAACGAAGCTCCTTGGCTTCGACTTGATGATAAAGTCACTCTGGGAGGAGGAAGGAAGAAAAGGAGCTGCTAACCCAGACCTCGTTCAAAGGGATGAGAATCCAGGAGAACGAAGGGCATCAGTATAACGTGGGGCTGTGCTGGCCTGGGAGATGAGGCAGGGTAGTATGGTGGTGTCCAGAAGGCATGGTCTTTCCTGGGGACCACAGGAAGGAGCCTGTCCATAGAGACCATCTCTAAAAGGGACATTGGATCAAGAAGGGACAGAAGGCCGGGCACAGTGGCTCACATCTGTAATCCCAGCACTTTGGGAGGCCAAGGTGGGCAGATCACGAGGTCAGGAGATCGAGACCTTCCTGGCTAACAAAGTGAAACCCCGTCCCTACTAAAAATACAAAAAATTAGCTGGGCATAGTGGTGGGCGCCTGTAGTCTCAGCTACTTGGGAGGCTGAGGCAGGAGAATGGCAAGAACCTGGGAGGCAGAGCTTGTAGTGAGCCGAGATTGCACCACTGCACTCCAGCCCAGGCCACAGAGTGAGACTGTCTCAAAAAAAAAAAAAAGAAGGGAGGGAAATTTCTCAAAAATACAGTTCTGACCAGAGAGCCCTGTGGAAGGTCCTGTGAGGATGCAGGAGGCGCATTCCTGTGTTACCAAGAGCCAGGGTCCTCAACCCTGGTACTGGTCCATGGCCTGTTAGGAACTAAGCCCAGGTCGTACAGCAAGAGGTGAGCAGCAGGTGAGTGAGCATCACCGCCTGAGCTCCTCCTCCTGTCACACCAGTGTTGGTATTTAGATTCTCATAGGAACAGGAACCCTATTGTGAACTGCGCATGCCAGGGATCTAGGTTGCCAGTTCCTGATGAGAATCTAATGCCTGATGATCTGGGGTGGAAGAGTTTCATCCCAAAACCATTTCCCCCACCACCCTGTACATGGACAAATTGTCTTCCACAAGACTGATCCTTCGTGCCAAAGAGGTTGGGGACCACAGACCGCTGACGATGAAGTGAGGAGGCACTCTGGTGGACTGCTGGCCATGAGGGAGACTGCAGTGCTGTAGGGTCACATGCCCCCCTGGTGAGGGTGTGCATGGACAGTGGGGGCCCCTAGAAGGAGGAGCTGAAGCCTGAAGACCTGGACAGTCCCCGGGTTTTAAGAGTGGAAGGAAATGGAATGCCCTTGACCTCACCACCCATTTCACAGGAAGAGAAATGAAGGGGACCCTGGACACCAGAAACCACAGGATATTTTAAGATTCATGAAGGGCCCCAATCATTTCTTTGAATATCTTGGAGGGCAGGAGGAAAAGCAGGTGTCAGATGATAAAACAATGAGTGGCATCCATGCTGGCAGCCTGAGAAGGCCTGAGTCAGCTGTGGCCCTGATCTCCCACCCAACCTCATGCCCCTCACACGTGAGGCACCCCGGTCCACTAATAATCTGCAATGAGTTTCCAACATCACTTACTTCCAAGGCCATGTGGGCTCATTTTAATGATCAGCTAATTTAAACATCCTCCAAATCAACTTTCCTGGGAGCTCTAAGACCAGCCAGAGAGCCCCAAACAAGATGATGCCACCAGTGGGGACAAGGAGTGCTAGAAAGGAAAGACCTTGCTTAAAGAGGATAGGGGGTTCGTTTCTCCCCATTCTCTGTGATTGATTACATATTGGGAGTATTTCTGGACAGAATTACAATCTTAGCATTCACTTCAGCTTTGTCAATAACTATGTATTTGATTTCATCATGCAAAACTGGGGAAACAAACAAGACAATTGACTTGAGAAAGTGGAATTGTCCAGAGATAAAAATCCGCATTGATTTTCTACTACTCCGGCATCAGGCATGGTGCATGAGCTGCTACGATTTCACGCCAGATTTGACCTTGACTAATCCTCGCATAATCCTTTACCCTCTTTCCATAGCCCAGTGATTCTCCGCTGGGGCAATTTTGTATCCCCCGTCCCACAAGGGTCACTTGGCAGTGTCTAGAGACACTTTGTTTGTCAAAGCAGGGGTGTTGTAAACACCCTGCAATGTGCAGGACAGGCACCCCATCCCACCCCACCCCATCAATAGTGCTGAGGCTGAAAACTCTGCTCTAACCCCCAAAGATTCAGGCTCTAAGTTGTTACAATGTTTTAAAACTCAAGTCATTCATCTAATCCAATCATTACTAACTTATATATTTAAATGATTACATCATAAATACCAAAGCGGGTCACACAAAACAAAATCCACAGAAGAAAGTAGAATGTAAGGAAGGAAGTCACCATTAACTTTCCAGTCAGCATTCATTAAAACTGAATGATCAATCTTATCACGTCATAGTGTAAATAAAAAATGAGGTGCTAAATAAGATGAGTGTTCTTTTCGACCCTGACTTGTCACCTTGGCATATTCTCTGACGTGTCTCACATTAACCACTGTGGCAAGAGCCCAGAAAATATTCGCCCTGTAAATACAATGTCAACGGAAGGAGAGGCGTGTAATTATACCAGGCAGGAGACCGAGCTTACCAAATTACATGTTTTCCCAGCTTCACATTTTACAATTTAATAATATCTCCTATAATTATACATTGTTACAGCATGATGTCAGAGATGCACTCGAACTCTTCTCTCTGGTGGGGGTTTTTCAGTGGCTATGCTGCATCCAAATGCTTTCCCAATCTTCAAGATGTTCTGGTCTTTTTATAGACCTAACTAATAAAAATAGAGAAAGAAATTGCAAGGCGGCTGCTAAAAAGGGCACCTTTATATTGAGTATTTGTGCTTTCGCTGGTGTTCGGCGGCTGTGGCATTTACTGGAGCTGATGCAGATCTTGTACTGAATATGGTTGGATCCTACGGTGCAAACAGCCCCCAACTTTTACAGCATCCACTGAATCTGTGTCCCCAATCTCCTGCGTTGGTGATGCTTCAACCCTTGTGTATTAATGTCCTGGTGCACGCAGCAAGTGTCACGGACTGGGAGCTTAAACAGCGACATTTATTGCTCACCGTTTGAAGAGTCCACACATCCAAGATCAAGGTGTTGGCAGGGCCATGCTCCCTCTGAAGTTGCAAGGAAAGGCTCCATTCCTGTCCTCCCACCTTGGCTCGTAGGCGGCCATCTTCCCCCTGTGTCCCACCCACCCCACTGCATACCTTCCTTCTGTGCATGGCTGTCTCTGTGTCCCCATGTTCCTTTTACAAGGACACAGCTCAGATAGGGTTAGGAACCACCCTAATAACCTTGCTTTAACTTTAATTACCTCTGTAAGGACCCTACCTCCAAATAAAGTCACACTCTGAAGTATGAGGGGTCAGGGCTTCAACATATCTTTTCAGTTCCAGCCATAACACACCGCATTCATGGGTTTGATCCTTGATCAGTGCGCTGTGCAGAGACACACTTGCCAAGGACCCACCAAGTCCCAGGCATCGCACCAAGTCCTTTGTACGCAGTCTCAGGCACAACCCACCACAAGCCCAGGGCAGAGGTTCCATGTACTTCCATTTGTCTGAAATGATTTGACCTGTTCACACAGCTAGCATTTATAGAAGCAGGACTAAAAACTGTGTCCTACCAATTCTTTTTTTTTTTTTTTTTTTTTTCTTTTTGAGACAGAGTCTCGCTCTGTCACCCAGGCTGGAGTGCAGTGGCGCGATCTCGGCTCACTGCAAACTCCTCCTCCTGGGTTCACACCATTCTCCTGCCTCGGCCTCCCGAGTAGCTGGGATGCCTGGCTAATATTTTTGTATTTTTAGTAGAGACGGGGTTTCACCGTGTTAGTCAGGATGGTCTCGATTTCCTGACCTCATGATCCACCCACCTTGGCCTCCCAAAGTGCTGGGATTACAGGTGTGAGCCACCATGCCCGGCTGGGTCTGACCAATTCTAAAGCTCATGCACTTACCAGCCCAACCTGCCACTTCCTAGTGCTTCTCTTTGTCCTGGTAATTAAAGCAAATCTGTCTTAATTTAGCCTTATGGCATCTAAGAGCCCTACAGGTCCCCTAGAGAAAACCAGAAACTCCTTGTGTGTCACAAATGTGTCACTGGAAAACTCACTTCTACAATTTTACATTTTTAAGTTAGAGGACAAGTATAACCCTTCAGCTTTATGGTTATTTTTCTAAGTATGGTGATTATGGTGTTGGAGCCTTTGGATCTGATGATTTCTTTTCTGCTTTTTAAACTGAAGAAGTCCCTGCCTCTGGAGTCGGAGGCAGGGCTGCACAGCTCCAAGGGTGCACCCACACTGCCAGGACAGCTCCCAGGGCGGCAGGCATAACCAGACGGGGGACATGAAGGGGGTCGCAGAGGTGCCGCGTGGTGCCCGGGCCATGCTGTAAAGTATGTGCCTGAGGTCAGAACTGCAGATGAAGTCATCGTCCGCCTTCTTCATTGTGTCTGCTCACCTTGACCCAGTTCCCCCTTCCAGTCCAGCCAAAACTCGGCTTGGAAGACAGACTGTGGACTCTGCCCCACAAATCAAGATGGTTAAATTCTATCCATTTACATTCTGTCAATGACATAACACCATATTCACAAGTGAAAAACCACTGCCACAGGAACTGGAAGGTGTTTTGGGGGCAATGGTACATGGCAGAGGACTTGCCATTGCTCCATCTTCATGTCTCTGGAGACCCCTCCAAGATCGTGCTCCCCACCTTCACCAACACCTTCTTGCTAGCTCATGTTTGCCATCTTTCAGAAGTGCGTGACTCTTATTTCCTCTCATCTTCTGCAGCTGGTTGGATTGTGCCTCCTAAAAAGATACGTTGAAGTCCTAACCCGATAACCTGTGAATGTGACCTTATTTGGAAATAGGCTTTTACCAGATATCATTAAGATGACGACATTAGGGTGGGCCCTAATCCCATGAGTGGTGTCCTTATAAGAAGAGAAAGGCCAGACGCAGTGGCTCACACCTGTAATCCCAGCACTTCTGGAGGCTGAGGCGGACAGATCATGAGGTCAGGAGATTGAGATCATCCTGGCCAACATGGAGAAACCCCGTCTCTACTAAAAATACAAAAATTACCTGGGCGTGGTCATGTGCACCTGTAGTCCCAGCTACTCAGAGGCTGAGGCAGGAGAATCGCTTGAATCCAGGAGGTAGAGGTTGCAGTGAGCCGAGATGGTGCCACTGCACTCCAGCCTGGTGACAGAGTGAGACTCCATTTCAAAGAAAGAAAGAGAGAGAGAGAAGGAAGGAAGGAAGGAAGGAAGGAAGGAAGGAAGGAAGGAAGGAAGGAAGGAAGGAAGGAAGGAAGGAAGGAGAGAGAGAGAGAGAAAGAAAGAAAGAAAGAAAGAGAGAGAGAGAGAAAGAAAGAAAGAAAGAAAGAAAGAAAGAAAGAAAGAAAGAAAGAAAGAAAGAAAGAAAAAGAAAAGAAAAGAAAAGAAAAGGAGAAAGAAAACAAGAGGAAAATGCCATGTAAGGTCAGAGACACACAGGGAAGAGGGCTGCATGACAAGGAAGGCAGAGATCAGAGTGAGGCAGCTGCAAACCTAGGAATGCCAGGATGGCGGGGAGCCCCTGGATACCAGAGGAGGTGAAGAGGGATCCTGCTGGAGCTTTGGAGGGAGCCTGGCTCCACCAACAGCTTGATCCTGGGCTTCCGGCCTCCAGAACTGCGACAGAACGAATCTGAGTTGTTTTAAGCCCCACAGTGTGCAGTGCTTCCTTACGGCTGCTCCAGGAAGCCAGCCCACTTTCCATCAGTCACTCATGTTCCCTGTTATGGTTCTGCTGGGCTCCCACAGTGAGGCACAGAGCACTCCATTAAAAGTCAACTGAGAAATTTTGCTAGTGGTAAAAAGCTGAAGGAAGGAAGGAAGGAAGGAAGGAAGGAAGGAAGGAAGGAAGGAA
>NC_045437.1:5875841-5878109 GCF_002776525.5 Piliocolobus tephrosceles
GGAAGGAAGGAAGGAAGGAAGGAAGGAAGGAAGGAAGGAAGGAAGGAGGGAAGGAAGGAAAAGAAAGAAAGAAAAGAGGGGAGGAGGGGAGGTGGGGACGAGGGAAGGAGAGGGGGAGGAACTGACGGGGTTGGTGGTGGCTCATGCCTGTAATCCCAGCACTTTGGGAGGCCGAGTGGGTGGATCACGAGGTCAATAGATCGAGACCATCCTGGCCATGATGAAACCCTGTCTCTACTAAAAATACAAAAATTAGCCGGGCATGGTGGCGGGCACCTGTAGTCCCAGCTATGCGGGAGGCTGAGGCAGGAGAATCGCTTGAACCCTGGAAGTGGAGGCGGCAGTAAGCCTAGATCGTACCACTGCACTCCAGCCTGGCGACAGAGTGAGACTCTGTCAAAAACAAAAACAAAAACAAGTATTTGAAAATGGATGATCACCTCAATTTTCCCAGCACTCTCTGTTGACCATCTCTTTTGTTCAGGAGCTGGGAATTTTATTGATTGATTGATTGATTGATTTTGAGACAGAGTCTCGCTCTGTCACCCAGGCTGGAGTGCAGTGGCGCAATCTCAGCTCACTGCAACATCCACCTCCTGGGTTCAAGCGATTCTCCTGCCTCAGCCTCCCAGGTAGCCAGGACTACAAGCACCCGCCTCCACACCCGGCTAACTTTTAGAATTTTTAGTACAGACAGGGTTTCACCATGTTAGCAGGATGGTCTCAGGATGGTCTCAATCTCCTGACCTCATGATCTGCCCGCCTCGGCCTCCCAAAGTGCTGGGATTACAGGTGAGAGCCACCACACCTGGCCAGGAGCTGGGAATTTAATAGGCACATTTGCACAAGGGGGCAAGGAGTCTCTGAGGGACAGATATGAGACCCAGGCCATGGCAGGGCTGTGGGAGGCACGGGTGAAGGCCAGAGCCCAGCCTCGTGCACTTGGAATCTGTGGCCCCAGCCTCATTGTCCCTCAGGGCTCCTCCTGAGTCACTGCTGACCTGAATGGTGCTGAGTTTCTGCCTGGCCCAACTTCCTCTGAGAAAAGCACTCACCAGAGAGGTGATATGGGCATGAAAGTGAATATGTACCACACTTTAAGGACCAAGAAGGAACTTAGAGAGGGCCACAGAGAACACAAGCAAAAACTGAAGCTAGCTGTAAACAGTCACCTGCAGTCACGCTTCTCAGTCCCACCAGACGCCCTTTGGAATACTTGGGACCCTGCGGTGTGCTAGGAAGCATTGGTTCTATGGAGCAAGGGCAGATCTGTCAGCATTCTTTAATAATGAATTGAAACTTTAAAAGGTTTCCATCTAGAGGAAAAACACAGGAAGGAAGGAAGTCTGATTAACTTTGTTTAACTCTACGAGTCACCAGGGGTGCCATCTCTGCAGTCCCTTTTTCCTGATGGAATCTCTGCCTCCAGTCTGGGATCACTGGGGCAGAGGGGGGCATCATGCTATGCTGTCCCAGCTGGGCAAATCCATCTGGTGGTGCACCCTCTGTCCCCATCCAGGAGGATGTGTCTCTTACTCACCACAGTGGAGTATGCAGACCAGGGAGTGGCCCTCAGGTGACAGGCCAGCGCCCTCATCTTATGGGATTATTGTACCAAGGTCGTCCCCCTCTCAGAGTCTGAGTCTGTCCTGGTGCCCAGCCAGTTACCTTGGGGGATCCAGAGTCAGTGGCCCTGGAGGGGAGCACCATCCACCTCACATCGACCACACTGACCGTTTAGGGCACTCCACAGCGCGACAGCGTGGGCCTCACCCAGCAGGACTGCGTTTGGAAAGCTGCTGTGCTCCCAAGAATCAGGCATTCACGCACAGCTGTGAGGGGCTACTCCTCCCCGTCCAGCCCAGTCTCTCATGGGGTGTGCTGTCTACCAGAGAGAGAACCAAGGCATCCTCCATCCTGGCACTGGCACTAGCTTCTGTTAGGGCACTCAGTGCACCAAATGGGAGATCTGTTTACCTGCCTGTCTAACGAGGCCAGCAATCCCAACCCTGCATACTTTACACCTGGGAGATTTTCAAATTACCCATGTCTGAGTCTCACCCAAGAGGTTCTAGTTCATTGGCCCTCAGGGAGCCAAGCGCCAGTTTTCTCCAAGACAGCCCCACACCCCTGTGCAGTTGAGTCTGTGTGTGCCCAGGGAGAGAATGGTGGAACCAGAAGATAGGCCTGGAAACCCCTGGTGGTGTGTTTTACTCCTTCCCTCCTTTCCTCCCTTTCTTCTCTCTCTTTCTTTCTTTCTTTTCTTTC
>NC_045437.1:5878209-5900863 GCF_002776525.5 Piliocolobus tephrosceles
TTTCTTTCTTTCTTTCTTTCTTTCTTTCTTTCTTTCTTTCTTTCTTTCTTTCTTTCTTTCTTTCTTTCTTTCCTTTCTTCCTTCCTTCTCTTTCTTCTTTCCTCCCTTCCTTCTCCTTCCTTCCTTCCTTCTTTGCTTTCTTTTTCTATCAAAGCCTAGCAAAGTCTATCATATTCACCAAATATTAATCAAATGAATGAAGAGTGAATGAATGAAACTTTTATTTATTACTCAGCTTAAAAGGAAGAGTTAAATTCTTAGGTTAAAAGGAAGAGTTTTAAAAGTTACCTGCTTATAGCTTATTCTGAGTATGTAAATATGAGAACTGCTTTCCCATCAAATTTTGATTTGCTAGAATTTGTCATTTGACAGGAAAGGGAAATGCTGTAGAAAAAATGAACAATAGCTTTTTCACACCTGCAAAATTGACTAACAACAGACCTCATTTGATTCAAATAAATGAAAAATCATTTGACTTTGGAAATAGATGAAATCTGGAGAGTTGCAGATATAAGCCACAACTTGTAAAGACGGGAAGCAGATGAAAACTGACAAATAAAAGGGGGGTTCCAATAAAAACATCTGTAAGTGTACATGTGACATCGAGCGTGCTGTGGATCAAATCTGGTGGTACTGCAGCTTAACTTTTCTCATTCTTCATAAAGTAAAAGCCCTTTTAAAATGATGGCTTATTTATTAAGCTTCAGGCAAACAGCTCATAAAAATCAACCAGCTAGACTCAAACATTTACACAGTAGGAAAAAACCTCCTTCAGACAAGCAAGAGATTAAGAAATAGTTTTGAAAATGTGTAAGTAAAGGAGAAAAATAGGAATGGACTAGGTGATATCAGCCATTGCAGGAGTCCCAGATTTCTCGTGGAATAAGCTCTAGCAAGAACTTCCAATAGATACAAATGAAAACATCTTAAAAGTGAGTAAACTGAGACTCAGCAAAAGGAAACCACTGACTCAAAGAGCACAGAAAAATAAGTTTTCGTAAGGAAAATAACAGTCTCCCAATTACCAAGCCATCTTTCTCCTTCACAAGAAAGTACATATTTAATAACATAATACTGGTGGGGTGCACTTGCCCTTGTCTGTAATCTCAGCAGTTTGAGAGGCTGAGGTGGACAGATTGCTTGAACTAACGAGTTCAAGACCAGCCTGGGTAACAGAGTGAAACCTTGTCTGTGCAAAAAATACAAAAATTAGCCAGTCGTGATGGTGCATCCCTATAATCCCAGCTACTAAGGAGGCTGAGGTGGGAGGATTGCTTGAGCCCGAGAGGTCGAGGCTGCAGCGAGCTGTGATGGTGCCACTACACTCCAGCCTGGGTGACAGAGCGAGACTCTGTCTCAGATAATAACAATGATAATAATAATAATGTTCTTATTTCCTGCTACTTTTTTCTTAAAAATATACTGTTAATTCATATGCTGTGCTTCACTGGATTAAAATGTCCTTGAGATCACAAATTGTCTTCCCTCTCACTAACACATGCAAGTTCTATGCCTGATGCCATTTTTACTGGAGAACATACACCTAGAGTATCTGATTCTAATTATATCATTTATGATAACATATGTATTAATAGATATGCATATCATATATTAAAATATTTTATATTATATGTCACATATATCTATGCATAATTAAACATGTATACCTATAGGCATGTATATATATGCACATATATCATCTTTAAAAGCAGACCATACTGGAGATCCTGATTCTCTCTGCACTTGACTAAAACATTTAGCCTTTTGCCTTTTGAGATAGGTTACCTCTAAAGGACATTGACAGATGAATAGATGAATGGATGGAAGAATAAATGAATAGGTGGAAGCATGAATGCATCTATTGATGTATAGACATAGATCTTGAATCAAAGGACATTGGTAATGTAGAAGCACTGTAAAGTTTATGACCTGATGCGGTGGCTCATCCCTGTAATCCCAGTACTTTGGGAGGCCAAGGCAGGTGGATCACCTGAGGTCAGGAGTTCAAGACCAGCCTTGCCAACATGGTGAAACCTCATCTCTACTAAAAATACAAAAGTTAACCAGGCATGGTGGTGCACACCTGTAATCCCAGATACTCTGGAGGTTGAGACAGGAGAATTGCTTGACTCGGGAGGCAGAGGCTGCAGTGAGCTGAGATCGCACCATTGTACTCCAGCCTGGCTGACAGAGCGAAATTCCATCTCAAAAAAATGAAATAAAGTTTATCATGCTTGGTACAACCACTGTTCATAAAACTATTCCAACATTTCTCTGGAAGCAGACAGAAAATTAAGGATGGTCACAGTAATTAAGGACACGGCAAATTCCTAGTACCAATTATCTTCTTTGGGGGTAGCCATAGCCTCAAAACCACATCCTTTTACTCAGATTCTAACAACACTATTCAGTCCCTAAGTAGTTCTGAGCAGCTTCTCTCTTCTGTTCAAGCACCTATTCCTCCCTTTGCACAGACAGCCTGGGTGCACTCCAGCACTTTGGGAGGCTGAGATGGACAGATCGCTAGAGCCAAGGAGTTAAAGACCAGCCTGGTCTCTGCAAAAAATGCAAAAAATAGCCAGGCCTGGTGGTACATGCCTATAATCCCAGCTACTAGGGAGGCTGAGGTGGGCTAACATGCCTTAGAGACATGTCAGAAAGCTGTAAGGTGGCATCTGGAGAACCCCCAAACTCACTATGAGTCTGAAGTTCATAACTAAAAACTCTATCCTTTTAGGTTAAATCAGTGATTCTCAGCCAGGGGGGTTTTGCCCCCACAGGAATGCTACGCAATGTCTGGAGACGTTTTTTACCACCACACCTGGCATAGGGGTTACTCCTGGTATCCAGATGGTAGAAGCCAGGGATGCCGCTCAACATCCTAGGATGTGCAGGGCAACCCCCACCACCAAGACTCACTCGGCCCAAAATGTTCGTAGTGCCAAAGTCGAAAAATCCCCTGATTGAATCATGATGCTGTAGACACCTGAGATGAAAATAAAGCTGAAGGGAACCGTTACTGAAGTCTTTCAGATCACAGATATTTGAGTGACTCATATGAGCTAGGAATTCTGGAAACGTTACATCTAATCTAGCAATCAGTATGAGAAAGGACTATCCTCATTTTATCGATGAGAACACAAATTTCACAGAAGTTAAATAACTTGCTCCCAATTAAGTAATTCTGTTGGTGGTGCCCAGAAAATCAACCCAACAGAGACCACTCACCAAAATCTCTACTGCAACAAAACGGCTTCGCCAGAGCAGGAGAGATGCAAGCCTAAGGCCAAAGGAAGAGCAGCCCGCCACTGTGAGCCAACCTGCGGAACTCCATACTCAACAAAAGTCAATGCAAGCTAAGAGCTAGAATACATTTCAGCCACAAGATGCTGCATGAGTTCATGAACAATGCTTCCATGCCATTCTCATGGAAAAGCAGGCTGTCTGGAGCACATTTATGCAACTGCCACCCGAAAGGACAATCGCATCTTTCTGGAAACCCTCTTGAGACTAGGCCTAATATTGTGTCTCATCTTCAGTCATCAATCGACAATTGCTTGTCCATGTAGTCTGAAAGATCTTGGTGCGGTGGTCAAAGACAAAAGTTGGGGCTGGGCGCGGTGGCTCAAGCCTGTAATCCCAGCACTTTGGGAGGCCTAGACGGGCGGATCACGAGGTCAGGAGATCGAGACCATCCTGGCTAACACGGTGAAACCCCGTCTCTACTAAAAAATACAAAAAATTGCGAGGTGGCGGGCGCCTGTAGTCCCAGCTACTCAGGAGGCGGAGGCAGGAGAATGGCGTAAACCCGGGAGGCGGAACTTGCAGTGAGCCGAGATCCGACCACTGCACTCCAGCCTGGGCGACAGAGCCAGACTCCGTCTCAAAAAACAACAACAAAAAAAGACAAAAGTTGGTTGAGCGGGCCATGGATTTTCCCAGGCTTGACCATTTCCGCATTCAGATGTTCTTGTCTGAGAAGAAAGAGAGAAAGACAGAGAAAGAAAGGGAGGAGGAGAGAGAGAGAGAAGGAGGAAGATTAAACTGATATCAGACGAGTTCAGTTTAGGAGACAGTAGGACGTTGGGGAGTTGCACCTCAGAATAAATCAACGAGTCTCACCCACCATTTCAGGGAGCTTTCCTTAAGACAGGGTAATACTTTCAGGCTTGTTTTCAAGACTTTCCTTATTTATGCATTTTTAATTGACACATAACAATTGTACATGTCTATGGATCCTAGGGTTTGCTGAATTTCATAAAATTGTGTTTCAGTATATATAATGTATAGTCATCACATCAGGGTGATCAGCGTACCCAGCCTCACGAACATTTAGCACTTTTTTTTATGTTGGGAACATTCCATATTCTCCTTCTAGCTGTTTGAAACTATATATTATTGTTAACCACAGTCATCCCACAGTGGTATAGAACAGGGTGCCCAGCCCCCGGGCCATGGATCAGCACCCTGGCCTGTTAGGAACCGGTTGCACAGCAGGAGGTGAGTGGCAAGCCAGCGAGCATTGCTGCCTGGGCTCCACCTGCTATCAGATCTGCAGCAGCATTAGATTCTCAAAGGAGTGCGAACCCTATTGTGAACTGCGCATGCCAGGGATCTAGGCTGAACACTCCTTATGAGAATCTAATGCCTGATGATCTGAGATGGAACTGTTTCATCCAGAAACTGTCCCCCACCCCCTACCTTGGCCCATGAAAAAACTGTCTTACACAAAACCAGTTCCTGCTGCCAAAAAGTTTGGGGACTGCTGATCTAGAACACTAGGACTTATTCCTCCTGTCTATCTACCTGTAACTTTGTATCCTTTAACAAATCTCGCCCTAGCTGCCCTCCCCTCCCAACCTCTAGTATCCTCTGTTCTACTTTTCAATTCTATGAGATCAGCTTTTTTAAGCTTCCACATATGAGGGAGAACAGGCGATGTTTAACTTTGTGTTCCTGGTTTATTTCACTTAACATAACATTCTCCGGTCCCCTCCATGTTGCCACAAATGACAGAATTTCATTCTTTTTTATTTAGACAAAATCCTGCTCTGTCCCTCAGGCTGGAGTGCACTGGGGTGCTCTCGGCTCACTGCAACCTCCACCTCCAAGGTTCAAGCGATTCTCCTGCCTTAGCCTCCCTAGTAGCTAGGATTACAGGCACCCGCCACCAGGCCTGGCTAATGTTTTGTATTTTTAGTAGAGATGGGGTTTCACCATGTTTCCCAGGCTGGTCTCAAACTCCTGGCCTCAGGTGATCCGCCCACCTCAACCTCCCAATTTCATTCTTTTTAGAGTTGAATCATAGTCCATGGTGTATATATACCACATTTTCTTTATCCATGCATTTGTTGTTGGACATCTAGGTAGATTCCATATCTTGGCAAGTGTGAAAAGTGCTGCAGTAAACACGAGGGTGTGATGTCTCTTGGATATACTAACGTCCTTTCCTTTGGGCAAATGCCCACTAGTGGGGGTTGCTGGATCATGTGATATTCCTATTTGCAGTGTTTTGAGGAGCCTCCATACTGTTCCCCAAAGTGGCTGTGCTAGTTTACATTCCCACACCCCGTGTGGGAATTCTCTCTCCTTGGCAGCCTTGTCAGCGTTTGTGCACTTTTGCCTTTTTGATAATAACCATTCTAACTGGCACGAGATGAGGCCTCACTGTGGCTTTGATTTGTATTTCTCTCATGCTTAGTGATATTAGGCAATTTGTCATATACTTGTATTTCTAATTTGACACTATTTTCAAATGTGGATATTTTAATAAACTATTCTCAAATTTGAATATTTCCAAATTTTATGATTGCATAAAACTCAGCAGATCCTAGACCTTGAGGAAACATTCCTTTCATATGTCATCATGACCTCAGACTCTGTGACGTTTGAAAATCGTCACAAGATGGGTCACATTTCCTGTTTGTACACAGACTTGTTCTACGTCACAGACTCGGCTTCTGTGTATGACTTTTAAAAATAGCCCTTTCTGGTTCCCAGCCTGAGCTAGCTCATCACTGCTCTGTCTTCCCTTGGAGAAGTTCCCAGGCCTGGGGCCGGTGGGGACGCAGAGGAGCTAGAGAACTGCCCAAGCAGAAGGGCCCCAGGCTTCGGAGCCCGCCGGGACCCAGAAGTCTTTGGATCTGGTTTTGCTGCCGCCTGTGAAGTCTTTCTGTGACAGTGTTGCCATTTAGGAGCCTGTCCCTGAATCCAGGGATGGACTAGATGCATTCTGAGGCTCTTCCAGCTAGGAGATTGGAGAGCAAAGCTGACTCTCCATGCTGGCAGGTGGCCGGCCACAGCCCAGGGCTGCTCCCTTCCTGAGTTTGTCCTCCTTTCTTGCTCTCCTCTCCCAGAGCCCTTGGGGCCTGACCCTTCCAACATCAATAAGACAGAGGGGAGGAGAGGGGAGAAAAGACTTTTCTATCTCCCCAAGTGCAACTCCCCAAGGCCCATCTGGGAGGGGAAGGACAGGGAAGGGAAGGAGAGGCCAGCCCCCTCCCATTGGGTCCCCGACATCCTCCACTGAGACCACAGCCTTCTCCATCTGCACAATCTCAGAGGTCATTTTCAAGCACCTACAGGTGCCAGGCTTTGCTGGCCATTGAGGGGTGCAGAAGAGGAGAAGGTGAGAACCCTGCTTACAGGTTGTTCATAACCTACTTGGCAGGAAAGAGTAAGCAAAGCCAGCTACTACATGAAAGTCTTCAAATACAGGAATGGAGAAAGACTTTAAGGATCCCCCTCCCACACCATCCCAGATCCCAGCACCTTGTGCTGGATGAGCCCAGGAAAAGCCCCAGTGGTATCAGCAAAACAGAAAGCAATGTAGCCTTCTGTGGGTGGGGACTAAGTCTGTCTGTCTGATGGCTTGTAAGAGAGGACATAGACCAGCCAGGAAATAATTCTATACATTAGGATTTTAAAAGCCACTGTGTAGTGGTTTGGGGACCCAATCGCTATGCATAATAGTGTTTTTAGGACAAATACGGTTTGTTTTCTAACAGACTTAAAAGCGAGCCTTGGGGACACAGCCCTTCCCAAAGTCAGGGTCTGCCTGTGTTTTACACCATCAACTACAACTAGCTTACGGAGGGAGGTTGAAAATAGAAGCAACTGCCATCTAGACTTGGCAAGGAAGCTTTGCTCAAAGACATCTCCCCTCTGTGTTGTGTGAAATGCCACTTGGGTTAACAGATTCCTGGCGCGGGGGTGTGTTCGTCTGTTAGGGCTGCCATAACAAAGTACCAAAGACTGGGGGCTTCAACTACAGAAATGGATTGTCTCACCATTCTGAAAGCTGAAAGTCCAAGATCAAGGCGTTGGCAGGGTTGGCTTTTTCTGAGGCCTCTCTCCTTAGCGTCCTCCTATGTCCTCCTAATTACCTCTTACAATAAGGACACCAGTCGCACTGGGTTAGGGTCCACCCCAATGACCTTGTTTAACCTTAATCACTTCTTTAAAGGCCTTATTTCCAAGTGCAGTCACCTTCTGAAGCACTGGAGGTTAGGGCGTCAACATGAATTTAGAGGAGGCACAATTCAGTCCTGAACAGGGGACATTCTGTGTGTGTGTCTTGGGGGGACACAGCATTTTCCTCACCCCCAGCCCATGCTCATTTAAACCCAGTTGAATAATCCAAATAGTCTACACTCTTGGGAGACCACAGGTAACTGAGGAAGGGGAGGCAAGGGCATCTCAGGGATAAGAGAGGCTCTTGACCAGTAGCACGAGAGTGACCATGTCCCACATCAGAGTATATAAGTGGTCCGGGGACAGGCAGAACCGACTGTGGAGGAGCCCTGCAGGAGGGAGGGACACTGGGGACCACAGGGCAGCCTTGTCAGTGGGTCCCACCCACATCTCATGCAGCCAGGAGCTGGCCTCGGGGTTGAGAGTCAGCAGCTAGTTCAGCACGCATCCTTGACAAGAGTGACATGAGTGATATCAATCACAAAGGACCTGGCTCTCAGCCTACTGAAGTAGCTCCTCCACCTCTTGAAACCCTTTAGAAAATATATATATCTTTGCAAATGCTCTGCCCTGCCAGACAACCTTCTACTTTCTAAATTCCTCTTGCTGAAAACCAAAGGACTGTTTACATAATGAGCTTGAAAATAAAAGGAAAATATTAGAAGGCATTCCTCATGAATTCTGATAAGGATACTATTCTGTTCGGAGGCATCCTAATTATAAAGCTACACAATAAACCTCAATTCCAACAGTTATTCTTCTCTATCGGGCAGATGGTAATTGCTTTTAAAATATATATATATATGTACAACTTATGTCTTATCTTTTTTGAGAAAGTAATATCTATCTTTTTAAATTGCCTAATTTTTTATTCTGCAGAGGCTAACTCTGAATAAATCTATCTTCACAAAAATTGCCAGCCTAGGCAAAAAAGCA
Source organism: Piliocolobus tephrosceles (assembly GCF_002776525.5). NCBI lineage: Eukaryota > Metazoa > Chordata > Mammalia > Primates > Cercopithecidae > Piliocolobus > Piliocolobus tephrosceles. Next base: position 5,886,619 of record NC_045437.1, read on the forward strand.
GCACTAAAAAAATAGAATATTTTCTCAGAAAAGATGAGATTGCAAAGTGATAAGACTCAGAGAGAAGTATTATAAGCTTTTCTGCAGCTACTTGTGAATGCAAAGCGCAAAATAAAGTTTTCTGGCTGTTCGGCCCACACATGCACACAGGGTGGGTTAGGACTGGGTGAGCTCCAGGCTGACTCACACCCTCGTGGGCAAGGAGCGGGCAGGCTCCAAACGATTTAGGAATAACTGAGGGTGATGACTCCTGAAGTCGTACTACGTCCACTCCCTTTCTTTAAAAGATGGCTTCATCTTGAGTGTTCCAGTCATAGCCCAGAATACCGCTTTCCTACCTATCAAAGCTTTCGGTGAAACAAAAATTTTGTGGTGTGCGGAGGGAGAGAAGGTTCTATTTTATCAGTAGAAGATGATATAGAGTAGAATTTTAACACTGCAAACCAAAGCCTATTAGAAATAAGTGAAATCAGTTTAGCATTTTTTTTTTTTTTTTTTTTTGAGATGGAGTCTAGCTCTGTCGCCCAGGCTGGAGTGCAGTGGTACCATCTCGGCTCACTGCAACCTCTGCCTCCAGGGTTCCAGAGATTCTCCTGCCTCAGCCTCCCCAGTAGCTGGGATTACAGGCATGCATCACCATGCCTGGCTAATCTTTGTGTTTTTAGTAGAGACGAGGTTTCACCATGTTGGCCAGGCTGATGACAAACTCCTGATCTCAAGTGATCCACCTGCCTTGGCCTCCCAAAATGCTGGGATTATAGGCATGAGCCACTGCGCCCGGCCCAATTTAGCATTTTCTAAAAAACGAAATACTAGAATACCCTAGACTGAATTAGATGGGAAAAATGAGAAAATATCCCAATGCTATGCACATAGGAAGGGTAAATATTGTGCAAACCTTGAACTCTTTCAAGGTCAAAGAGCAGTTACTCTGTCGTTCACTCACCCATCACCCACCCTCTTGACAGAAAGGGTTAATGCTGCCCTGGTGGCATTTTATGCTAAGAGAGAACACACAGGGAAGATCTGGAGAGTGACTCACATGAGCAAGTGTGAAACCCCAGGGAGGACTGGGAAGCTCTATGGGATGGCAGGAACGTGATCAGACGGTAAAACCGCAGTATCTCTGCTTGGGTGCCCAGGCAGCAACAAACAGACCAATCTAGTTGCTCGTTGTATCATGAGCTGACCTCAATAAAGATGCAACCGGAGACAAAGAGGAAAGGAACGTCACAGTATCGATGTGCACTGAAGCACCAACTTTCCCAATGTGAAAATTGGACATTTTAGACATTTTCAAATACAGTTGATTTACGTCTAGTAAAGTGCTATGGATTTTTCTTGTGATCGTGTCTCTGTGTGTGAAAGCCCACCCACATATCTCATGCCTCCAAAACACATCACTTTTTGCAGAAATAGTTATAATCAAAATGTACGTTTTAAACAAAAGACAAAGTGAAACACAAATATGGGTATAGAGACAACACAGACCAAAATATTACCGACCCTAAAATAAATATCTGGAGTCCCTAATCAGTGGTGTCTCCCATCCCCTATACCTAGCTTTCTTTCAGCTAAATTAATACTCTTGCACTTCAGAATGGTATCAGATCCTAAAGCCATGATGGCATGTGGAGAGCACACACCTTAGTTATTACTCGGCATTCCATTGAAATCACTATCATGTTTGACCCATTACGTTTTTCCTATCTTTTTTTTTTCCCAGTAAACAACCTAAATTAAGCTAAAATATCATTTATTTTTTTCTAACCCCAGCCTGTTCCTTGCATTTGAAAGAAGTCTGTGCCAGGGCTCTCCTGTGGATGAATATCTCACACGCTAATGACAAAACCCTTCCCTGAGCCCCATGCAGGGATTCTGAGCTCAGGGCAGATGCGTCGTCGTCATGATCTTTGCTGCAGTCACGACTCATTCCACCGTGGGGACCAATCAGTGGTGGTTTCTCTTCCACGTATTGCCTGACTGTCTGTGCAGTCATATCTCTCAAAGCAATGTGGGACTTTGCCAGAGCCAGCTGCCTGAAATGTTCTTCCTCCCTATCTGTAGCACCTGGATCCGCACGAGAAAAGCTGCACAAATATGTTTCTGGAAAGGCGGTATCACCAGTGGGGATTGTTTTGATTAGGGCACAAGCTTTTCCATCTAAATATCCATTCCTGGACTAAGTTATTTATGCACATATTCTATCATTCAGTAAGAATGGATTCAGAAATCTATGCACTGAGAGAGACTACATTTATCTCATATCTCTCTTGAAGATAGTCATTGTATATATTTGTCTCTCTCTCTCTCTCTCTCTCATTCTTTTAACTTTGTTTCCTCGGGTGTTAATTCTTTGCTTAAGGTTGCTTTTCATCAGATGTTTGATTGAGAATGAGGTGCACACTTCCAGAAGGAAGGAACTGGTACTTGTCATCAAGGAGACCAGCTCCCAGCTCATCCTGTGGGGTCCCTTGGATGCATGCAGCTTTTGCTCTGAGCCCGGATGCTATTCCCAGTGCCGCCTCCTGCTGGCACAGCCAGGTTCACCATGATGAGGATCTGTGGTCCTTGCCCTGCTCTTCATTCCTGCTTCCTCTGGAATAGCTCCAAGTTCTGTGGCAGGACACACCTGCTGTGGATATTCCAGGCTACCCTGTCTGCCCATCTGCTTCTATCTACCGTTGTCTTTCAGAGATTTCTCCCAATTCCAGGTCCACTGGTGGTTCTTTTTCTCATTTTCTAAGTTTTACAAGTGGGAATGTAAAATGATGCAGCCAGCTTAGGAAAGAGTTGGGGAGTTTCTTATAGATTTAAACATATACCTAGCCTTTGATGCAGTAAGTCCACTCTTTGGCATTTACCCAAGACAGATGAAAATAAGTGTCTACAAAGACTTGCACACAATTGTTCATTGTTCATCTATTTACACAATGGTCAGAAGCAAAGCAACCCAAATGCTTTCCAAAAGGAGGATGGATAAACAGATGGTGGAATATCCATACAATAAATACTACTGGCCAATAAAAACAAACTACTGGCCTATGCAACAGCATGGGCCAATCTCCCCATGAGATTATATATGGATTAATAGAAGCCAGATATAAGAGTACGTACTGTATCATTCCATTCATGCAAAGTTCAGAAATAAGCAAAACTAGTTTTTGATGAGAGAAATCAAAACAGAGGGTGCCTCTGGTGGAGGGGTGGGGTGAGCATGACCAGAAAGGAACATGGGGGAACTTTCTAGAGTGATGGAAATATCCCATGCCTTAATTGGGGTAAATTACACAGGTGAGAACCATTTTTCAAAACCCACTGAGTTGTACAACTAGGATGTGTGCACTTCACTGTATGTAAATTAGCTGTCTATTTAAAATAGTTTTTAAAATCAGATACTATCTTTTTTTCTTTTTGAGATGGAGTCTCACTCTGTTGCCCATGATGGAGTGCAGTGATGCAATCTCAATTCACTGCAACCGCCACCTTCCATGTTCAAGCAAATCTCTTGCCTCAGCCTCCCAAGTAACTGAGACTATGGGTGTACGCCACCATGCCTGGTTAATTTTTTGTATTTTTAGTAGAGATGGGGTTTCATCATGTTGGCCAGGCTGGTCTTGAACTAGTCTCAAGTGATCTGCCTGCCTTGGCCTCCCAAAGTGCTAGGATTGCAGGCGTGAGCCACTGCACCCAGCCTAATTGTATTTTTCTAGGTTGACATGGGTGCAAGAAGGCTTTTACTGTCATAAACTGCTAGCAAAAAGATTCAAAAGATTTCATTACATTCTAATGCTTTAAAAATGCTTACTATAAATATAATACATGTTCTCAATTTCGACTAATTATACTATTTCACTCACCACCCCACAGCCATGTCAGGAAGCAGAATTGACTTTTTCTTTCTCAGAATACTATATTTGGACCTATATTTAGACCTAATATTTAAGGTAGCATTGAATAGAGACGCTACCTTGACATGCAATATCGCTGTCATTTTATACTTCCACACAACCAGAAAGTAACTGCCTTTGCCTCAAGCAAAGATGAAAGGGACAGGAAAAATTAGATTATTATCTCTGGAAATCTCTTTAGGACCAAGCAGTTTCTTCTTCAGAAAGGAATGCATGACTCATTTCACCACTCAAGAATTCCTTCAACTGCCAGAGAAAATCTATACTCCATAATTACAAAAGCCATCTCAGGTTCCTTCTCTGCTGCAAAAGCTAAGTACAGTATAGGCCAAGAGGAATCGTTCAGAGATTTTCACGAAGACGGTTCCAGGCAGTCTACAAACCCAGTGTGTTGGATTTGAACAATGAACATTTGGAGGTCATAAATTCACAAACGAGTTATGATGTTACGCCAGCTCCTAGCAGCTGCTGCCATGACCGTGGAGGTGAAGCCACTGTGGATTTGAGCAGTCCATGTTGACAACACCTCTGCAGCCATGCTAGTATCAAAGCAGCACAACTCCAGGGGTAAGCTCATGCTCCAAAGCCTTAGGCTAATGCCTCATTTCTCCTTCTGTTCCTTGAACATTTCCACATCTTTATAACCAATTATCTGAATTAAATGTTTTCTATTAGCTGAGCATGGTGGCTTGAGGCTGTAGTTCCAGCTATTCAGGAGGCTGAGGCAGGAGGATTGCTTGAGCCCAGGTGGTAATGAGCTATGATGGCACTACTGCACTCCAGTCTGGGCAAGAAAGCAAGATCTTCTCTCTCTTATTTAAAAAAAAATTTTTTTTTTGAAATTAAAATGAGTGAGAACAGGTGAAACTCACTCTGTCGCCCAGGCTGGAGTGCAATGGTGTGATCTCGGCTCACTGCAACCTCTGCCTCCCGGGTTCAAGCAATTCTGCTGCCTCAGCCTCCCTAGTAGCTGAGATTACAGGCATGTGCCACCACGCCCAGCTAATTCTTTTACTTTTTCTTTTTAGTAGAAATGGGGTTTCACCATGTTGGCCATGCTGGTCTCAAACTCCTGACCTCAAATGATCCACCCACCTCGGCCTCCCAAAGTGATGGGATTACGGGCATGAGCCACGGTGCCCAGCCAACCCTGTCTCTTAATAACAACAACAACAACAACAACCCTTCCATTGAAACACTTAGCATATTGACTTAGGGGTCTGTGCCAGAAGTGGGTTTAAAGATTGAGGTTATTAATCGACTTTGACCCTGAACTCAGTAATGGGGTTGGAGTCAGTGGAAAAACAGTAGTTAGTGTAAAGTCATAGCATGACAATTCCACAATTATCACCGGCTGTGGTTGCCTGAGGCAAAGGACACAGGGAAAGGAAAGCTCTGGGGGAGCAAGTCGCTGCTGAACTTGACCATTATGGTAGCAAGGATGGGCGGGATTGGGCTGCTTCTGACTGCCATGGGAAGGACAAGCTCCGAGGTTGAAAACCTCAACAAGAGTCAGAGAAATTATTTTTATTTGCCAATTTTTAAAAAATTATTTATTTTTTAAAAGGTACATGGGAAGAACAGCTGTAATTGTTGATGTATGGAAGTCATCTTGCAACCATAAGAGAGCCAATAAATAACTAAAAAGAGTCAGAACAGGTGAAACACTCCATGAAAGCTCTAAAAGATTACCAAAGCTCTTCTAGCTGAAGGACTGATACTGCTGAAAATCAGTCCAAGAATTTGGTTGTTGAGGTTGCAGAATTACAAGATGCGTTGAATTCGCAGTTGTGCCAAACCTCCCATGTGAGAGTCAGAGCACGGACTGGAAATAAATCTGACCCTGAGAACTGAAATGAGTCCATTTGAGTTGACTCAGAAACCTTTGAGAACCTATACCCCTCACACCCTTTGCCTCCCTCACCCATAGAAGTCATTTCTCTTGACCTGGCTGGGAGACTGGCCTCCCTTTGCCTGAAGCCCTCATGCTACTCTTACCTGGAAGCTGCCTTGCAAGGGAACACTGTTTCTCCTTAACACTCACTCAGTACCTCTCATGCTCACCAAACCAGAGCCCAGCACACCCTAAGGGGACAAATGCCACGCCTAACCCAAGAGAAAATAGCTTATACCCCCAAAGAATTGCAAGATGGTGTTAATTTATATGGGCGGGAACCTGTGTCCCAATCAGAAGGGCAGAGTGGAAGATTACCCAGGTTCAGGCTAGAGGAAAAGCCTAATAAAGATCACATGCATCCATGCAGTATCTGAAATCCTTGACTTTATAGTTTCACTCTCCAGAATTGAGCTGTTATGATCCACTTAGGAAAGTGCATGTAGTAAAGACTCCTAACTGGTCCCCAGTGTCCATATGTCCCTGTTTATTTCCAGTGGATCTAATCTGGACACACACTATCTAGCTGAAGACTACATTTCCCGGGCCCCTTGGAACTACTGTGGAATAGGATATGAGTAAAGGTGGTGTGTGTAACTTCCAGGTCATTCAGTTACAGTCACTTCCAGAATCTGGAAAAGGCAGCAGCTGGAGCCACCATGGAAGCCATGAGTTAACTGCATGTCATATTCCATAGAAGAGAAACTTCTGACTTGATCCTCCGGATGGCTTTCTGTTAAAGAACCAGTGTTCCAACTCACACAAGGTGTATTGTTTTAAAATATAAATGCTCCTAGGGAACTACATGTTATTTAAATTTTTATGTGAATTAGTTTCACCAAATTATTTTGTCCCAGACTCCTTGAAGTTAAGTCAAAGCAAGGTATTCCAAATGCCAAATCCCGCCCCCTGCACTTAGAGCAGACATTCTTCATCAATGACCACACTCTCCTCTAAGCCAACACCAATTCTTAACACAGTGTTTCTCTCCTGGAAGCTTCCACTAATTGACCCAATTTGGTGAAGAGATAAAATCTACTTGCCATCCTGAGTTAGGTCTGTATGGAAAACAGCAAACTGGGATGGTCACTGAAGTGAAGACTTTGAGACAGTAAGAGGAACAGGAAGGTCCATGAGTTAGGGCACACTGAACAGTAAATAGCAACAACAACAAAAAAAGTCTGGAGTGTGTACTCTTTGTCAGGCACTATTTCCAGCAAGGGCAGTCTAAACTGGCTTGCACGTGTGTAAATCAGAGTCCTTGCTTACAAACAACAGAGTTCAACCCAGTGCGACCAAAAGGAATGTAGAGATGTCACTTGAAGAACCTCTAGGAGGGTCAAGAATTTAGCTAGGAAGCTACACAGCCTAGAATGACACTCCTAAAATCTGAGTGGTATAATTAAGATTATAACACTGAACCACCCCAGGGAAGACACCAGCTTTAGCCAGGTACAAGCACTCTAGACGGAACCAGTGACGCTGGGCTCGAAAGTCCCATGGGAACCTTAGCTGCTGCTGTCTCCGGAAGCTGGCTGGCTCCCCACCTACTCACAAGAAGGATCTCTCCTTGGGCTTCCCTTTTTCAGCCTACAGTTCTGTTCAGGGGTGTCTGATGGACTGAGACCACATCACACGCCTGTGCCTGGCTGCAAGTGAGTCTGAGAAAGCAAGTTTCTGGCTTCAAGGAAGCAAGGATTATGATAAGCTGTGTTGGTTACCTATTGCTGTATTGCAGATTACCCCGAAATATAATGGCCTAAATCAGCAGTATATTTTTTAAATTTTTTTAACTTTTATTTCTGGTTCAGGGGAACATGTTCAGGTTTGTTATATAGGTAAACTTGTGTCACAGGGATTTGTTGTACAGATTATTTCATCATCCAGGTACTAAGCTGTATTAGTCCATTTACACGCTGCTGATAAAGACATACCCGAGATTCGGGAGAAAAACAGGTTTAATTGGACTTATAGTTCCACATGGCTGGAGAGGTCTCAGAATCACTGTGGGAGGTGAAAGGCACTTCTTACGTGGTGCCAGCAAGAGAAAAATTAGGAAGAAGCAAAAGCAGAAAGCCCTGATAAACCCATCAGATCTCGTGAGACTTAATCACTATCACAAGAATAGCACAGAAAAGACCGACCCCCATGATTCAATTATCTCCCCGGGGTTCCTCCACAACACGTGGGAATTCTGAGAGGTACAATTTAAGTTGAGATTTGGGTGGGGAAACAGTCAAACCGTAACATAAGCCTAGTACCCCATAGTTATTTTTTCTGATCCTCTCCCTCCTCCCACCCTCCACCCTCCAATAGGCCCCAGTGACTGTTGTTCCCTTCTTTGTGTCCATCTGTTCTCACCCTTTAGCTCCCACTTAAAAGTGAGAACATGCGGTATTTGGTTTTCTGTTCCTGTGTTAGTTTACTCAGGATAATGGCCTCCAGCTCCATCCATGTTCCTGCAAAAGACATGATCTCATTATTTGTTACGGCTGCATAGTATTCCTTGGTGTATATGCACATTTTCTTCATCCAATCTGTCATAGATGGGCATCTTAGGTTGATTCTATGTCTTCGCTATTGTGAATAGTGCTGCAATGAACATTTGCACGCATGTCTTTCTGGTAGAATTATTTATTTATATTTCTCTGGATATATATCCAGTAATGGGATTCCTGGGTCGAATGGTAGTTCTGTTTTTAGCTCTTTGAGGAATCACCATACTGCTTTCCACAATGGTTGAACTAATTTACACTCCCACCAGTAGTGTATAAGTGTTCGTTTTTCTCCACAACCTAGCCAACATCTGTTACTTTTTGACTTTTTACTAATAGCCATTCTGACTGGTGTGAGATGGTATCTGATTGTGGTTTTGATTTGCAGTTCGGTAATGATCAGCAATGTTGAGCTTCTCATATGCCTGTTGGCTGCCTCTATGTTTTCTTTTGAAAAGTGTTTGTTCATGTCTTTTGCCCACTTTTTAACGAGGTTGTTTATCTCTTCTGGATTTGTTTAAGTTCCTTATTGATGCTGAATATTAGACCTTTGTCAGAGAAACAGTTTGCATATATTTTCTCCCATTCTGTAGGTTGTCTATTTACTCTGTTGATAGTTTCTTTTGTTCTGCAGAAGTTCTTAATTTTCCTATGTCCAGAATGGCATTGCCTAGGTTAAGTTCCAAGGTTTTTGTAGTTTTGGTTTTACATTTAAGTCTTTAAGCCATCTTGAGTTAACTTTTGTATATGCTGTAAGAAAAGGGTACAGTTTCGATCTTCTGCATGTGGCTAGCCTGTTATCCCAGCACCATTTATTAAATAGGGAGTCATTTCCCCATGGCTTGTTTTTGTCAGCTTTGTTGAAGATCCTACGGCCATAGGTATACAGCCTTATGTCTGGACTCTCAATTCTGTTCCATTGGTCTATGTGTCCATTTTTTGTACCAATACCATACTGTAGCCCTGTAGTATAGTTTGAAGTCAGGTAATGTGATACTTCCACCTTTGTTCATTTTACTTAGGATTGCCTTGGCTATTCAGGCTCTTTTTTGGTTCCATGTGAATATTAAAATAGGTTTTTCTAGTTCTGTAAAGAACGTCTTTGGTAGTTTGATACGAATAGCACTGAATCTGTAAATTGCTTTGAGCAGTATGACCATTTTAATGATATTGGTTCTTCCTATCCATGAACATGGGATTTTTTTCATTTGTTTGTGTTATCTCTGATTTCTTTGAGTACCGTTTTGTAATTCTCATTGTAGAGATCTTTCACTTCTTGGTTAGCTATATTCCTAGGCATTTCATTCTTTTTGTGGTAATTGTGAATGGGATTGCATTCCTGATTTGGCACTTGGCTTGATGGTGGTTGGTGTATAGGAATGCTAGTGATTTTTGTACATTGATTTTGTATCCTAAAACTTTACTGAAGTTGTTTAATCAGCTGAAGGAGATTTTCGGCCAAGATTATGGGGTTTTCTAGATATAGAATCATGTCATCTGCAAACAGGGATAGTTTGACTGCCTCTCTTCCTATTTGTGTGCTCTTTATTTCTTTCTCTTGCCTGATCTAAATCTGCAATATTCTTTTTGATCTCTCACAGTATCTGTAGGTGAGGAATTCAGTCAGGGCACAGTGAGAACGAATTGTTTCTGCTCTATAATGACTGGGACCTCAGATGTGAGACTCAAAGACTGGGGTCCAGAATCATCAGAAGACCCACTCACTCCCATGTCTAGTGGGTGCTGCTGGCTATCTGCAAAGACTTCAACTGGGCTGATAACTGGAAAACTCACACATACAGCCACTCCGTGTGGTTTGGGCTTCGGAAAGCAGTATCCTATGATGACCTAGTCTTGGAAGTCACATGGCTTCTGTGTGTCCCCACACTGGTCAGAGCAGTCTGAGCCACTACTCAGATTCAATGCCACAGAACGTAGAGCCCAGCCTTCCATGAGAGGAGTGCAATCAAAGTCAGTGTGGCCATCTTTGGAAAATACAATCTGTCTCAGGAGAGAAATTCTGCAAGCACAGGAAGGGTGTGCCAATGGTGCCAGAGAATGACGAGCATGACAGAAGTCCTCACCACCCATGTCAGGTTGCAGCACTTGCCTGACCTCCTGCCCTGCCACCTTTTCCCCTTTTCAGGCCTGCTTCACCTTCCTCTCTTCCTTCCCTTCTGCCCTTCCCCCCATAGAGGCCCAGCAGCCTGTGCACTGTGGCCATGAGAATAACCTTGGAGAAGGTATCAGGACCAGGGACCCAGCTTCCTCTCTCACAACCTCCTGTGTGACTCTAGGCAAGACTCACTGCTGGGACCTCAGATGTCTGTGTTGTGAAATAAAGATTGTGTTGGGTTTTCAATTCAACAACAAAAATGTGTGTGTGCCCATCATGTGTCTTGAGCAAATGCAGAGGTAAGCCTGAGGCATTCCTTGACATCCCCAAGCTCTTTCCTTCAGCATCTGGAGCCATTTGCTGCAGAGTGATTAGAGGATGAGAAAGGCATCCTCCCTAGCACCCCAGCGGCAGGAGGCTAGGATCTCCTCATTGCTGTCTCTACAGAGACTGCATGCAGTGAGTGCTCTTGGAGCAGTGGCTACAAGCTCTGTCTGGAGCCAAAGCTGGGTCTGAATCCGGGCTCCACTGACTGTTCACTGCATTATTTTGAGCCAGTTGCTTAATTTCTCCCTGCTTCAGTTTACTCATTTATAAAGTAAGGATAAGCACAGTACCTACTTAACAGGGTTGTCACAAAGATTTAATGGGTCCACATATGTAAAGTGCTCGGGATGGCGCTCAAGATGTGTAAGTGCCATTTAAGTGCCAGGCTTGGTGATGGGAAGTGAAGGGCTATCATAAAAGGACATGTGAGCTGTAATATCACAGACCTACACTATGCTCCCTTGCAGTGAATTATTTTAGCAGAAAGTGTGTGGTTTTTTTTTTTTTTTTTTTTTTTTTTTTAATTTTGGCAGTGATCTTAACACCTTAGTTCAGGAGAGTAAATAACCTGTACACATTTAGGGCAAGTATTTTGAGGCAATGTCTTGGTGACTTTAGGAGATTGGGGCTCATGAGGAAATAGGACCAACTGAAAAACTGGGAGGCAGTTTTTGAGACAGGTAATAAATGGGCAAACCTCAGCTCTTTATGTCTTCAGAAAAGGTGCAACTGGAGGCAGCGGCACCTGGGACCACTGGGTGAATGCTCATGGAGGAGTCATTGGCAGATAGGACTCATTCCCCGATGATGGGCCTCTTGTGATGACCAGCATCCCTCTCTCCCTTTCTTTCTTCCCTTCATGCTAGACTGGTGTAGGCTGTCTGCAGATTCCCTAACCACTCCCCTTCCCCACCCCTCAATACTTGAAAACATAGCAGGAGCTAGATACCCACAGTTGTCCTTAGAAATTATTTTATTTAACTATGATAAATGCACTTAATTCAACTGTCTCAATATTATAAGTCTGATCTTCAATAAAATGACAACATTCGGTAACAATTTTTTTTTTCATTTTTACTGGTATACATTCCATTTTAGAATATTTGAAAATCAAAATGGAATAACTAAAACACAATGTAAGCTCTACACACTGCTGGGCTATGTAAATATCCGTTCATGCCGGGGTAAAGAACTTTCTAGAATCTTCTTGGATGGGAGAAGGAGGGGGGGTTTACAAACCACACATGCCCTTCTGCCCTCCCCTGACCTGACCATCCTGCCACTGAAGGAAATGTTTGCAACCATGGGCTGGAGAACTGAGGAAGGACTAAACTGAGATGTTCTACCTGTACTAATGAGATAATAGTGATAACACCATTCAAAATTTCTCCTTCTAGTCTTTTTTCCTGTGCATAGTTCTATGTAGTTGCAGCTGCCGTGTGGATATAATTTTACACTCTACTTTCTCACTTCAAATTATTATGTAGATCATGAATATTTCCATTTTGCGATATAATCTTGATAACTATAATGTTCTTGCTGCAAAATATATTCTAAGTTGATTCAGTGTGATTTACTTAACACTTGCCCTCTTTTGTAAATTTCGGTTGTTTCCAATCTTTAACATTTGGCTTCAGCCTTTTTAAGAGTTGATCCAAGGTGCCCTAAGTGTGAGGGACAGGAGCAGGGGAGGTGATGATCATCTCCATACCACTCTGTTCTGGCTTGGCCTCTTGTCTCAGCAAAAGTTTTTTTCTTTTTTCTTTTTTTTTTTTGAGACAGGATCTTGCTCTGTCACCCAGGCTGGAGTGCAGTGGCCCAATCTCAGCTCACTGCAGCCTCCACCTCCTGGGTTCAAGTGATTCTCCTGCCTCAGCCCCCCAAGTAGCTGGGATTACAGGTGTGTACCGCCACACTTGGGTAATTTTTGTAATTTTTGGTAGAGATGGGGTTTCACCATGTTGGCCAGGCTGGTCTCAAACTCCTGACTTCAAGTCATCTGTCCACCTTGGCCTCCCAAAGTGCTAGGATTACAGGCACAATCCCAGACTCAGCATCAGTATTAATTGTGATCCTTCCACTTTCAAAAAAATATCTACAACCAGACAATAAGGTATTTGATCTCCCTAACAATAACTCCTTCTAGAAACACAGGCCTCACATAGAGCCACCTGCAATTTCAGCTAACCCATTCCCAAACCACATCTGATGACGTCTCTGCTTCAAGTGGGATCTGTTGCTGTCACTGCTGCAAAGAGTTGCTGAAGTCTCAGCCCAGGTCAGCGGGTTCTGACAACCGTACAATCACACCCAGGAGATGCTTTCTCACCTCCTGGGGCAGAACAGAGACCGCACCTGCATCTGAGACCCAGCAATGCAGCCGGCATGGGGCATCAGGTGGAGAAGCACGGAGCTGGCGCAGGGGGTCCTCGCTGGGTGTGGACCCCAGCTGGGCCTCCCAGCACGCGGCTGAGCTGGGGAAGTGGCTGGGCCTCCTTGAGACTCCGTTTCTACACCAATGAAAGGGGTCAGATGAAAACTGAGAGGGCCTCTGTGGAAGTTAAATAAAACATGTAGCGCCTGCCGTCCTGCCCCATCCCTCATGTTAGATGAGCTCACGAGACTTTACAGAGAGACACTGTCATCCTCCTTCTCGCCTTATCTCAAAAATAAATAAATAAAACAAACAAAACACACACACAAACAAACAAACAAAAAACAGGGCTGGATAGAGCAGGGTCTCAAAACAAACCAAAAAAAGCCAACCATAAAACCAGGGCAACTGGGCCCTCCCGTCGCAGCTGAGATTCCCACGGCCACGGCACCCACCTGAGAGCACAGGTCCCCAGGCCGCCGCAGACGCACCCGTCTGCCGGTCGCCTCTCAGGGACCCAGGCGTGCAGGCACCCCTGCTCTGTTAGCTCACGCTGTCAACTGCAGACAACCCCAAATCACCCCACCCCAGACCCTTCAGGCCTGCAACTGTCTCCACAGTGGCCAGAAGAATTATTTTTCAGTCAAAATTTCTAATAATTTAGAAAAGGTAAAAATGGTGAAAGAAGTTAAAAACAAGAAGTCACCATGAGGGCGCCCAGAATGAAAGGCTTTCCTGGAGAACTCGGACGCTCCTCAAGTTCAAAGCCAAACCAGCAGCAGCAGCAGCAGCGAGGTTTACAATCCTAAACCCTGTAAGCTTCCGGGGTCATCTCTTCTGTATTTCACCATCACTGTAGCCTCACCACTGGGCAGCTCGGCCACACACACACACACACACCACACACACCACACACACACACCACACACACACACCACACACACACACCACACACACACACCACACACACCACACACACACCACACACACACACACCACACACTCACACACTCACACACACACTCACACACCACACACTACACACTCACACACTCACACACACTACACACACACACACCACACACACACTCACACACTACACACACACACTCACACCACACACACCAC
>NC_045437.1:5900963-5903235 GCF_002776525.5 Piliocolobus tephrosceles
GCGTCACACACACATATCACACACAATCACACCCACACACCACACACACACATCACACACACACCACACACACTACACACACCACACATCACACACAATCACACACACACACCACACACACTACACACACCACACGCTCACACTACACACACCACACACATCACACACACCACACACATATTACACACTCACACACACCACACTCACACCACACACATCACACAGTCACATGCACCACACACACATCACACAGACACCACACACAAGCACACACATGCACACACACACCACACACTCATATACCATGCTCACACACACCCCACACACACCACACACACATCATTCACACACACGACACACTCATACACCATGCTCACACACACCATGTAAACACCACACACACCACACACCACACTCAGACACCACACACCATTCACACATACCACACACCATGCTCACACAACCACACACACACCACACACTACACTACACCACAATTATACCCAATACACTCACACATACACCACACACTACTCTCACACACCACCCTCACACACACCACACACACCCACACACACCACACACCCACACACACCACTCACACACATCACACCACACTCACACACCACACACACCACACAGTGCAGAGCAGGATGCTTCCTGCAAACGTGGAAGCTTTGGGGTTCCCAGTCCTCCAGTTTCTGGGGATCTAAACTTGGTTTTTGCTTGAAATTTCGCCAGAGGGAGAGAGAGTTTAATGGGTTCAAGAAATGAAGGGAAGCGGGGATGCGAGCATCCCAGTGGAAGGCGGACTGATCCCATGCCGCGGGCACTGCGGGATCCGCAGAGGGGATGCCCTGCCCCTGAGCCCCGACTGCCCGCTCTGGGCGCGCTTCTCCGCAGCCTTCAGAAACGAGTCACTAGGCAGCGCTCCGCGGGCCCTTCCTCCCGGGACCCCTCTAGGGAATGCGGGGGCCTTCGGCGCGGCGGGCGGAAGGGGAGCGGGGTCGGCGAGGAGGGGTGAATCGGCGAAACAAAGTCGTGACTCAGGGGGCTTCCCTTCG
The DNA here is from genome assembly GCF_002776525.5 of Piliocolobus tephrosceles. Taxonomy (NCBI): domain Eukaryota; kingdom Metazoa; phylum Chordata; class Mammalia; order Primates; family Cercopithecidae; genus Piliocolobus; species Piliocolobus tephrosceles. The sequence goes on from NC_045437.1 coordinate 5,902,028, forward strand.
GGGATCGTGGCGGGCACGCTCCGGACATCACACTTCCCGGCCCTCAAACTCCCCGGCCCCGAATCTTGGATCGGTCCTTAAGAAAGCGGCCCCCGACGGCCCCGAGCTGTGCCGAAACCCCAGGCTCCTTCCGATCCGAAGGCATCTATAGGCTGCCTCCCACCCTTCCCCAGATCGCGCTAACGGGGTTAAATGGGGTCTGAAGCTCGGGCTGGGGGCCGCGGCGACCCGAGATCCGGGCAGGAGGGTCCCGTGCCTTAGACCCCCGCGAGAGCGCCAGGCTCACACTCCGCGCCCAGCCCCCGCCCGGCTCCTCCGGCTCGGCCTGCGACCCGCGCAGCCCCTAGCCTGGCCGGCCCGGCGCGCACCGCGGTCTCCCCCCAGCGGCCGCGCGCGTGTCGCCGCGGGAGCGGGCGGCGGGGGCGGCTCGGCACAGGCAAGCCGGCGGCTCCGCCCCGCTCCCCCCCTCCCGGCCAGCAGGGCCGCCCCCTCCGCGCCGCGCTCGGCTCAGACGGAGCAGCTGCCTCTGCAATGTCAGCAGCCGCAGCGGCGGCGGCGACGCGAGCGGCAGCAGCCCGGGCCCCGCGGTAGCCGCCAGCGCGGCACGGCCCGCAGGAGCGCCAGGCGCGAGCCCGCGGCTACTCACTGCCTCCCGGGCACCGCGGGCAGCTTTGCGCGCCCCGGCGCGGCGTTCGGACTCGGGGCCAGCGCGGCCACCGCCGCGCACAAAGGACAGCAGACGCCGGGACTCGGGGGGCTGTGACCAGGGACCGGCCCGGGGACCCCCGCCCGCGCCGCGTCCCCTCCACGCCTCCCCTCCCGGGGCGGCCGGAGCGCGAGCCGGAGCGGGCCCCGTCATATGACAGCGGCGACGCCGCAACCGGCGAGCGCGCGTGCTGCCTGCTCCGCTGCGCCACGGCCGCGGGCGCCTGGGGTGGCCCTTGCCTCGCCTCGCTGAGCGGTAGCCCGCCGCCGCCGCCCCGCGCCCCCCGCGCCCGGGCTCGCCGGCTCCGGGGGAGGAGCCGACGAGAGCCCCCAGCCGGCGCCGAGCCTAAAATGGCCACGCTGCTGCGGAAGATCGGGCTTATCCGCCTGCATAACCGGGACACCGAGGACCCCAAGCACCACCACAACCACCGCGGCGGCGGCCAGCAGAGCGCGTCTCTGCGCGGCAAGGGCGGCGCCAAGAGCGGCGGGCACAAGCAACA
>NC_045437.1:5903635-6102610 GCF_002776525.5 Piliocolobus tephrosceles
CGCGGGGGCCCCCGGCCCCCGCGAGAGGGCGGCGGGCGCCAGGGCGGGGCCGGGCCCGGCGGTGGCGGCGGCGGCGGGCGGCAGCCTGGTCCCTGCGGCGCGCCAGCAGCACTGCACGCAGGTGCGCAGCCGGCGGCTCATGAAGGAGCTGCAGGACATCGCGCGCCTTAGCGACCGCTTCATCTCCGTGGAGCTGGTGGACGAGAGCCTGTTCGACTGGAACGTGAAGCTGCACCAGGTGGACAAGGACTCGGTGCTGTGGCAGGACATGAAGGAAACCAACACCGAGTTCATTCTGCTCAATCTCACCTTCCCCGACAACTTCCCCTTCTCGCCGCCCTTCATGCGGGTGCTCAGCCCGCGCCTGGAGAACGGCTACGTGTTGGACGGCGGCGCCATCTGCATGGAGCTGCTCACGCCGCGCGGCTGGTCCAGCGCCTACACCGTGGAGGCCGTCATGCGCCAGTTCGCAGCCAGCCTGGTCAAGGGCCAGGTAAGGCGCGCGCGCCAGAGCGGCGGGGCTGGGGGCGCGGGGCGGCAATCGGGTCTGCAGCGCCGCCGGGCGCCCGGGCCCCGAGATGAGGGCCTGCGTCGGCCCCTCCGGCCATCTAGCTCCCGGCTCTGTCTACACCAGCGCCCCACGGGGATGCTCCAAGCGCCTCCTGAGCGTTTTCTTCCTGCTCCTGCTTTCCGTCCCGTCTCTCCCGTCTCGGTCTGGTCTCGGTCTCTGCTGCCGGTCTCTCTGGTCTCTCTAGCTTGCTCGTTCTCTCCTGATCCCTCCATAATTCTCTCCCACTTCTCTTCCTTAGCCTCCCTCTCTCATACCGTCCTCTCCCTTTCCTCCTGGACTCTTTCTCCCCTCACCCCTTTCTCTGTCCCCCCATCTATTCCCACCCCCATTCCTTTTCCATTTTTTCCTTCTCCACCTTCCCTGGCTCCCCTACTCTTCTTTCCCCTCCATCTCCCCTTTTCTTGCCCCTCCCTTGTCTGCTCCTCAATCTCCTGTCCCTATAATCTCTATGAAGGTGAGAACTTTTCCTGGACCTCAGGATTTAAGTGTCCGACCCAGCTGATCTCCCACCCACCCCCAACACCCCCTACACACACACACACACACACACACACACACACACACACACGGTTCCGCAGAAGGCTCCGGTGGGAGGTCTGCAGGTGGGTGCTCTGGGGAGGGACAGCTGCTTGCTTGATAAATCCCCACCCCTGCCTTCTTCTGGGCTGCCTCCTGGAAAGGTGAAAATTTTGCTCTTGGGAGCTCACTCTAGAGAGGCAGAGGTGTGGTTTGGGCATTCCCTTAAGGGACAAGACCAGACCCCGTCACAGCAATGCCTGTTCTTCCCTCAGAGCACCCCCTTCCTTCCCCTAACCCGTTAGGACCACCACCTCTGGGGTAGACGTTCCAGGTCTTGGTGTCTTTCAGACCTGCTTCTTTTTCCTCATCCCCTCACCCCACTGCCCCAAGCAGTTAAAACCCTTTATCAGAGCTAAAGATTTTAACGAAATACCAATATAAGGGCCAAACAGTTCTGAGCCTTCTCACCTATTGCATCAGATGGCAGCTTTATGCCAACAAACCCCAAAGTACTTAAGAGCAGGGTGAGTGAGTGATGGTGTTATCTGCTCCAATTGTATGCTGTCGCCTGCGGTTGAGTTCTCTGGTGTTTTCCTGAATCAATATTAAGCATTACTTAAGAACATTACGTTGCTATGTGGATATTTATGAAAAATCATTGTTTTCTTTAAAAGACCCCGAATGACCTCGGCTTGATCTTTCTACAGGCGGCCTATCAGAAGCCACCGCTTCTTCCCTGCCTGACCTGTGTGTCTGTCCCTTTCACTGCAGGCTGTTTCATACTAATCAAATAATGCTTGTTCTGCCAATTTCACTAAAGCTGGAACCCCTGGGATTCCAAACAAATAGCATCCTAACTCCAGCAGAGAAGGTCAGGTAATTCCTGACCCATCCTGCCAGGCTCTCTTTTCTAAGGTTTAGGTTCCACATATTTCCCGAGTTAGAAATAGTGTGGATGTAACAACTCTAGAAAAACATCTTCAGCTGAGGGAGGCTTAGTGCTTTAATAGCAGAGGTTTATTTTCCATCCTGCAGTTAAATATTGAGTCTGATGAGAGGTTCACGTGATAGAATGCAAGCATGGGGTGTAGGCAATCTCAAGTTTTATTTTTCAAATAGGATTTATACAAATGATGTGGAAGAATTCTTTGCAGAAATGCCTTGGTTATTTGCTTCTTGAATCATTGCTAATGAGAATTCTTTGGAACAGGCTGTTATTGTTTTTCATTCTTCACAGTGAGGATGACATTGGGGATCAGGGGAGAGGAATGTGTATTCCCTTCAGAGTCCTAACGTTTAAGACTTGGAAGAGATCTTAGAGAGGAACTGGACCACTGCCTATAGTTTGAAAGATGAAAGAAAATAAAGGTTTGAAATGAGAAATGGGGACTTTTTTTTAAGAGAGAGAGGAACCTTAGGAAATTAAATGCTTCCCATTTTTACATTAATGCTCTGAGTTGTAATAGTTCCTTTGGTGCCCATATGCCAATTGGCAGTATATCAATACACGGGTCCTTGTAAGTATATTTTCTTTTCTCTGTATTTAAAATTGAGATTCTCACATACAATTTACAAGTGGAGATTTCTTTATTGAAAGTAATTATCAACTTTTTCATTTCTTAGTTTAATAAAATCCTAATTGAACCCATTGCCCTCCACCTAGCATATGGTATTATATTGTCTATTCCACATCTAAAATAGAGGCAAAAACTCAGCACTTTTTAAAGTGCCGGTTCAATTTCTTTGCATTTTTTCATGCTGCTTCCAACATACAGCTGTCTAAGAGAGAGTGATGTGTGGCATGCATAAAATATTCAAAATGCAATGAAAGAAAGGAAGAAATGAATAGTCATTAATGTTTTAGGATTCCGTCCACAAAAGGATTCTGACGGTGTTTCAGGTCACCTGAGGTTGATTATCTCTTTCCGTGCTTTTGCAAATTCACTACCTACTGGTTGTTCAGAGCACATATGGTAGTTACCAAATTATTTCCTCAGTTAGAGGTAATATGCTTTGGGAAAGCAATCAAAATACCTGATTAGGTATTCAAGGAGACCTGGGACAGCTACCAAACCGATAATTACTTTAAAAGGGAGAGTCGTTATATTCCAGTTATGTTCTGATACTTATCGGGATTTCTTTTTTAGGATTCATTTTCGTAAGCTACAGAGTTAGAAAAGGCTGGTTTGCTTCTTTCATAGAGGAAAACATTCACTGCTCAGCTGAACTTTCTGAATTGAGGATGTGCTGTTTCTGTACGTCTAGAGAAATCGTAAAACAATTTTAAGAGTTTCGTGTGTGACATAAAAATATCTGCTTAACAATTTTGTGTACAATTAAAAGCTTAGGTTTATCACATCATGTGATAAATTCAGTCATTTTGTGAGGCTTTTAACTGGCTCTCTGGCCTGTGTTACCAAAATCTCTTGCATGTTGCTATATGAATTGTGTTTGTCTTAAATTAATATATAAATTTCCCATATGATATATTCTATGTAGAAATAATGATATACACATCTTCCCCCTTTGTATATTACTAAACCCTCTTTTGACTAGAGGCATTTTTAGGTAACTCTTCATTTTTTATAATTGGATTTTAAAGCTCTGCACTTTTAGAATGAACTGGTGAAAATGTTAAAAGTATACTTTTAGATAATTATTTGCATCCTTTACTAGTTACTGAACCAAAAGAATACAACCCACAGCTCCATCGTAAGATTTTTGGCATTCAAAAACTGGAAGATGTTGGTTTTGAAATGAAAGTAGCCTGTAATCCCAGCACAGTGCTTGCATCTAGGACATAGCTTAACCTACAAAAACTGCATTTTTGGACTCTGTAAACCTGGACAAAGTAGCATCAGCATCGGGGGATGCTGGCCGTGAAGAGTGCCAGAGTTTACTGGCTTCCATTCCAGGCTTAGAGCGTGGGACGATGGCGTGACTGGACAGGGATCTTGTTCTTGCAGTTGTGTGAGCAGCGGGGTCCCCAAAAGCTGCTTGACGGTGCACTGACTCAGAGCCCTGCTTTCACGGCAGCTCACCTCCTGAGTGTCCCCTTTTTAGTTAATTAGGCATCGCCAGGGGCAGGGAACCAAATGGCAATTGAGTGACAATTCCTCACTCCTCTCCTGGCCCTCGGGGCCAACCATACAATTCGGCATGCACACGGTGTTGATAATGGTAACTGCAGCAGCAGCAGCAGGAAGCATTTCCTACTTGCTTGTGCCATACTCTGGGCCAGCAGAGAATGGAGGATGTTTGAGGATGTTTGAACCTCCCTGGTTCTGCTCTTTTGGTGGTGGTTGTACAGGTGAGGAAACCGCACTCCACAGAGTCAGGTGGCGTTTATACAGTTGCATGCTCTCACAACAGCTCATGAGTGGCAAGGCTCTGAAATCTCATCAGGATGAGTAAAAGCTGTTGGAAATGGCAGTCAGGCCAGGCGCCATCCAAGCACCTTGCTGTTTCCAGGCAGTCGTTTATTAACCGTGACCATTGTGATAATCCTTTCTGTCCACAGAGCAGAGCTGCTCAGCCAGCCATCCGCAGAAGATCCACAGAACATCAGGACTAAAACATCCTCCAGTCTTACTGTTTGAATTTAAAATTGGCAAGCAATTTCAGGGCAAGTTCTGTTTGCCTGATGGTTTCTGCATGTTTTTTAATAAAGGAAACTTGTCCCAGTGTAATGAAAGAGTAAAGGGCTCTGCAGCTCAGCTTTGTGAAATGATATGTAGTGATGTCACTAAAATCCACCTTAGGTCTGAAAGGGGGCTACCCTATGGTGTGACTGGGAAGCACAAGTGCACGTAGACGTGCACACACACAGAGACATACATAAAGCCCATCTTCCAGAATACTAGGCCTAGAAATAGCACTTTACTTATGACTGTAAAACTAGCAGTCTCATCAGAAAGAGTGACAAAGATGAACAGCCCTTTGGGCTCCTGAAATCTGTGGGCTTCTAACCTGCTATAACAGAGATTTTTTTTTTTTTGAGACAGGGTCCCCTCTATCACCCAGGCTGGAGTGCAGTGGCATGATCATAGCTCACTGTAATCTTTAATTCCTGGGTTCAAGCAGTCCTCCCATCTCAGCCTCCCAAGTAGCTGGGACTGCAGGTGCACGCCACCATGCCCAGTTAATTCTGTTTATTTTTTGTAGAGATGGGGATCTCACTATGTTGCCCAGGCTGGTCTCAAATTCCTGGGCTCAAGCAGTCCTCCCACCTCGGCCTCCCAGAGCATTGGGATTACAGGCGTGAGCCACCTCGCCCAGCCATACAACACACAAAATGTTTAAAGGCCCTGTATTAGGTTGCTGGGGCTGCCATAAGAGAGGACCTGGAAGTCCAAGATCAATGTGTCAGCAGGGCTCGTTTCTCCTGGGTTCTGCCTGCTTGGCCTGTAGATGCTGTGTCCTCCCACGACCTTCCTTCTGTGTGTGTCTGTGTCCTAATCTCCTCTTCGTGTAAGAACACAGTCAGATTGGATTAGGGCCCATCCTCCTGACCTGACTTTAACTTAATTACCTCTTAAAAACCCTGTTTCCAAATAAGGTCACACTCAGAGGTACTGTGGGTTAGGGGTTCACCGTGTACGTTGGAGATTGGAGGAGAAACAGTTCAGCACATAATGAAACCAAACAGGGATTTCTTAACCAGTTGCTCATCTTGTTTCTGCAGCTGCTGTGCTAGTTTGAGAGCAATAGATGCAGCCACACGAAGGGAGGCACTGGATGGAGAATGTTGCCCGCAGCTTTGAGCAGAGAAATGGCTGCACACCCAGAGGGAAGCTAGAACAACCTAGAGCAAAAATAGTGACTGACAGGGGTGGGTAACGCCATCTGATTTGTCCAGGGAGACGTGGATTTTTGGTAGCGTGCTTATGAGTCACTGTGTTGTGCCCTGCGCTGTGTACAGGGGACGGAGATTATTGCCACCACCGATGACTCTGCAGCTTGAGGTATCGATATGCTGGACTGCTCAGAGGAAAAAAATAGCTACTTGTTCTTCTATCAAGTAGGGCAGGCAGGAGGACACAGGCAGGACTGCATCCTAAAAATAGCCCCACACCCACTTGGAGAGCTCCGGCAGCTCAGCCCAGGGCGCGTGGGGCAGCTCCTGGTAGAAGCCACTTTTGCTTCACCAATGAGACTTTGAGAATCTGAACTTGCGGGAAGAGGATGTAGTGTATTTTCGTGTACTTTTCTGATTTCCCTTAAGCGATGGGGGAGATTTGGTTTTCTCTGTAAGGACAGTGTAGGTTGATGGCTGTTTCTTAGTGGAATGTGCCCCCGTGGACACTGAGCTGAAGTCCGAATGAAAGCCTGACACCCACAACCTGGCCAGTGTCTCCCTTCTCATCGCCAGGAAGAGATTCTTCCACACCCAGGCTTAGAAGGAAGGCAGCCTCACTAGTACCATGTCAGAGGCAGATAAGGCACCAGCAGAAATGACTTTTCTAGTTAAGGAAACAAAACAGACACTTGTGGGAGGATTTTTGAGCCACATTTCGGAGCTCCTGGAATCAGGTGGTTGCTGCCCCAGATGTGTTGCTGTGGTAGTCAGGAGGGGAGAGGATGGCCGGCCACAAGGGTTCGTCCTTTCTTCTCTGCCAGTGGTTCCCAACCCTGGCAGCACATTAGATGCCCTGAGGAGTGTGCACAGTATTTCGGTACCGGGGCTGTCCCCTCAAAGACTCAGACTTTGTGGTCTAGGATCAGGCCCTGGCAGAGGCTGGTCCGAAGAGCTCCTCATGATTCTAATGGGCAGCCCGGATTGGAAAAGCTGCCCGATGCTGACCATGGTCCACCTCCTCCCTCTCCACCCGTCTGGCAGACACAGCCTCACCCACCAGTAACCACAGCCCAGAGCTTCAGAAGTGGTGATAATTAATCCCCCCAACCACCCCACCCCACCTGGATCAGACTCCCTGTCCTAGGTCAACGCTGACTCAGCGCCTTCAAAGCCCGACTTCTGTACAGATGCCGTCCGAAAGCCAGCCTTCCTCCCTGGACTGCTTGTGTAGACTATGAGGGAGTGTAAACCCTGAAAAAGAAGAATGTAGGGATGATTCATCCACCCTCGATGAGACGCAGCTGCGGAGGGTGGTGTGCGCGGACCCTCCAGAGCCGTGGCTGACTAATGAATACAGCGCGGGAATCGAGTGCCTCCCGTCATGCAGGAACTTCCTAGGTGTCATTGGTGGATCAGATACACATCAAGTGCCTGCCTCAGGGAACGTACCCTCTAATGGGGAGAAGACAAAACCCTTCGGATTTGCTTTTGACACGCCAAGTGGCTTCACACATATCTTTTTGTTAATAGTTAGGAAATGTCCATGGATCTGACAATAGACAGTGGCCTGGGTGTGTAGTGGGGACATGGGCACAGTGGGGTCCTGGGTCAACAGGGTCTTCAGAAATTCTGAGTGATGTTCTTAGAGAGAACACTCTACTTAAGGGTGATCAAGACTCGACATTAACATGGGGCATTAGTCACTCAATGTTTTTTGGAATGTGGTTTCATTGCTGATAAACGGAAAGGCCAGGCATACCCCCACACTGACCAAGAAGTTGTAGTAATGGCAGAAACGTTTCCAGTAATGTCTACACTTTCCTACTCGGTAAGTCGGCAAGCTAAGCTAAGGTTTAATTGTTGAGTTATTTTTTCATGGTTACACACATCATTCATTCATTCATGAGCACTGTAGTGACATTGCCGTTGGCATTCCTGTGATGACCCTTCCCCATTCTGCGTAACGTCTGCGACACTCCCCTGGTCCTTTCCCAGGCCTGCTAATCCCACACGGCTAGGCTAGGAGGAAACCAGCTCAGTGGGAGGACCAAGGACACAAGACTGGGAGAGCAGATTTGGGACCAATCAGGTGGCAAAGGATTGGGAGATGAGGGTAGGTCTGCAGAAGCCGGAAGAAACTACCTGACCTTGCCCCTTACCTGGCCAGCAGGTCTGGGCATGGTCAGGGAGCCGCACTCACCAAGCCTCTTCTGTTCCTGTTCTCCAGTGCTAGGCTCTCCTCTCCAGCTCTCCTCCTCTCCAGCCCTGCTCCTGCCTCATGGGTGCCTGTCACCTGCTTGGATTCCTGTAGTGCCCCATCCAGTCTCTCTGTCCCTGTCCATCCTCCCTGATGCCACCTGCATGGCTCCTCTAAAATGCAGACCTAGCTTTATTGCATCTTGTTATGAACCTTACGAAATAGAGCTCAAGTTTCCTAGCACTGTACAGCCATGATGGCATTCCTCCATCCGCCACAGCCCCCACTGAGGCTCCTCTTCCACCAGCCTCTCCTGCCCGGAAGCCCTCTTGCCCGTGTTCACCAGGTGAGTCCCTGGCCATCCTTAAAAACCCTGCCCAGATGCCCCTAACTTCTCCGCAAACAGCTCCTCAACCACTCCTTCAATAAAAGCGATGACTTCCTCCTCTGAACTGCGAAGGAGGAAGCTCTGCATTGTCTAGAAAAAGTTCATTTCTGTGCTTATCCTGCCAGTTTACATAATTACAACTGTATTGCCCCTTCTCTTTGCTAAATGTCCAACACCTTGTATATGCCAAATAAATGTTTGCCACAGGATCTGTTTCCCTGAGCAGACTCCCCATCCTCTTCATTTTGCCCCTTCTTGCGATGCAGTGTAAGAGCTTGCGGTGAGTCAGCTGCTGTGCAGAATGCTTTATGTGAATGATTTGATTAAATCCTTGTGGCAGCCTATGAGGTGGGTGCTGTTGTTATTCCCATTTTACAGAGGAAGAAACTGAGGCTTGCTGAGGTTGAATCATGCACAGAGCTGAGCTGCCACCAGGCAACCAGTCCAGTGCCAGAGCCACCTGATTCTGAGGAGGTGTCTAGTTGGCAAGTAGAAGCCACCCCAACCAAGTATGACGTGTAGTATTATTGTTCCTCATTGTACATATGGATGTTAGGAGAGCCCGTGCAGTTCCACGGTGTGTGGTTTTCCTACAATACTCAGAATCAATCCACGAGAGGACGGGTGGTGCATCCATCAAGTCTGACACGTGGTGCGGAATTATCAGCAACGCTGGACAAATGTATCGGCCCAGATTCATCATAAGCTCCTTGTATTGATTGCGCAAAATGGATGAATGTGTTGATTGCTTCAAACCATAGGAGAAAGATAATTATTACAGCTTTATTTATTCTGTATACGAAAGGGAAAGGCATTTTAGAGATTCTGAAAATAGCTCAAGAAAGAAACGCTTTCTGAACATAATTGTTACATCGGTAAAATCACTCAGATTGAAGAAATGGTTACCTTAAAATAATTTCTCAAAATAAATCCTAATGCTTCATCACAGTATTTGGCAGGCATTCTCGAGGTGTGTCACTGAGTTCTTTGATGTAGGAGCTAAGGGAATACTGCTTGGTAAAGGATCAGTTACACGTACAGTTGAATTGTCCTCAGCTCACTTGGGAATTGAAGGGAAAATTTCCAGAAAAATATTTTAAGGGTACTTTTCAGTTTTTGATCTTGAAGATCAGACATTTCCAAATATCAGAATATGGAGTTACAGAACTTACTATGTTTTGGTTCTAATAAAAAGCTGTGATTAGTATTTTATGAATTTGGACATTTTGTGCACAAAATTATTAAGCCAATTATTTTTGCCGTACAGATAGATACGTATGTATTAGTGTGATTGCCTAGTGTCAGATTGGATGCCCATGTTGCTTCCCATAAAAGGTGTGTCAGGAATATTAAGATCTAGAGGCAGCTCTAACAACTCTCCTAATCTGACAGTAATGAACGTCAATGACATTTCAAAATATCTACAACAATATCACAACTGTAATGCAATTTTTAAACATTCGTCTATTGGTGACAAAGCCAAGGCATTGCTAATACCGCTGTGGTTTCTTAACTTTCAATCCTAATTATAGGAAGTGCTGAATTGCAGTTCAAAGTTAGTGAAAATGGAGACACTTTTCCCATCCAAATATATGTGCCAAGTAAAGATCAATTGCTGCAAGGATTAATTTGTGCTGGAGTCCTACCTGATTAGTGACGTACACTACTCTGCTTCTCAGCCAAGGAAAAATAAAAATATTATAGTGGAAACTTCACCAGAATTGAGTGATTTACAAGCTTAAATTAACTGTAACTAGTTGAGTATTAGAAGCCTTTAAAAGGTGATTTTTTAAGAGTCATCAAAATGCTAAATGAATCATAATGTATTTAACCTGGCTTTGTGCAAGGAGGCTGTTCTTTATCCGAGCCCTCTCCTGCAGCGCACAGCTGCCTGTGTCTGGCAGCGCCCCTGGGAGGGGAGCCTTCCTCCTCCAGGTTGGGTGGGAAGGAAGAGCACAGCAAAGCCAGGAGCCTCGTCCACAGTAGCGGGTTAGGGTCCTCCAGGGTAAGTGCCTTCATCCAATGTGAACAATGCCTAAAACTAATGCAGGAGAGCTGCAGAGACTGGAGGCTGCGACCCCACCCCTCCAGAGCCCTGCTGACTTCCTTTGATCTCTTTTATAATGTACACTATGAAATATCATTGTCTTAGAGAACTCATACAAGCCTGCTACTGTAACTATAAACGTTTCACAGCGCTTAAAGGACATTATCATAATTCACAAATAAAACTGATCTAATAAAAAGTGAGTTTGAGTTGAATTGAATTAAAGTGCTTATGTTATTAGTAATTTCATTTCAAAGGATATCCTGGCATCTGCCTTTTCGTAAAAGAGATGGAGGGCTCTTGTGTATTCTTGATGATGGGTCAAAGAGAAACAGGCGGCCAACCACAGGAGTCCCTTCCTGCTGCCCCAGACCCCTCGAAGCCACCTGGAGGACCACATGGCCTCGAGGTGTCTGGGGACACCTGCGGACTCCTCCCCAGAATTAATGTCCTTAGTTGCACAAAACACAACGCATAGGATTTCAAAGGAAACCAATTATACTTAAATACAGTTATCAAAACATGTTTTTAAAACATAACATGAATTAAAAAGCACTTTATTACCACATTAAATATTAAGATCTAGAGGCAGGTCTAACAACTCTGCAAATCTGACAATAATGAACACCAATGACGTTTCAAAATATCTACAGCAATACCACAACTGTCTTGCGATTTTAAAACATTTGTCTATTGGTGACAAAGCCAAGGCATTGCTAATACCGCTGTGGTTTCTTAACTTTCAATCCTAATTATAGGAAGTGCTGAATTGAAGTTCAAAGTTAGTGAAAATGGAGACATTTTTCCCATCCAAATGTATATACCCCGAGGGGTGCATGGGCCCCGGGTTAAGAACTCCAGGTAGTGTGTGGCTCTAGGTGGTGATGGCTGTCTTGGGAAAGATCTTAAACCTTATTCTGCAGCTCAGGGCCAGAACAATTGGGATCGAGATTTAGTAGCCCAACAGGTGTCTCATTCTCCCATGTTATTGTCGGGTGGCGCTGAGATAAAGCCGGGGATCTGCAGGCAGAGGCAAGCTCCAGCCCCTTCTCCCTCCTGAGCATGGCTCACTGTGGGGCAGGTACCCACCTCCCTGAGCATCAGGGGCCTCCCCTAAAGGCAAGGAGCATAAACCCAACTGCTCACATGAATCATGAGGTTCGAAGGAAATGATGACACGTGTTCCTTGCATAGAGAACGTGATCAATAGATGTTCCTGCTTCTAAAGAAGAAGGAGATGTATTGAATTAAATGCACAGAAATGTATGACCAAGACACAGCAGCATCCAATGCACACAGACATCTGCTTTCATAACGATGAGTGTTTCAGGGCAATATTCACCTCCGGGTGCCTCAGGTGTTTCCATAGATGACTGTATTGTTACAGATATTCACAGGAAACTCAGAAGAGCCTCCTTTTTGCCCTCTTAAATCTACTGCTGTGGACACTTGTTGCCTTTTCTGACTTTTCATCATCAAATCACTTTGTACGATCAGGGACTGATTTATGGGATTATGTTATTGTTCTAGTGAGGATTGATAGCTGGGCTTTTTCACCTCTTCAACCTTGGTATCATAAGAATTCCATTACATTGCTAACACCTTTAAACTAGCTTGATTTCTTTTGCTGGTGTTAAGTTAGAAAATTACATAGAAGAATATTCTTATTTAAAACATTTACCTCTGTACTCTCTAAATGCACACCAAATGTCCTTGTTAGCCATTAAGTGTTGTTGATATTCATTCTTTGTTACAGAATGCAATGCCCACTTGAAAACTTTTTGGCTACCATTTTGCTTCAAGGTGAAAAGCCGGTTCATAAATGTTAAAATTTGTAAAAAGTTGTGGACTCTAGCAATTATCACAAGTCACACAGAATGAACATCAACTGTTTCAGTACAACTAAAAGAGAATTTCACTGTAGTCAATTACATGGATCCTTTCTAATATTAATACTTTTAGGAAAGACCCTTTCTTTAGTAGAATTTAAGAGAAATCTAGCTGAAATATTCGGCCTGCAGGAATTGCCGAGTTTCTCAGAAACACCTGTGATGTGATATATGATCTTATGGCAATTGGAGGCTAATCAACAGTGGAATACCAATGCCTGCTTTACATTCTCGTAACTGGTCAGTCAACTGAGGCCTTGAGCATTGGCCCAAAATCTAGGGTGAGGCTTTCTGCATGTAGGAAGAGACTGACTAGCTATCTTGAGGGTTCTCCCCCAATCTGAAGACTTAAGTGGGTAGAATCTGCATTCTCACAGGACAGGGTGTGGGATACAGTTAATTGATCCTCCAGGATTTCTACGCTGTTTTTTTCGTATTCCCAGTGATTTTCCCATAGTTTAGAAATATTGAAATGTCCTCATCTGAGATCATTATAGGCAGAAAGCATCCTCCTGTCCGCAGTGTATTTCAGCCCCCAACCCGCCCCACCTGCATATCATTCTAGGAAGGAATATTATCCTTTACGTGGAAATGGAGCCTGCAACGATGTCTAAATCAGTTCCTGGGCCTGGGTGGTGTTGCCATAACTACTGATCTAGGTTTGTAGTATCCGCACATAGAAACAGACCCGCCCTACAGTGCTCAGACCTTTTGTCCATATTTATTTATGCCTCCTTTTTGGTTCTACTAAATACATTATTTAGCTGTCACATAATCTTTCAGTGAGATGATTCAAATCACCCTATCCCCAGAAAAATCTTAAAGGTCTTTCATCCCCACCTTGGCTCAAGTCACACACCGTTTAGCGGTCTCAGGGTCCCATTGGTTTCCCGGCTCCACCGAATGTCCCATTTGGATAAGCCGCAGGCTCTCCCAGCCCTCAGTGTCCCCAGCTTTGTTGGAAAGGTGAACACAGCAGGCTCTGCAGCAGCTTTTGGTCAGCACTTGACCTTATTGGCCCTGATGAAGGCCAGTAGGCCGGACAAGCCCAAGCGAGGGTGATGGTCATGTAACCTCTACAGGCCTTTCAGACCACCCCATGCTGTCTCTGTGACCAGAAGATGCTCCAAGACTTCAGAACTGGGTCTTGGTCAGGACTTGACCAGGAAAGACAATCTCAACCTAGGACTCAAGACCCAGATGTGGGAGGCGGCGTATGAAGAAAGCAGCCAACGGGCTACCCTGAGAGTCAGGGACCTGGCGTCAAGAAAGGAGGGGCATCTGCCGGCAGCTGTAGGGCCACCATTGAGGTTAAGGGCAAGGACAAAGCAGGGCCCCCTCCCCATGATTTGCATTCAGCTCTCCTGTGGACGGGGCATGTGAGCTTTCCCAGGAGCTCAGGCAAGGGAGGGGATCCTGGACTGAGGAGTGAGGCCAGTTCCTGTGTTCTCAAGCTCCCGAGGGTGGCGTGGCTGAAGCAGACCAACGCTCCTCAAGGAGCTGCCAGGGCCCAGCTCCTCCTGCTCCTGCTTAATGAGAATTGCCCGGGGGCATCTTCCCTGTGCTGCCTCATGGGGAAGCATCATAAAGGAGGAGTTGTCAAGTGCCAAGTATGAGAGGCCACTAACCGCAGGGCTGGACAGAATGACCTACTGAAGGGCTGGAGGAAGAAAAAGGCACCCTCACTCAACGTGCACTTAGGGCAGAATAAGCCTCACCTAAAATCCCTGTGGGACTTTCCCCATAGAATTCTATGGAAACTTCCATACATCAACATTAAATTAAGTTGCCCACCATTAAATTAAGTTGAGGGAAATGTAAGATTTCTGCTGCAGGAAAAGGAATCTGACATTTCCGGCTTCTGAACCTAGCATGAAAGGCTGATGTGTAATTTGTTTGGTGTTCACAAAAATAATGTTGTGCAATTAACCAGTCCTAGGCGTAAAGCACAGTTTGAGTGAATGATAAATGGAAGGCAGCATTTTCCATAAGTCAAAGCTTTCAGAAGTGTGCATCTCTAAATCATCCATTTCTTTGCTACTGACTCTTTTCCTTTCTTTTGATGTTGTTATTTTCTTGACATAATTACAGTAAAGATTGGTACATTGCACCCAATCTTAATTGTATCTCCCTTCAGTCTCATTTATTTCATTATTACCTGCTATTCCTTTAAAT
Organism: Piliocolobus tephrosceles; assembly: GCF_002776525.5. Classification (NCBI taxonomy): domain Eukaryota; kingdom Metazoa; phylum Chordata; class Mammalia; order Primates; family Cercopithecidae; genus Piliocolobus; species Piliocolobus tephrosceles. The sequence goes on from NC_045437.1 coordinate 5,918,220, forward strand.
CAGTAAGTCATAGTATTTACAGATTGATGGGTATTCTTAAAAATATTTCAAATTGTTCTAGAAGGTTTCACCCTGAAATGGGGTGAGTAAATTCTTTTATTTATCCCAGAGCTTGCAAACATGTTTTAAGTGTATAATACAGTGACCCTAAAGAAAGGCTGGGGAAAGAATTCGAATTTGGAGGATAGCAGTGAAAAGAAGGCCACGTGAACAGGTGAAGAGGAGCCTGGCATGTCCTTGGTGCAGGACCTTGGGTGAGGAAGGCGCTGAGGAACAGGGGTGCCCTCACTTTCCTGCGTGGTGCAGACTGCAAACGCCCTTGATTTTGTGACCATCACCCGCTCCCCACACTCTGCGAGCAGCAGGACCGGGAGCCAGACCTTGGTCCGAAGGTCTTCGAAAACCCAGGTAGGCTTTGTATTCGTGCTGTTATTTTGCACCAAATTTTTGTTCCAGATTATTCTAAGGGCTTTTTTTTTCCCTTTGAGACGGAGTTTCACTCTTTTTGCCCAGGCTGGAGAGCAATGGCGCGATCTCAGCTCACTGCAACCTCCGCCTCCCGGGTTCAAGTGATTCTCCTGCCTGCTAAGGGCTTTTTTAAAAACACAAACACAAATGTTGAGAATTACATAATTAAGGAGAATTGGGAAACAGGCCTAGCAAACAAGGTCAGTTGTAAACCCAGACCTCGGTGATGCTTTTGAGCTGTTGAGTGATGTTTTATGCTATAGGAGGCACCTGCTAACCACTCAGAGAAAATTATCTTCCCAATACATGACTGTTGTAGGTCCTGCAGTAGGAACAATGAAACTGCAAAAGATTTACAATCCCATATCAAAAAACAATTCCAAATTCAAGATGACAAGATGTCTTGCAAGTCAAAAAGGAACAGGAAATAGCTCCCAGTGTGTTCCCATAGAATCAGAGCACATATGTTGTGGTTTTGTTTGTTCCTTTGTCTGATTCGGTTCTGAAGGTCTTTATCAGAAGTAGCTGATTTCACTGTCTTGTAGTTGAGGGTTCTTGGCCACTGCTGGCTGCACTTCTTCATTAGAGGAACTTGAACAGTTTGTGGAGGTTGGAAAGAAAAAACAAGGAGATGACTTACGGAGCTCAGAGCCAGTAACATGCTGGCAACCAGCAGGCCCGAAAGGGTCCGCAGGGAGGACGATGTCTGCCTTCTCTGGGCTTCAATGATGGGTGACACCAAGTGCCTCAGGTCACCCTCAGTAGAATTTTAAATGCTTTAATGATGTTTCAAACATAGAAATTCATTTGGACTTAGAGTGCAGCTAATTTCTGCTCGGGGTATTTTGACCTCTTGCAGTCAGCAGCATTCATAGCTCTGCAGGGCCATCTGTGCTGGTCCCTTGGTAAGAAGCTACAAGTCAGTGGATTACCAGTAGCACCCTCATGTATGACTACAGAGGCACTGTCACCAGGCTCAGGCACTTTTTAACTATAACTACCATTTTAGTTTTCTTTCTCTTTTTCTTTTCTTTTTTTTTTTTTTGAGACAGGCTCACTGTGCCAACCAGACTGGAGTGCAGTGGCACGGTCTCAGCTCACTGCAACCTCCGCCTCCTGGGTTCAAGCAATTTTCAAGCCTCAGCCTCCCGAGTATCTGGGACCACAGGTGTGCACCACCATGCCTATCTAATTTTTCTATTTTTAGTAGAGATGGGGTTTCACCACATTGGCCAGTTGGTCTCAAACTTTTGACCTCAGGTGATCTACCGTTCTTGGCCTCCCAAAGTGCTGGGGTAATGAGCATGACCACCACGCACCGTCGGCAATTTAGTTTTCTTAGACCTTTAAAAAAAAAAACAACAAATACTTAGAATTATATAATTAGGCAGAGTTGGGAAATAGAGCTGGAAAACATTTAGTTTTCTTAAACTTTTTCTTAATGGATTGCAGAGCCAAGTGAAGTGGCAGACAGTAATGAGGCTGAGTCTAAATAGGAGCGAATCTTTTCATTTCATAACAGAAAACTGAGATGAGCAAAAAGTAATTTTCTCCAAGACTCAATCTCAGGATCCAGTGGTTGTCAACCTCAGTTTCCACTCCCCAGTGCCTGGGGGTGGAGGGTGCTTTGCACCTCGTTTCAACAGGAACCCTGTGGGGGGCTCTGGCATGCTTCAGGGTGCCCCTCTCCGCCCCCAGCAATTCAGACACAGCTGCTCCGTGTCCTGGAGAGGAAAGAGCCCCCCAGGATGACCCCTCGCTCACTTCCTGCGTGGGAATCGCTGCTGGAAATGGCCCCTGACAGTCTGGGCTTCCTGAGGCCAGCTCCAGGGCGCAGCGGAAGAGCTCTTGCCTCACCTTAAACCTGCCTCCATGAGGATGGAACCTGGACTCCTCGCCATTTCCGCATTTCCACGTTTGCTTTTTCCCCCGTGCAAAGTGTTTCCACTTTCTCCTCTCAGTGCATTTGCTCGTTTCGTTCCCCCTCACTACCAGCTTGTCTCCCTCTGCTGTCCGGGGCCCCAGGTGGCCTCCCTCCCCTCACACCCCCTTGCACCCTCTATACTCCCTTCCTGCCCCTCCGTCTTCCTTCCCTCTGCCCCCGCCACCCTCCCAGGGCCCTGAGCAGTGGGAGGCGTGGAGGGGCTGAGACCTCCCCACTGACTCGGCAGCCAGGGCGGTGCAGCACCCAGCGTCTTCACAGTGGAACTAGCCACTTCTTCCTCTCCCTGTTTCCTCTTCCAAAAACTGGAACCAGGGTCACCTCCCAGTCCTTGTCAGCACCAGGCAGCCATCATGCGGAGCGTACTGCTCAGCACTCAGGAAGTGGGAGCTGCCCACGAGCCGCCTCACGCCCCAAAGCCAGGTGTCCTATTGGACTGCCCCCAACCCATCCGCCTCCTCCCATGGCCTCTCGCTTTCCCCACCTGAGAGCATGCCACCTGCAGCTGGCTGTGGCCTGTGGGCCTCCTAGGGGGCTGTGTCCTGTCTCCCAATCTGGGGCTGGACGCTCCCCCAGGTGGGGCTGGGCAGCGTGGCCCCTGGCGGGCAGCAACATGGGGCCTGCCGGACCAGCCCAGCCCTGCGCCTAGTAAGCGCCCAGCACCCTATTGTAGAATGAGGTTGAATGGATGTCCTTCGGGCACGGCGAGATCATGAACCATCAGAGAAAGAAGAAGGGTGTGGAGGGCACCGTAATTGCAGTGTCAGGAAAGTGGACATTTTCAGCCACAAAGCCAGGGCCATCAAAGGGCTTTCTGGGGATGCTGACTGCCAAAGGCATGTCACTCTGGCCCTACGTCGTGTGTGCCCTACCTCGTGTGAGTTATCTTTCTCTAAACACCGAATTGATTGGTCAGAGTGTTTTAGTAGGTGAGAATAAGCTTTACGGGGTTTTGTTTTTAATCGCGTGCCCTTGAAATGTCATCATACCATTCGCCGGAAAATACACCAGGCAGGACGTTTGAGAGAGGTTTGTATTTTGAATCAAGAGGCAGTAAGTGGAGGAGTCTGCTCACTGTTCTGGGACTGGGACTGTCACGCGGCACATGAGGCTTTGCTGCTTATTTTAAGTAACTTAATGTTAAGAGTGTGTCATTTGAATAACTTCTCTGTCAATATCTTTTATTTCATTGTAGTCCTTCCCTGATTAGAGATTTCTTTGCTACTGTGTAAATTCACTCTCTTCCCATAATCTCTCTCTCTCATTCTTTTTCCCCCCGCCCCGCCCCGCCCCCTGCTCTCTCTCCCTGTTTCCCTCCCTCTCCTCCCCTTTCCTCTTTCCATTCAGTTGTGACTTTTATTCTTGGAGCCTGCATTAGCCTATATTATTATTTGAGAGCTGCTAAAACAAAGTCCCCACAGGCTGGGGGTTTAAACGACAGAAATGCATTCTGTCAGTCTGGAGATGGCGAGTCTGAGATCGAGGTGTGGCAGGGCTGGATCCCGAGGCTTCTGCTTGGCTTGTCGATGTCATCTTCTCCCCGTGTCCTCACAGGATCTGTCTACTCTACCTGTGTCTGAATTTCCTCTTCCTAGAGGGACGACAGTCCTGTTGGATTAGGCCCCACCCTGATGACCTCATTTGAAGGTAATTATCTCTATAAAGACTCCATTTCCAAATACAGTCTGGTTCTGAGGTGCTGAGGGTTGGGACTTCAGCAGAGGAACTTGAGAGGACACAGCTCAGCCCACAGGAGAGCCCTGGCTTTCCAAGCACGTATAAGTTTGTGTCATTTGTCTTCTTTCCTGCAGCTTTTGCCTCTCAGATGTCCTCCCGTTTGTCTTTGCCTGGGTTCTCTGCCTTGCGGGCCCCACCGCCCCAACCTCTCCACCTGCGCTGCCTGCAGGCCCCCGCGCCCCCCAGACTGTGTTCCTTCCCAGCCCCCTTTGTTCCTGCAGCATCAGCACATCCCTCCTCACAAACTTTAGGTTTTGCGGGTTTATCTGTTTTTCTTAGCTGTCCCAGAATTTTTTCTTTCTTCCTTTTTCAGATCACTGTATCGCCTTTATCTCTTATGCCTGACTTTTCCCTCCACCTTCAGGATTCTTCCTGCCTTGTCTGCTGGGCCTCTCTCCTTGCTCTCATCCAGATCAATGAACAGGGACTCGATCCATCTTCTTTGGCACTTTTCCCATTTCCCTGTGATCCCTGGATAACACTGTTTTTTGTCTCACTTTACCTTGTCACTGTCTCTATAAATCTCCCCCGTCCCTGTTCTCATGCTGCTCCTCTGCACGTGTCCAAGGTTAACAGTGTTCCTTTCTCTCCTTCCTGTCCAGCCACTGCCATCTTGAAAATGCCCGGTCCTGGCTGAGCCAGCCCCCTGCCCTGTTCCCTCGTTCTGGTTCAGAACATCACCTCACCACTGCTAGCTGCTCAGGGAAGCTGGTCATCCTCCCTGGAGCTGGAGCAGGGGGCGGGGTGGGTGAAGGGGTACTCCTGCTGTGTGCACTGGCCTGAGGGAGGAGAAAAAGGGCACCTGGCAAAGTGAGAGTGTGGAGGGGAGGAGTCAGGCAGGCAGTGTAGACACTCAGGCGGGACAACGGACAGGGGCTGACTGGTGGATCCTTGTTTCAAACAACTGCCTGGAGTATCAGTGAGACTTGAAGGTGGCTGTCCAGTGAGGAGCTGAGGCTGAAATGATCTTGGGGAATCTTTTCATTCCATTGGTCTTGATGCTCATGTACCAAGTTGATGCTTTTTCTTCATCACCATTTTCATCATTTTAAATGTTTTACCAAATTTAGATGGAAGATGCTTTCTGAAAGCCTCCAATTCTACTTCTTATAAGAATTTCACTAATTTGACTTATAGTTACTTACGGAAATGATCATTAGTTGTTAATTTTATTGATCAAACTGTGTGAAACAAGCACCTGCTAAGAGTTTGAGGGATACACCAGACCAGTCACAAGGCACATCAGAGAGAACAGTTATGTTCCATCATTCGCACTTTACATGCATTCTTATTTGACTCAGAAATAGACAAATTCATTAAAATATCCTCAGTTATCACCACTAGTCTGCCACAAGACTTGAGAAGATGGTAGGATGGCCTTCGTCATGATTCCCACAGAGGCTGACAGACTTGTGCGTGCAGCCAGCCCACCGCCTCTGCATCTCTTCACGTTCTTCTTGTTTGCCCAGCCTCCTGTCTCTTGCCTTCTTGGAATCTTGAAGTCTGCAAGAGCAGGGCCGGCTTGGTTTCCTCCACCAGCATTGATGGAGGGCAGCGAATCTGCCTGAGCTCTGGCTGCGTCTTCTCCACACCATCGTTATCTTCATGTGTCCAGATGCACAGCTGGGCAGGTAACAGTAAGCTTCATTTCCATGCTCAGGGACCCAGGCCGATCCATTCCAGATGCTTCACGAGTTGAGGGATTTTCCACAAACTTCAGAGATGTCAGAATCCATCAAAATATTATACGGCTGGGTTCTTTATATATATGTATATAAACATAATCTATATTTTATACATTTATATCTAAATATTTTAATCCATATTTTATATCTATATATTTATATAATCTAAGGCTTATATATGTAAGCTATGGTGTTAAGCTATAGTGTTCATATAATTATGTATGTATATATCCTAGATTTTATATAAATATCTATATGTATATACACACTAAGGCTCTTTGTAAAATGAAAATCTATGTTTAAACTAGTTATATAAATTTTTTTATTCAAACAGTACACACTTACATGTTTACATTTCAATTTCAGGATGACACCCCTGACTTTCACAATGTCATAATTTAAATGATCTGTAGGGATTTTTTTTCTTCCTCTAAGTGCACTTAACCCAAAAAAGCCAATTAAATGGAGAACAATATAAATAGCTTTTCTCTGTTGCTGCCAACTTTGATCTGCCCTCATGATGATAACAATTTATTAGAGAAGGAGATCGCTCTAATTTGGTTCACTTTAACAAATGTTACTCCGTTGGAATCAAGCACCCCTCCGCGATGAGAGTGAATGCAGAGGACATTCTGTGATAGTGCCGGGCAGGACCCTGCAGTGGTCTATGGCGACTGTAGACCGAGACGACGGTGATCCTGGAGCCGCGGTGTTCACAGGCCAGTGGCTGCTCTGTTGTGTGGACCAGCACTGAACACAGAGCTCCTCTAAAGGATCATGTTTGTTTAGAGAGCGGAACATGGTGTGATGACTTTGACCTCTAAATGAAGGATGGTCCCCTGGAAGCCTGGTGCTCCCCAGAGGGCTTGTGCCTTTGTGCACCTCCAGCTGATCCACGTGTGTCCGGGCCTGCAACTCGCCAATTATATAATGCTATGATTGCTCTTACTGTTACTATTATCATCTTACAGTGCTTTGGTATTTCACGAAGAGGCCGGGAAAAGCATGGATTGTGTGGTAGTGCACAGAATTGTAATGGCATATGTTACATTGTCGAACCTCTAAAACTCTTAAGAATTTTTTTCTGATTATAGAAAATAGTACATGTTAAGGTAGAGAATGAAAAGTTTCATGATTCCACCTGTTAGAAATCCTGGCTGTTTTTCTGCACCCCTGAACACACACATATGCACACACACATGTGCACACGCACACACTTCCACAGGCATACATGATTTTTTCAGCAGTGGGCCCATGCTCTTCAGGAAAGTCTGAAGTGTGCACATCTTTTCTCATAAGGTCCCTGGACATCTTCCTGGTCAACTAAATCTTCAAAAGGCTGCTGAGCCCCCCAGGGTGCAGGGTGCTGTGGACGACTGAGCCAGCCCTATCGGGTAACAGTTAGGAGGCCTCCTAGTTCTTCCCTCCCTAAACAACCCACGGGGACCGTCCTGTATGTCATGTTTGCTCCTTGTACCCTAATTACCATAGAGAAACTCCCAGAAGTGGGGTACTGGATCAAAGGGCGGGAACACCCTCCGTATTGATTGGATACAGTGCTGCCAAATTGCCCTTCAGAAAGGTTACCCCGGGTTATAGTCCTGTCAGCAGCAGGAGGCTGGAAATCTCCCAGGCTCTCCAACCCTGATGCTTTCACTACTTCCTAATCTCACTGGCAAAGCATATCTCATCTTTTTTTGCTTACATATTTTGTATCTTATTCAGGTGTAGCATCTTTCATACAGTTGGGTTTTTGTATTTTTTTGTGGGGGGATTTAGGGGATGGGTTTTGGCCACTTGACTTTCTCATTTTGCCCTTGGTCCATTTTTCATTTGATTGTTATTTATCTTATTATCTTTAGGAATTTTTTTGTCTAGTTGATTCCCAGGTCTCAGCATTTGTTATCTCTTGCAGCATAGCCCATTAGCCTAAAACTCAGTGTCTTGAGGAAACCAACATCTCTTCTCTCCTAGTTTCTGGAGTTGAGGAATCTGAGTGCTGCCTGCCTGGGTGCCTCTGGCTCTGGGTCTGTCATAGAGCTGCAGGGGAACTGAAGGCCAGGGCTGCTGTCTCATCTGGAGATCTGACTGGGGAGGATTGGCTCCCATGAGCACTTATGTGCTGCAGCAGGATGCACTTCCTGGGTGGTGTTGGCTGAAGGCCTCAGTTCCTTGCCTGTGGGCCTCTCCATGGGGCCGCTCACAGTATGGCAGCTGGCCTCCCTCAGGGAGTTAGGGAGAGAGAGAGAGGGCACCCAGGACCAAAGCTGCAGTCTTTTGTGGCTTCCTCTCAGAAGTGACTTTCCATCACTCCGCCATCCTCTGTGCAATAGAAGGAAGCTCAGGTCCCTCACAGTCAGCGGGAGGAGGTCAAACAGGGAGTGAACACCAGGAATCGGAGATCCTTTTGGGACAGCTTAGGGGCTGCCCGATACAGGAGCATAATATTTGCTGATTCCATCGGTAAGATATTGTTTTCATTGCGTGTTCAAATCAGTTATTAATGTCTATAGAGGCTATCACATTTTTACACATACATAATAAATTCTGGCATACACATTCATGTAAACCACATTTTTATTGTGACTTTCACTTTGTGTGTCAGGTGTAGGGAGCAGTTAATGATAGCCCACCAGTCCATCCATGCAAGACCCATGGGAGCCCATTCTGTTTCTAGTGGATATTATTAAATACACTTCATCCTGTCAGGTGTGTCATGTCATTCCATGCATATGTGTGTTTCACTGGCCCAGCCAGTGCTGTCCTCTGTGCCTTGCTCCAAATCTTAGTTATTCCACCCCGAACTTGGGCTGGTGGGCCAGCTGTGTCACTGTTTGTATGTCTGGCCCATTGCTTTTCACACCTGCATATTTTTCCAAGATGTGAATTGATCACATTTTGCTCATCCACTCCCCTGGGGATGCCAGCAATCTCCCACCTCCCTGTGGTCACAGGAACACGGCTACTCACCTGCAAGCAGATCTGGGCTTGATGCCCAGCTGTCAGCTCACAAGTGCACGAGCCTCGGTGTGTGGATTGTCTCGAGGTATTGCCAGAAACTTCCAGAATGCCTTTGGCATTCTGGAAGTGGCCGATCGACACACTTCCCTGCAGACACCCGGCATCATCCTCCTCTCTCAGTTTTGCCCCTTGACAGGACCCTAGAGGCATCTGACTGCTGCTTTCCTGGCGCTTCCCTGATGACTGGGATCTGAACATCACACTGCACACTGATCAGCCATCCAGGTCTCTTCTTTAGACATCTGTTGATCTTCTTTTCTTTTCCTACATTGTGTCCTGGCTATCTAGTTTTTTTCTTCTCAATTTTCAGGAAATTTTTCTTTTTTCCAGGTATTTATTTTTTTGTGCAAGTGTTAGACATCACAAATATTGTCTTCCCAAATTTTCTTTATCTTCTTCTCTTTCTCGTCTTTTATTGGGGGAAAAAAAACCCTCCCTAATTTTGAAGAAGTTACATTACGATCGAGGCTGTTTGGGAAGACCATTTCCTCACCGTCCCATCACGAGGCATCCTCCTGAGCCTCCTCCCACTGGCTTTAGAGCTTTTCCTTTCGCATTTTGGATTTCATCCATCTAGAGCCCTTCTCCATGGGAACTGCCAGGCAGACACCCAGCTTCCTTTCTCTGCAGTAAACACTTTCCTTGACCCCATTGTCTGAGCCACCTGGTCTTTTCCCACGGCTTTCTGCTGCCATTGTTATCCCACAACAGTCCCACGTAAATAGGATTCTCTCTTCTGCTTGGTTCCCCAATTTTCCTACTCCTGTACAAATACTATACTGCCTTTAGGAATGCAGCCTCCTAGTCCAACAGCCAACAGAGTACGACCCCCTCTGCTCTTCTTTTTCAAAATCATCTTAGCTTTTTATGGACCTTGTAATTTTTCAATTATTTGTCAAGAATTTTACTCTGAGCAGTGAACTCTCATTTCCACACAAGAGCATAGCCTGAAATCTCAGCAGTTTAACACAGGAAAACTATGTTACAGCACAGAGTCTAATACGGGCCAGTGTCTGCTCTCTACCTGGAGCCCACAGCCTCCAAATTCACAGCAGCAGTGGGTGAGAGCAGGGTGAGGGCATCAGCGCCCAACTGTCTCCACCCGAAACACACACACCTTCTTCTGTGCACCACCCACTGGCCAGAACTGGCCCCATGGCCCCCATCTGACTGCAAGGGAGGCAGAAATGTAAGGACCCACATGGCTATTTGTGGAGCATTAATGCTGTCTACCAAATCCAGTTCCTCAAAAATAGCTGAGCCTTTAGGATTTTCTATGTAGGCAATTCTAGCATCTACAAATAATGAGGTCAACAGAAAGTCACATCCCAGTGACGCAGAAAAACTCAGTACCATGAGAGCCAGGCAAACAAAGCCAGCACAAAAGTTATTTTTGCTACTTCAAATATGGAGATTGAAGAAGCTTGATTTTTTGTTACCTTTGAATCTTACCACAAGCCAATGTAAATATCACAATAACAAAGCCAGGAAAATTAATCAGTAAAATTGTTCTTATGCCATTTAAAATATCACAAAATAGGCCGGGCGCGGTGGCTCAAGCCTGTAATCCCAGCACTTTGGAAGGCCGAGACAGGTGGATCACGAGGTCAGGAGATTGAGACCGTCCTGGCTAACACCGTGAAACCCCGTCTCTACTAAAAAATACAAAAAACTAGCCGGGCGAGGTGGCAGGCGCCTGTAGTCCCAGCTACTCGGGAGGCTGAGGCAGGAGAATGGCGTAAACCCGGGAGGCGGAGCTTGCAGTGAGCTGAGATCCAGCCACTGCACTCCAGCCTGGGCGATAGAGCGAGACTCCGTCTCAAAAAAAAAAAAAAACAAACAATATATATATATCACAAAATATACCTGGGATTAACTTTTCCATTACTGGGAAAAGGGCAGTTCTGATGACTTACTTCTTAGCTCCCTTTGACTTCTGATTTAGTGCCTTCCACCATAGGCCTCAAAAAATTATTGGCTGCAGACATAACATATTCCATATGGTCTTTGCAGTAAAATTGAAAGACTTTACTTTGAAAGTCCAGTTTTCTGAAAAAGTTTACCTTCTAAAAAATACTTATTGGGAACTGAGATCAGAATTTGAATGCTGGCAGAAGCTTTAAGCCTATAGGGCTAAAATGATGTTGCCTGTGCACGTGGCGTGTAGTGGTACAGCCTGAGGGCTGGCATACCACAGTCTGTGCCTGCATGTGGATCTTCCATCCAGCATGGAGCACCCGTGCTCAGGAGGTTAACAACAAGGAGAACATGCCTGGCATGGGAGGGGGGCATGCTGTAGCCAAAGAAGGTTGGGAAGTCCTGTCTTAGGAGGCGTTATTGAAAAATTCCCAGAGCCAGCAAGGTGCTGATATTTCCTGCCAATGCTCAGACATCACAGGGCTCCAACTCCAGTTCCGGGATGAGGCTTGGGTTGGTGAGGCACTGCCTCTTCCTGCCTCTACTTCCGCAGAGAAGTTACTTGCTCCTTCATTCTTCACTCCATCATTTGAAAAATCACAAGTGCATCTCCCTCCTGGGTGAGAATTGGATGACATAACATGTGAAATACTGTGTGGGACACATTTTGGAAAATGACAACATGCGTACCATCCTTTCTTTGGAATTCTAACTGTGGCACGCAGGGGCCTTCAGACTGGTCGTGAGAACCCCACAGGCTTCGTCATTCATTCCTAATGTAAATAATTTTGAGCACCAGAGAAGGGCAATGAGCACTTGAGTACTGGGATAATGCGTGGTGGGGCATCACCTGGAGGTTCCATTGTCACACATGGTGAGAAGGGGTTGTGAGCACGGTCTCCAGAACCCAACTGGAGTCCCACCAGGTCACATCCCACCTCCAGCGCCTACCAGCTGCATGGCATTGTGCAATTTACATCTGTACCTCCATGCCTCTGTCCTGAGGAGAGGCTGGAGCAGTCTTTCCCCGATGAGGATTGAGCGTGTGTGCATGTGAAGTCCTTGAGGCAGTGACTGGCGCAGCTTTCCCCACATTCTATCATAAAATAAACAGTGTTTGAAGATTTCAAGTGACACTTGTAAAAATTACTGATTGAATTATTTTATTTGGCTATTACGATTCTTAATCAAAAAGCCAAGAGTGTATTGCAATGCCCTTATACAAATAAAAGAATTAAAATCAGAACATCTCCCAAAGTCATGACCTAAAAGTAATAATAGCCATCCTAGTTGCTTATAGAAAATCTCTTGTTAATTTTATTAGGTCAATCAAAAGCAGTCCCTTAGTTTTCTAAGCTTTTCAACCAGAGACTAGGAATCTGAATTTAGAATCAACTTCCTTTCTTGATTACATTCTTAGGACTCTTTTATGGTAATGGAACACAGCATTTTCTGCAGAGATCCCCAACTTGCTTTGTCTACACTGACTAAGCTATTTTATGTCATGTCTTTGCCCCCTGTTTCCTTGCAAACATAAAGTGTGTTCTGGGTTTCATTTACACTGGAACCATCACCTGTATAACATCAGCCAATCTGGAAAGGTGGAATGATACTGTGTAGGCCTGAAATGGCTTCAGTCCATTCCTTTTATCCAGTATTTGTAGGACACTGCTGGATGGGGTCTCACTGAGAGCTCTTAATTTAACAAGAAACCAGTGTGAGCCGAGGGCAGGGGTAGGAAGGCAGGGCCAATGACGGGAAAGTGTGAGCGTGGGGGATAGGGGGCGATGCTGGAGGAGGCAGGGGCATTGTAAAGGGAGCATTAGACTTTGGCCTTGAAGTAAAGCTCTGTCAGGTGCTGGAAGGGAACTGGCCCTCCAGCCTGCAGTGGAGAGGACCACGCCCACAAGACAAGCCCCGCCCCTGTAGAGCAAGCTGGAGAACCAGCTCTGGCACAGAAATGCACAGGCTCTCCAGGGACTGGACCCTGCTAATAGGTGCTGGATTTCACCCCAAGACCTGTCAGAAAGAATGCTTTATGAAATACACTTATTTTTTAAAGTACATCAGGATAACTTGTGTTAAGTTCATCGCACCCATTGAAATGGCTCAAAACAGTTTTGGGACTTCAAAATCAGGGTGGGGTATGCCTGCGTAGTCATGGATGAGGATCTGGAAAGCTCAGGGAGCCAGTGGCACTGGGGCTTCCTTCTTCCCAGCAGGCAGGGCCTGAGCAGGGAGGTGGGGGGTCCTGATGTTTGTGCAGAGGAGACGCCTCCGCTGCCTCCGCTGCCTCTGCAGCCTGCACTTCAGTAGCACCTCAGGAGCAGCCAAGGCACAAAGCAGTCAAAGTGGTGCCCTCGGGGCAAAGGCACCAAGCAAGGTTCCAGCTTATTATGAGGTGTTTGGTTATGAAAAGTTTTTCAGCACTTAAAGTTCTAATTTTCCCACAGGGGAAAACCTCCTGTTTTAAGAATGTATTTGGGGTTTGCCCTCTGGGTCACGGAGCTACTGGGTCAGTGTTGCTGCAGGAAGCAGCTTTGCTAGGGCTGTGCTGTCTTGACTCAATGAGACAATGACTTCATAAAACGGAAACATCTGGGGGGCCGGTTAAAGAGCCACATGCGGCACCCCTCAGGTGTGCACTGTTTTACCTGCTCCTAAGCTCACCAGATAATATTTGTGAACTGCTGCAGAAAGCAAAGCACGCTCTGCGAATACATGGCAGGTTTGGGACAGTACCTTTTGGTTCCTTTCATTGCTTGGAGTGACCTTCGGTCATATCACATGAGAACTGCCCACTCGCTAATTAATGGGTTTCCTCACAGGAAAATGTAGTTGAGATTTATAAAAACAGACTGCGTTGTCTTCACTGGACACTGGATACTAGCTGCCACCAATAATGATTTGCCATTCACAAGGACAGGAGTGGCCCCCTCTTGGCATAGAGAGAGTGGAAACATCCCCTTCCCCTTGGAAACCAGATCCCAACTCCAGGGATCCCAAAATTCCCACCTTCACCCCATCCTCCCCAGGATGGCTCACATGGGAGCCCACAGACCACCAGCCCACATCAGTGCTGGAGGCCCACGGTCACATGAGAGTGCCCTGGGGAGGGACGGGGGCAGCAAGTAGGACCCTCTACACACCCCATGCCTACACCAGCGCCCACCACCCTCAGGGCCAGTGATCACCATGACACTGTCTCAAATAGCCCACCTTGTGTGCTTCTCCATCCTGACCTCCACGTGCCCCCCAGACCTCACTGGGCCTCACAAACTGACCTTGGACCTGGCCGTGACCTCATCCCAGTCACCCTGCCACCATTGCAGACCAAGTCACCATTTTAGTCATGACAAAGATTCTTGGTGAATTGTGTCTGGAGCACAACCCCTTGCACTGAAGGTCAGCCTGCTGAGGACAGGTGCGCCCGGAGGTCAGTCTGCTGAGGACAGGTGCGCCTGGAGGTCAGCCTGCTGAGGACAGGTGCTCCCAGAGCCCCTACAACCACCACCCCAACCTCCAAAACCCAAGAGGCTTTACCTGGGCTTTTGGTGACATTCCAGACTTTAAGGAAATGGTTGACTAGAAGTCAGTGGGACTTTGTTCAAAATAAAGAGGTTAAAAGAGAGACCATTTAGGCAGAAAGTTGATGAGCTAGATCTTACAACGTCCACATGGAGACAGCAGCTGCTGGCCTGGTGGCAGTGTCCAGCAGGACGTGGGTGTGTGGAACTGGCATTTGGGTGGCATGGAGAGGCTGCAGGTGGGGATTTCAAGAGTTCCCCCATGTGGCACGTGTAAGCCAAAGACCAAGTGGACTGTTGACCAAATTTGGGTGGTTCTTTGGAAACAAATTATGTATGCAAGGCTGTTCCAGGAGGTTTCATCCATATCCCATATCGCACAAGTTGCAGCTTCACTCAATGCCTCAAGAAGGCAAGCCAGACAAAAGGCAGACCTGGTGTCTCCCCGGAACCCATCCTCCTGGAACAAAGTCAAATACCTGCTTGGCAGGTATTGGGGATCTCTAGGGGCATAAATTAAATCTCATTATCTTTATAAGCACAATTCCTTCTTTTAAAAATCAGAAAAGTATCACAGTAGGTGAAGTAAATAATCCATGTAGAGTCTTGTTATTGCTGTGTTTTATTGCAAAAACAGACTATTTGAAAAAGTAACCTATCTTTTATAGAATTTGTGCCCAAATCATAATATTTTCACACTGAAATTTTCCCTGAAAATATATCTGAAGACTTCCAGTGGTTCCAAAATCTCATTTACTTTATTTATTTGACGTTGCTAAATTTCCTTCTGCATTGTGAAACTCCAGTGCTGAGCATGCTGTGTGACGTGAGCTTTCTCTGTCATTGTAAGTAACATGGCTTGGAAAGACAGTGCAGCTGTGAACTGCCACCGTCAAGCGCATAGCCTCCCTGAAGGCATCTCAGCAGCGAAAGCACCAGGTGCCGTTTACCTGGGTTGCCTGTGAAAATCATGCGTTCCTTCTTGATGCAATTTTTCTAGAACAACTAAGTTTGGACTCTTTGGTCCAAATTGTGAAGCTCCTGCTGGCAGGGGCAGACAGTGAATGGTGGCTGCCTCTGTTTTGACAAATTCATTCCCAGGCTCTGATTCCTGTCACATTTCCTAGTGACATTCTTGGTCTCCTTCATTTTTTTGGTCTTTTCCCTTCAACAGCATTGCCGTACCTACTATCTGTGCTGAGAGAACTGTTCTGCAGCAAGGGTGGGCCAGAGCAGTTGTGAAATGAAGTGTCCCAATCACCCAATGGCAGGGGTGATCAAAGTCACAGCAGACTACAGGCAAGGGCTTAGGGTGGCAGGTGGATGATCTCCTGCACACGTGGGAGAGTGGTCCTAGGAAGCGCAGATGCATTCTGTCAGGAAACAGGCAAAAGGCAGGAGACGTGGTGAGTGGGTGCCCATCGGTGCATCTGATCTCCCTGGCACCCCTTCACTCCACTCTGCTTCCCTCCTGCTCAAGGGCTTCATCCTTCCTGGGAGTGAGGAAGGCCAGGCCTCATGACAGAGCTGCCTGCCCTGGGGGCGTCCCTTCTGTCTTGTGCAGCATCAGGAGTGAGCTGGATCCCCAGTATCCAATCCTGAAATCAGGGAGGAGTGGCAGGCTGGAGGCAGCCGTGGACATCTAGGGACACACAGGACGGGAGGCCACAGGGCTGAGTGAGCGGAGTCCCAACCGCTGGACCAGGAGGGCAAAAGTGAGAATTGAGCCACAGAGAATGGGTGGGCTGAGACAGCGATGGGGCCCTGGATTCTCTTGCTGTTCAATATGTGTTCCAAGAAGAAGGAAAAACACGGAACGCTGAGGAAGACCAACTGTGCAGAGAAAAGAGCTGGTCAGATTCTGATCTAAGAGGTCAAGTTGGGTAGGAGAACACCATTGTTTCTTGCAAGTCACTCACTGAGCATAGGAGCAGACAGAGCTGACCTCAACTAGGAGCAACTTCAGTAAGAAAGCGGGGGTCTCTGGGGCTAGTCAGGGAAACGTGTGCCTTAATGGAGCCAAGTCTGAGGAGTAAAATGTTGAAGGAAATGAAGAGGTGCTGATGTCCATATCCTCCGGTGAGTCTGTCCATCGTAACAAGGGCAGGGGCTGTGCTTATTAAGACTTTTCCAGAATCCTCCGTGAAGACAGCTGGAATGATCTCACAAGGAGAAAACACAGGGGTCTGCTTTGCGCTGAGTAAGTCTTTCAGCCGGGAAAGTGCAGTGCAGCGTCCTGGGTGCAGCCCATGGAAAGCAGCTTCCTTTTGAATTCTGGACCTCGCCAAAATGACAGACACAGACTGCCCCCATCATCTCGGAACAGAGACTCACCAGGGAGGTCACCCGCCGTGTTCACCACGTTAGGCAGGAAGTGTGTGCCAAGGCCCTCGTATGTGCTGCACAGACCGGAATCTACGTAGCGAAGGTGGACTCAGGGCCCTGATCATCTCGGGGCTTACATAAACCGTGTGGCAGACGACAGGATGGCTGGCCAGGAGTTCCCTGTTGAGATGATGGTGAGAGAGACACAGGGAAGTGGTGACCAAGGAGCGTCCCATGCCAGGGGGCACAGCCAGACAGGTCACTTTTGTTTTGAGTGAATGATCAGTACTTGTTTGCCTTCTCTTAAATCTGTGACCCTTCCCCAGGTTTCCGAGAGCTGGCCTGGCCTTGGGGTTCAGAGTATGGCCTCCAAAGCCAGGAATTCCTGCACTGGGATCCTGGCCCTTGGCCACTTCCTAGCTGAGTGACTCCAAGCACCTTATTGATCTGTGTGTCTCCGTTTTCTCTTCTGTAAAATAGGGCTGATAACAGCAGAGCCCACCTGGTGGAGTCTTGGCATGGTTTAGTGAGAGTGTTTGCCCCATCCTGAGAACAGGGCCTGGCTCAGAAAGCCCTTGGTACAGCCACGACGATGCCATTAATGAGCATATCTGTCACTTGCCTGTCTTAAAGTGCACGTTAATGAAACCCAGTGGGATCCAGCTGCCTATGCAAAAGTATAAGTATTAGTGGGATCTCCAAAAAATAACCTTGAGAGAATGATCTCGTATCATGACATTTTTAGCAAACAGTTCCTTTTTCTGCGCTTGCTTCCACCAAGAAAGTACCATCTGTTTCAAAACAGATTCAGTCATTGCTAGAACTTTCTTTAAAATGTAGAGGCAAGCGCTGCTTCTGTTTTGTAAGCACCCATAAACTGTGCCTTTGGTGCTGCCGGAGCTGGAGGATTTTGTGTGGTATTAAGTAGAGTGGCTTCGCTTTAATTCCTGATGCGTATCACCAAAGCGTACACGAAACTGATGCTGGCTTTGTCATCCTGAGAGGGTTCACCGTTTGAAGAAACAGTTTCTGAGTGCCAGCATTACCTGATACCCTGTTTGAGGTCTGTGGGGTGGCAAGTATTTCATAAACCTCTGGGGGTTACAAGTTGCTCTCTTTGAACTTGTTCATGGCTAAGCTACACTTTTTTGAAGAACCAGATTTTTCTTAATGTGCAAAGAGTGCTAAAAAATAAGGTCAAAAAGAGTTTTCAAAGTTTTGATATTATTCTAAACAAAATAACCATCACACATCTCAGATGACTGTTTTCCAAGAGTTGGCCCAGAGCATGCTTCTCGGGCCATTTCACCTGTGCATGCTTCATTGCAGCTGCACCCGCCCTAATCCCCCTTTCCTAGATTTCTTGCTTCTCTTCTTGACTGTCCCCAGCCAAACACACCCATCCTCCCAGGACCCCACAGCCTGCTCCTAAGACAGTGTCTCTCTGCAGGCCTGGCCCTGGGTCACTTGGCATAGTGGCTCACCACCTCCATCCCATCTTGCCTTGCATGCCAAGTGCTCATTGTCCCCATGCAGGCGGTGTGGGCAGGTAGTGACACAGGTGCAGCGACTAGGTGCAGGGAGGGTGGCCTGCTCAGAGGCCTATAGCTAAAGAGCAGAGAGGAGGCACGCGCCCCTCCCCACACACCTCTCCCTGTGGAACCTCATCATTTAGGTTCCCTGGTGTGAGCTCCCACCATTATACCCAGCAGCCTCCTGCCTGGATTTCTGTGCACACCTCAAAGCCAGCCAACCCGAACAGAGCTCGATATCTTGTCCTGAAAACCTGTTCCTCCTGGGTCAGAAGCCTGGAGTGGCTCAGGCCTCCCACTGATCCTTCCCCCAGCCCTGCCCACGTGGCCTTAGTCGGACTCACTGAGTGGCCTCTGCCAGGCCCTTGCCATCTTCTCTGGACCATGACAATAATCTAACTGGACAACACCCCAAAACTGACTGCCTCACCACCTCCCAAATGACCCACCCACAAGGAAAACCTGGCCTAATGTGCTCCCACCTGCAGAATGGGCCCAAGCTGGGAATGATCCAGCTCCAGCGTCAGCAAGGCCCAAGCAGAGGCACTCGCATCTAGAGGACACCTGCTCCTGCAGAGATTCCAGATGTTTTCATATTGTCTCCCAGCTCCAACTGGGAAAAGTGCACATCCATGGTT
Source organism: Piliocolobus tephrosceles (assembly GCF_002776525.5). Taxonomy (NCBI): domain Eukaryota; kingdom Metazoa; phylum Chordata; class Mammalia; order Primates; family Cercopithecidae; genus Piliocolobus; species Piliocolobus tephrosceles. The sequence continues at coordinate 5,937,012 of NC_045437.1, forward strand.
GCTCACCACCCACCACACCAGCAGGGCCCTCCTGCTGCGAGTCCAGCACTCTCTGATCAGACCAATGCTCTTGTCAGCACCCAAAGAAGAAAAGACATACTCACCGTGTTCTGTACACTCTCTTCCACATCTTGATGGGCTCAAACTCACCTTTAAAAATGAGAGCCCTGGCCGGGCACGGTGGCTCATGCCTGTAATCCCAGCACTTTGGGAGGCCACAGTGGGTGGATCACTCAAGGTCAGGAGTTCAAGACCCACCTGGCCAACATGGTGAAATCCCGTCTCTACTAAAAATACAAAAACAATTAGCTGGGCATGGTAGTGCAGGCCTGTAATCCCAGGTATTTGGGAGGCTGAGGCAGGAGAATCACTTGAACCTGGGAGGCAGAGGTTGCAGTGAGCCAAGATTTGACTATAATGGGAATGGGTTTCACAGTGCATTTTTTTCTGCAGAAACTACTTATCTCTATCAAGGTGGGAGCAGGGCCATGGAGGAGAGTGGTCTTTTCCACCCAAAGCCACGCCAAGGACTGGTCCCCTTGTGGCTGGTCCCTGTGTGGCTGGTCCACGTAGCCATGTGGCCCCTCATGGCCCACCACCCAATGCACTGTCCTCTATGGCCTCAGGTCTGCCGGGATGTTCTAGTCATCTACTTTGTGAAGCCACTTCTCTGGTCGCCTGTATGTGTTTGGCTTGGGCATGAGTCAACAGGTCTCTGAGGCAAACAGTGCGTTCTCAAAGTGTAACCGAAAGATCACGTTTATGGCTTCTGAGGTGACTGTTTTGAGTTGACACTTTCCAGAAACCACCCAACAAATATTTTAGCTACCAGATCTAGGAACTAAATCACAACTAGTCATGGGGGTGTGTATGAATGAGTCTGCTATTGGTGTCTGAACGATGAGAGGAACCCCAAGCCATATTGGGCACAAACTTTGAGTGAAACCCAACCGGGATTGCAGAAGCCTGAGCGTGCCCCATGTTGGCATCAGAGGGGCGGTGAGCAGGGAGGGCTGGTCTGCATACTCCAAGTCCTGGTTTCCTGGAGGGAGTTGCCAGCCCATGTGGCTGCCTCTAGCCCTTTCCCTGATGATTCTGGGGCCCTCCACAGGCCCTGGCCCTGAGGCTACCTGTCTTTGATCTCGCCCTTCGTCGTGCCCTCAGGCCACATGCATACTCTTCTGTGGTGCCTCTGCCTTCAGTCTCAGGAGTCCTTGATTTGAACCCAGCTCTTCTATAGCCCTTGGCAAGTTGGTTAATGGAAGCCCAGTTTCCTAGTCATTGCAAAGGTTGCCAAGGTCAACATTTAATGAGATGGGATGTGAAAACAGCCACGCAGCAGCCCCACATCAGAGTCAGGCTGAGCATGAAGCAGTCGCCGCGGCATTTGTGGGCGGTGTGGCGACTCAGTAGTCTCTGGGGTTGCACTTCAGACAGAACCTCGACATGACCTTATTGGCGGCTCATCGTTTCCGACAGCATGTTCCCACCCTGTCATTTTCCCCTCCCCTGTCTCTGCTCTCCCAGCCCTCTCTACTTGTCGACTCTGGTTGGTTCTGGCAGATTCGGAGCCCACCAGGCTGAAGCTTTCCCTGTGCAAAGGGACTGCCCATCAAACCGGTTCATGTGGCCTGGGGCTCCCTCCACTCAGCTGAGAGCCTTGCCTCAGGTTACTGTGGACTCTAGTCAGCAGCCGCTCCACAGCAGGGAGGCTCACATATGGTCCCCACCATAGCCACCTGCATGTGCACACATGAACACACATGCTCACATGTGACATAATACATGTGCATAAGTACCCACAAACACACAAATGAGCACACGTGCACACATACGCAAATGCACATGTATGTACATGCACTACTCATGTGCACATGCTCACATACGCACACATGTGCATACATACATGCACACACACCCAGACTCACAATAAGGGCTATAGTCACCATCTCTGGATCCTTTTGTTTCCTGTCTCATCGGACCAGATCCAGCTGAAGTCCCCTGCTTGTCAGTGGCTTAAGTGTCATTGATCTGATTTGGGAATGTGTTTCTTAGAAGAGTCTAATCTGTTGTAGAGTCTCATTTGTCCTTTAGAAACTTACAAGTTGAATTTTTTCTAGGCTTTGCTTTGAACGTTAAACCGTAAAAGAAAGGTGAAATCCCCAATGTCGTTCCAAAGCAGACCTCCTTTGAAAGATGCTTGTAAGCATTGGTTTTCCTCAAGCCAACAGTCTAGTGAGCTTTAATTTTTGCCCCCAGATAGAAGTTTTAGGGGAAGCCTAAAATGAGTCCTGCACATGTTTACAACCCATGTCAGGGAGTTCAAGATTATGAGTGCTTTTAGACTGACAATTACTCCTTCAAAGACTTTAAAAACAAGTAGCAGCTCTGTAATTTTGGCTCAGGAAATGAGTTCAGGAAACTCAAAACTTTACGTAAGGAGTCTGAAAATTTTAACTATTTTTAGAGGGCAAAAGTCTGTAATTCATAGGCAAGGGAAACACAAAAATACCAAGAAAGTAAGTTTGCAATGAAAAGGAATGAGAAGAACTCTAATCGTAATAAGTATAGAAATGATGTATTAATGTCAACTTGTTAAGACAGACATAATTCAAAAGTCTAAGAAATTAGCCATGTAAATGCAATATACTTTATTTGCCTATGGACATTTTTGTGACTGAATAAGTCCCAAAATGTACATGAAAAGACAGAAATGTTGTGTGTTCTTTCAAGAGGACAGAATGAAACTATCTTTACCAAAGGAAAAGACCTTCTGAGATAGTTGAAAAAATAAGAAGCTCCATTTATTGTGTTCACCCTGTGCCTGGTATTGAGCAAAACATCTTTTATGTTTTAACATATTAAATTCATATAGAATCCAGTGCCACATAATACTATTATAATGCTTATTTTACATATGAGAAGATCGAAATTCAGAGAGGTTAAGTGATTCACCCAAGGTCACACAGCCAGGAAGTATTGGAGCAGGGATTTGAAGCCAGGTCTATTTAATTATGCAACTTCTTCCCCACCAAATACACACACAAGCACACACACACACACACAGACACACACACACTCTTAAATTCCATGCCCAAGTCTCCCCCTTCCCCAAGCATCTGTCCATCGTTCCATGAGTATAGTGAGCCATTTCACACCTTCCATTTGGGACCCCTTGTCCTCTCCCACCATAGCCTGGTAAACACCTGCCCACCTATGTCTCAAGGCTCAGCTTACGTTATTGTCAATAGAAATATTTCTGAACACACAGATCACTACCACCACCCCTCTTCTCTCTCCTTCCTTTCTCTCTTCCCCAATGTAGAATCCATCATACCCTCTGGGCTATAAGTTCCATGAGGACCAGAATTATTCCTTTTAGAAAGCTCTGCAGTCCCGGTCACCAGCACAGTTCCTGACTGAGGGGAGACCTGCAGCAATCGACTGCTGAATGAATAAAGAATGAATTGACTCTTCCTGTCTCTGGCTCTTTTAGTTCTACACACCAGTGGTTCTCAATCAGGAGTGATTTTGCTCCTGTGGGGACATTTAACAATGTCTGGAAACAATTTCTTATCATTACTCATGGGATGCTACTAGCATCTAGTTGGAAGAGGTCAGGGGTGCTGCTAACTTCCTTCCATGCAGGTATAGCCCCTACAGCAAAGAATTACCTGGCCCAAGATGCCAACAATACCAAGAGTGAGAGACCCTGCCTGCTCCACACCCTCTGTCCCAGCAGCTGCAATATGCCTGGTTATCTGCCCGTAACGGACTCTAAGCCCTAAAGGCAGGGACCTGGCATCACTTTGTCTTGTTAGACCCGGCACCCAACACATTGAATGAATACATAAATGAATGAATGAGAAACATTAGACAATTGAGGGAGATGCAGACGTGCCAGGCTGAAATTCAAGTACATGGGGACTGAACTGGGGACTTAAGTTTGGGGGCACTTGTCATCTTATTAGCTGTGTTGAAATGTTTTCATGCTGAATCATTGCTACTGGCCCTCAAAAGGCCATAAGGGAAAAAAAGAATCAAATCAAAGTACCACCTAGTGGTTTTGTTTGACAGATGCAGCCCTGGAGAATTGTATTCTCATTAACACTGTTCGGCTTCGATATTACAGTGAGACTTTTAAGGTGGTGAGGGCAAAATCCTGTGGTTGTTCATAAATATACACTTACCATGTGTGGCTCAGGAAAGAGAGAAATTGTTACTTATCAAAAGTGTTGCTGTAAACGCTGAGTGATAACACAAAGCTGTTGTAGTGGATGAGTGAAAAGTCACATCCACGCCTTTTAACATTAAGCACGAGGAGAGATATTTTAGGAGAAATGAGAGTTATTCAAAGGAAATATCTCAGACTAGATTCTTTGATTATTAAATAGAACTGGACAAGGGAGAAAGGTAAGTGTTATGAGAATAAGAAAAACGCTATTAATTGTATGAAGTTCAAAGTCCTCAGTGTTTTCAAATGCATTATCTTATTGGATGTTCGTCATGATGTATGACATTGTCTGCACTTGATTCCCAAAAGTTCACTTTTCAAGAGACTGTATCCTGGAAGGATGAATGGGAATGCCCAAACATCTGCAGCAAGCAGGGAACATGGGATGGAGGGGTCCCCCTCTTCTTGGTGCAGTGGGCACAGCAAGGGCATGTCAGAAAAATAGCTCTGTGACACTGGGAGAGCCAGGAAATAAAGGGGGAATGCAGGGAGTGTCTTCCAAGTCCAGCATTTCACTGTGTCAAATTTAAACAGTCAATCAGAATCAGATGAACCTATGAAAAAAAAATTGTTAATTGTAAACGTGGGTGTAAGAGACAGGAGATGAGATGAGAGCTCCTTATCAACAGTGTAGTGCAATAAATGCGCTGAGCCTCTGACTGACTCATAACGGGCTCTGTCTCCCGGTTATGGAATTGACTAAGCATTGGGACTTTCTGTTCATAATTCTAACAGGGAAGAAAAGGCAACAAAGAGTGGTCTGTTCCTTTGGGGTTTTGTTTGTTGTTTCTTGTAACAATTGAGACTTTCACAAAGAGTAGGCACAGTGTGGATTCATGCCAAAAGCCACAGAATATTCCAATATGATTGTGAGCCTCTATTTGTCTAGCTACCTTTAGCTCAGGATTTTCATATAATACCATAGATTTTCAGTATTATAGAGAAAAAGGATAGAGATGGTTAAAAAAATCATTTTAGCCAAAAAGTCAACCCTTGATATTTGCTGTCACTTGATGTAGAAATTGATGCTGGCCGGGCACACTGGCTAATGCCTATAATCCTAACACTTTGAGAGATGAAGGTGGGAGGATTGCTTGAGCCCAGGAGTTCGAGACCAGCCTGGGCAACAAAGCGAGACCCTGTCTCTATAAAAAAAAAAATTTAACTGGCTGTAAATGGTGGTGCATGCCTATAGTACCAAGTACTTGGGAGGCTGATGCAGGAGGATCTCTTGAGCCCAGGAGATCAAGGTTGCACTGAGCTATGATTGTACCACTGCACTCCAGCCTGGATGGATGACAGAGCGAGACTGTGTCTCAAGAGAAAAAAAAGAAGGAAGAAATTGATGCTAACATCCTCTCAAAGATGTGAAAGATGTGTTTTCATATGTTTAATAAGATAACTTTGGACTTTGATCTCAGCCCACAATGATGATGATTATGCATATATTAGCTCTGAGTGGTCTCTTTTTATCAAGTATAATTATATCACATAAGCAAATATGCTTGAAGTTATAAAACTCAAAATAGGAGTCAATCCTAGTGAGGCATGGGGATGTTGCCAGCAGTGAATAAATGGCCATTTCCTGTCGTCTTCTCCTCCGATCTTCCTTCATCCTTTTAGCAACTCTTCTGATGTGAGCTATACAGCATTTTTGAAAAGGTGTGCATGGTGGCACTTGCCTGTAATCCCAGCACTTTGGGAGGCTGAGGTGGGAAGATCACTTGAGGCCAGGAGTCCAAGACCAGCCTGGGCAATATAATGAGACCTCATCTCTATAAAAAATAAAAAATTAGACAAGTGCGGTGGCTCACACCTGTAGTCCTAAGTACTCAGGAGGCTGAGGCAGGAGGATTGTTTGAGCCCAGGAGTTTCAGGTTGCCGTGAGCTATGATCGTGCCACTGCACTCCAGCCTGGATGACAGAGCAAGATCCTGTCAAAAAAAAGAAAGGAAGAAAGAGAGAGAGAGAGGAAGGGAGGGAAAGAAAGAAAGAAAAAGAGAGAAAAATAAAAAGAAAATTTTTTTTAAAAAGGAAAAGTCCTGCTGCCCCCAGTGACAGATGCACAAGTGAAACCAGAGGGATATCCAGAGCAGGCAGAGTTTGGTAACCCTGGACTCCTGACTTCTCAACTAGGGATCAGCCTGTGTGTCCACTGTTGAAAAGACAAATTATTGAAAAGGAAGCCTAGGTAGGCTCCGAATACAGGCATGTGAAATGGCCTCTTCCCCTCCACGTTTCAGGTGACTGGGCACCGTCTGCCCAGCAGATTTGGAGGTCATTGCAGTTGCCTTCCCACTGGAGTTGTCAGTGGGTTATTAGAGAGCCAGGATCGGGTGGATCGTGCTTGCTGGTGGCCACACAGACCCATGTGGCTTCTGCCCTCTATGGCTGTCCAAGATGCCTGGTTGCTGTGTGTTGGAGCTGCTGGTGGGGAGGCCTGGACCCTGTTCACATCCCAGTATGTGCCCACAATTGTGCTGTAGCACCAGTGCCCCGTATTGGGAGTGCAGAGGGTCTGTTCAGAGAGAAATTCTGTTCGCCAAGGTTCCTGAACAGCAGGCGATGGTTGGTAATCATGCGCCTGCCAGTAGATGAAGCTCAGCCAGGTCCTTCCAGGCATTTCTGCCCCATCTGCAAAACATGTACATGGGATGCCCAAGGAGAGGAGCAGATCGTCCAGGAGAGCCTGGGGGAGGCTCAGTGGAAGTAAATGTGCCTCAGAGGCTAAGGGAACGTCTCACTTGATCCACCAAGAGGCTTAATGAAGAGTAATTGAGACCGGAAGAGTGAGAGCTACCACAGGTCCAACTGAGGCCAGCGTCACCCCAACTCCTGGTTGTCTTCCATCTGCTCCTCCCCTCTGGTGCCAGACATGCCACATTTTCCAGGGCGTCCCGAGATACTGTCACATGGGCAGTGTTGCCTGATTTCTTCTTTCTCATAGTCCAGAGCCCTCTTGTGCCATCTGAAGATACGTCAGTCCCTTTTGACCACTGCAGAGACGAGGGCTCTGTCCTTGGGAGCAGAACATGCCTGGTCACTGTGAGGGGACGTGGCTCTCTCCACCAGCCCCAGCCCCTCCTGGGATTGTGTGACAAAGCACCTGCCCTGACCTCTACCCCCTCTTGGACCTCGAGGACAGGTCTCTTCTTCCATGAAAATGTCCACCGTCACCTCACAAAATGGTGCTGAAGTGACACGAATTCCAATAAATTCACTAATGGCTCCGGAACTTGAATTTTAAAAAAGAGAGTTTTTAAATATTTGTAGAAATATACAAATATACACATCTCTCTATAAATACATTTATCTTCACTGTTACCACAGATGGACTCTGAAGTGGTAATTAAAGGCATTCTTTGGAGGGAGGGAAAGGAAGTTCGAACAGTCTATTGCCTCAGGGAGAACGTGCTTGGCTGTGAAGTGATGCCCTTTCGATAAGGCCGGTCCTTCCTGCGTGTCTCAGGAACTGGGCCAGAGATTGCTCTCCAGCACCGTGGAGTGAGCAAGTTCGGATTCAGCCAATGCTGTGTGTGGGTTTGTAAAGACAGCACCCCCCTCCCCTAGAAGGCTGCCAGCCCCAGGCTGCCCCATCTGTTTGGTGCCAGAGCTGAATTGTTCTGCATCTGGGCAGTGAGGCTTGCCCCCACCCTGCTGGTGGCCAGTGCATTGCATTGATTCAGACATCAGAAATCCCCACGACTCCGTGTGTTTTTAATAAAGATGGTAGGACACAGAATTCCCAGTGACCTTCTAACCTGTTTTTTCTTTTCATCTCACGCAGGGACGGATCTGTAGGAAAGCTGGCAAATCCAAAAAGTCCTTCAGTCGCAAGGAAGCTGAAGCTACCTTTAAGAGTTTGGTGAAGACACATGAAAAATATGGTTGGGTCACCCCGCCCGTGTCCGATGGCTGATGTCTGCCACGTGCAGTAGACGCTCAAGCGCCTGTCCACACACACACCAGTACCCTGACATCTCCTCAACGCTGTGCATCCTCCACCCTTTTTTACTCCAGCCAGAACTGCATCCTGAATGCCAAGGAGACGTTTAAGTTATTTATGAACAGATGTGTTTACAGAGAGGAAGAGGAAGCAAACGCCGTTCGGATTATGTTTCGATTATAAATGAATGATCACCTCGAAGTCACTTTAGAACACATGTTGAGATGGTGACATTTCCCAGCCTGCCTACCCCTCTGCCCACCCCGGTCACATTGCCCTGAGCTTCTTTCCATGACAGCAGCTCCGACGAGCCTGCAGGAAACTCAATGCCCCTGCTGGCTCCATTTCCATGTAAATGGCGCCGTTCATATTTCACAGGGACGCTGTGCATCGCCGCCGTGCGTCCCCGGCACGTGTTTGCTGTGCTCTGTATCTCTGTTTTTCTTCCTGGAAGGTCAACATAACTTGAAGATGTGTCTTTCTGTGGCCCATGGTCCGCTGTGATGACATTTAGACCTCATTTGTGCTATGACCTTTGGCTCATGAAAACACAAATTTAACATTGCCAGGTTCTAGTGATTTAAAACCACAACTGCCCACTTGGTGGAAATGTGCCCTCGATGCTGATTTGTGGTGTGCTGCTGTCCACAGATAAACCAGTGCCATTAGATGGAAGGTAGAGGACGCTGCGGCCACCCCCGGCAGACGGTGGCGTGGACACCAGATGCGCCCTCTGGGGCTCAGAGCAACGGGTGGTCAGCTGCGAACAGTCTCGTCCGATGTTAGGAAATGGTCCTAAGGCCACGCCTTTGTGTTCCTGTCTTCTCTCCACCACCAAAAGCAAAAGACGATTTCCCATTCACTGCAGTCATCTGACTCATTTTATTATCTGTGCTAGTGACAAGGAATGTCAGAACTGCCAAAGGATACCAAGTGATCATATGATGATTTGCATGACCGGGTCTCTTTCACCCAATAGTCACTTGTGTGTCCCCCGAAACTGGGATGGGTGAGCACCCTTGCTGTGGTGTAAACTTCCTGTTATTTAATCTCCCCACAATTTCATTTTTCCCTTCTGTTAAGTTACTTAGAACTTTCTAAGAAACTCCATGAAATGAGGAAATACTGTTTCTAATAATATGAGGAAAGAGGTAAAAATGTTCATTCCAAGTGGAAAGTCTTATTGGACACATTTTAAATAAAATCATGCATACCTGATACACTGCCTCAAGGATCCAGTCATTGTGGGCTATCCTTCCATTTAAAATATGTCAGATATTCTTAAATTTTTTAAATATTGCAAATACTACAACATGTAATTCCAGAGCAGCATTCTAAGTCAGGTACCGGAAATGAGTCTTAGAAACCCATAGTCTTTGCAAAAATTGGGTAGATTGAAATGGCCCCCAGAAACAGCCAAGGAGCTGAAGGGATGATTGGATCAAGTTCAGATGTTGCCAATTGTATCTTACCACTGTGAGGGAGGAGAAGTCTTCTGGGATAATATATTCAATTCTTCAGGCAGTTTTGCCTACTTGGGAAGCTGCCCATTGGTTCAAGGTTTTCAGAGATCCAAGAGGCCTCGCCTTAAAGAACAAGGATTGATGCCTTTCAGCAGGGCTGGCTATTCACCAAATTTATTGTTACTTTTGTTTTTCTTTACCACTTTCTTATTTGCCCCCAAGTGCGCACAGGCAGCTCTGCTAGACCAAAATGACAGTGTATTAAGAATGCAGGGCCCACTCAGGTTTCCTGTGGTCATAATAGTCATGAAACTTGATGACAGTGAACTTACAATGTTCATTCATGCAGCCCTCTATGGTGGCATTCTCCATCCTGGAAACCTGACATTTGGCTGACGGTCTTTGGACCCTGGAGCTATTGACCATCCTGAAATTACACTGTGGAGATTAAAGACCTAGGACAGAAATATCTTGCTAGGGAAAGCACCTGAGTTTATTCCTTTCTAAATAATGTTCTCTTCTAATGAAAACTAAAAGCAGTTTTACTTTAGGGGAAAACATATATCTAAAGGCAGGTCATTTCAGTAGTGTTTATTACCCGATTGAAAAACAGGTTCACGTTGGTCTCTGAGAACTGCACCAAGAGGTGCAGCCAGGAGACTGGTCTGACCCCGGGTTGGGCTAGGTGACAGCCAGTGACAGAGCAGAGAGACACTCAGCTCAGTGTCGCCCCTTCCATACACTCAGAGTTTGATTTTTTTGCATGGCATTTCCATTAGGTTTATTAGAAACTTACAGAAGAAATCAATTCTTTAGTGAACGAAATACCGTTTTTCACTTCAATTGGTAAGAATTTCTCACTATAAAAGCGGTAGGAAGTCATGTAAAACTCAACCATTGCTTGGACTGTTAGGAGTGCAGACTCCCTTTCTGGTGGACTCCCTTCATAGGCAAGCATGGCTGTGCTCAGCCATGGAGGCACCCTTAGGACCGTGAGCACAGGCCTGGCTGCCCATGCCTTGGCCATAGCCTCCTTCCACCCTGCTGAAGTGGACACCTGCCTCTGGAGCCCGGGTGAGAAGGAGAGCCCTGGAGCCTGGGGCCACAGTCCCACATAAGCCAAGGAACCTATTCCTCTTTGGACAGACAGCAAGGGAATAATCAGTGGCTGCAAATGTTCATGTCCCGATAGCTCCACACACCCATGCATCTGTCGGTACTCAAACCAAGCCAGAGCTCACAGAGCCAAACAAACAGAAAATCACAACCTCATCTGTCCTCTTCTCAATGCAAAACTCCTTCCCATCCAATAGTTTTCCTGAACCAATCACCCTTGTTATTGGGTATCTTCTCCACTGCTGGGTAAGACCTGCACATGGTCTGGGTCTGTAACTGTCTAGAAGACTGAGAACTGCTTATGCCTTAGGGAGTTCTATGTAAGCAGCAAGGTTATTCCCCCAAGTTACACACACACACACACACACACACACACACACACACACACACACACACGCCAATACTCCTGCAAAGACTTGCTGTCTCTAAAATCCACTACTCAGAAAAACCAGGATGTAGGCTTAAAGTTTTCAGCTCCATCTGTCAAAATTTGACCTTTTTTTAAGAGAAAAATATGTAGACAAGTGAAAAAGACCTGGGATTGAAAGACAAAAAGCCATGTATCTGTGTATCCCTGGCCAGTCACTCTACCTGCCTGAGCCTCGGTTTCCTCAGCTGTGTACTCCTAGCAGGTCAGTGTGAGAATTGGCCAAAATGATGCAGCAGAAGTGCTTTGGAGACTAAAGATTGTCAACAAAATATAAGTGTCATTTTCATAGTATCAGGAAATTTACATTACAGCAGGCTTTAATTAGAACCCACGTAGATATCGACTCAGAATGATCAATTACAGTGGTTAAAATACACGTACCTGGTAATCATATACTTGCTTTCCGTCCCCAGTTTACATTAAGTCAACCAACTGACCCAAAAATCAACCAATAACTAACTGACCATCTCTCCACTCACTCAGCATTCTCCTCTTACATGCAGGGCGTGCAGAAGATTAAGGTACAGCCCCTTCCCTGGATAGCAACTCAAAAGATAGGAATAGCACACAGGCACCAGCACCAAGCAAGGCAAGTGCCAAATTGCACTGCAGAAATTAAAGACATTGTGCAAGTCCAGAGATTTTCTGACTGAAAACCAGAAAGATTTCATGGAGTCAATCAGGTTTGAGCCATGGCTGGGCAAAGGGAAGAAGTAGGGCAGGTGTAGAAATAGGAGGGGCTGAGGGCACCTTGAAAGGGAGTGTGGACTCTGTCCTCACTGGCCTTGAATGGGAGAACTGGAGTCTCCTTGCCACCTGTCACCTGCACAGACCCAATTCATGGAGCTGATTTCAGGAAGCAGGACACAGTCCCATCTGACAACCGAGCCTGGTGTGTGGAGCTTGCCCTGTGCGTAGGAATTCTATTTCCGTGTCCCCATCCAATAGCAGGCGAAATTTTAATGGAATTTGCTTTCTAAAGGGGCAGAGCTTACTTCCTGACTGTAGTGAGGGTAGAGCCGCTGAATCTGGAAGACCGCTTAGTCTAATTTTACACCCTCTGCAGTGAAGGAGGCGAGCCCAGAGACTTTGAGGGGCTTGTCCACAGTAGGACAGGAGCAATGAGGCCACTGCCTTACTGTGGCTTTCTGATCCTTTATATTGCTTCATGAGACCATTAGGCAATTCATGTTGCCCTCATCGAACACACTCTTCACCCAACCATTGAATCAGTACAGTCACGAGTCTTCCAAGTCAGCTGGGAAACACCCACACAATCCATTCTGTGCCCAAAGCAAATTGGAGCAGAGGGCAGAAATTCCCTCCAACTGCTTTGGGAAGCTTCTGTAAGGGGCTTGGAGCTCAACCCATGGGACTGTAGTCAGAACTTTGTAAGACACTGAAATCATGTACAGCTCTGTTCTTAGTTTCCTGCTAGGTTCTACTTCTCTTTCTAATTTTTGCAGCCTCTAATTCACATAGTATTGAGTATCATTTTTAAGCCCAGGGCCTGTCTGATCCACAGAATGTGGTCAATAAACTGGAAAGGCAAACAAACTCTGTTGACGTTCGGGAAAGCAATAAGTGATGTTAGTTTGGTTCCAGAAGAAACACGGGAGCAAAGTGTGCTGGCCAAACAGAAACAATCAAAACAGAGGGAAGTAAGATTTTCTTTCAAGGTCATGATAAGGCCAGACAAATAGAGTGCAATGAGGGGGTCAGGTGCGGGGCCGTCCTCCCAGGTCAGTAAGGCCGCATGGAAGGAAAAAAACATCCCTGCACTGCCTCCCACTGCCAATTCACCCTGTATCTCTTGCACAGTTAAAACCAGGAGGTGGCTTTCTCTTTTCTTCTACTGGTGGTAAATTAAGTGACGGTCCTACTTTGTAGACATGCAACCATTTTGTGTCTCTAGATCTTGGGCAATCACTGGTGATGACACTAATTGAGCTAACACAGAAACTGCTGTCACCTGATGTGCTCGATTTCATTCCTGCCTGCCTTCTCTACAATGTGACTTCATTTCATGAATGTGGTTGCCATCATGACAATGCTAGGATGCTGATCTGTATACCATGAGTGACTGCGAACTTTCAGACTCTCACTGCAATTCATGGGGAGACTTTGGTATATCCTGTTTCCAGAGTTATCCTCTTCTGTGATCCTCAGAAGCAGAGAAAAAAAATGCATGTGGCATAAATCAATAGGAAAGAAATGTTTACCACTGGAAGATGGTGAGTACATGAGTCAAATAATCTAGAGGCACTGCCCTAATGAGGAAAAAACAATGATTCTGGAAAACAAATCTTTAAAACCAATAAACGTCTTTACACAGAATGCTTGCTGTGTCCTTGCATGGTCTGTGTTCAGTCACTCTCAGGATTTATCTGGGTCTCCACGTGTGTTCTCCCCGCGAGCCATGGTGAGTGAGACCCACTTGGCACCCTCTGATCTTTTGTCCTTTGAGTCCTTCGTGGTTTGCCAAATGAAAACCTTGAAGTATATTGTGGGTATTCTCCATAAAAATCAATGAAATGTAGCTGAACCAAATCTAATTAATGTAATCAGTGTGACTTAGATTTCTCCTTCAGCTGCCATTTGCATTATAAAGATTTGTAAACGTTATTGACAAAGATTTCCATTAAAGTTTCTCAATATAAGTGAAATAGTGTGCTTAGCACAAAACTGTAGCCTAAACTACTACTGAACTGTAGAGATATTTCTTTGGAGAACTTATAGAGTAACAATTCTGGAAAATGACAATTTTCAAGTGCCCTAAGCACAATTTATTGAAGAGGCACTTCAGCTCACTTTTCACACTAACATGTATGTTGGTATTCAGTTTTTGTTTTAAGCCATTTACCCGAGGAATTTCTCAGCCCTAGTCAATATTCAAGATCATTTTCTAATCAACAGCGTATTTTTAAAAATCTCAAAATGTGGCTCTTTTAGTACTGAACAGGCCTGGGCTGTTGATCAGAAAACCATGCCTCTTATCACATGTAGAAGGCACTCAGCCTTACACCCAGACACTTGGCTTCCACTTTCCAAACTGAAATTCTGAAGTGCATATCTACTGTTGAGGGCTGTGGTGACAAGACAGGCAATGTGTGGGAAGCAGGCCCAGGGCCTGATGTGGAACTGGAACTCAGTACATTATTTTACAAATAACAGTGAGATTGGTTTGGCACAGTCAAGCTGACCACTTGAGTTGGCTGTTAGGATTCACTTCCAGGCTGTTCATTTCATCCAGGTGAATTTGCATCCTTTCCTTTGGGTGAAAGCATGACAGATACACCATCAATAGGGCATTGACTCTGAACTTGTGGGGTGATGGAGATGGAAGTGTGCCAAATCACAAACTCTCCCCAGAGTGCATCCAACTTCAGCTGTGTCAGAGAATAACAGGCAGTGGTCTGGGTGATCTGTGTCCAGGGACGTATTTTTGTTAAGGCAAAAATAAAAGACCCAGCAGGATTGAACAGAGCCCTGGCCTTTCACATTGACAATTCAAGGTGTGTTCTGTGTCAGTAGGATAGGTGCAGGGCAGAGCTATATAAAATTCATGCTCTCCAGCTCTTCTTTGCCACTTAGGTGTTTGTCTTAAGAGAGGTCTTGATATGGTTTGGCTCTGCGTCCCCACCCAAATCTCACCTTGAATTATAATAATCCCCACGTGTCAAGGGCAGGACCTGGTAGAGCTAATTGAATCGTGGGGGCAATTTCCCCCATGCTGTTCTCGTGCTAATGAGTGAGTTCTCATGAGATCTGGTGGTTTGAAAAGGGGCATGTCCCTTCATTTGGCACTCATTCTCTCTCCTGCCACCCTATGAAGAGATACCGTCCACCTTGATTGTAAGTTTCCTGAGGCCTCCCCAGACATGTGGAACTGTGAGTCAATTAATCCTCTTTTCTTTATAAATTACCCAACCTTGGGTATTTCTTCATAGCAGCGTGAGAATGGACTACTGCAGGTCTATTTCCATGCCAGAATAAATGTTATTGGAAACAAGTTATTTTTACTTAAACAAGGGGAAATGATAGAGATATTAAAGTAGACATACACACAAACTGCTTGACAAAATGGAGTTGAAATAGATCATGTTTCATTTGTTCAACCTTCGAGTGTCGGGATTATGTATAACTATACAGCAGTGAGCCAGGATACCAGCAACAAGGTCAGGATACAGTGAGTTTTGAAGGTATAATGTTTTTTTAAACCCATCACAGAGTATTTTTTGAGTCATTAAAGGTTTGAAGGTAACATCCAAGGGAATAATTCTAAGCAGCATGAATAAACTTTCACATAGGAAAACATCCTTTTTTTTCTTTTCCTACATTTGCAAAGTTTTTAATTTCTCAAATACCTTTTAGATCTGTCTTCTCATTTCATCTCTAGGCAACATGAGATGCAGATTTAGTAGGCAATAGTGTGCAGCTTATAGATCAGAAGCAGGCATTAAGTATAATTGATTTTTCTAATCTGATTTTACTTAAACATGGTTAATTAATTTCCTGTGTCACTACAACATTACATTAAGTCAATACTAAACTTTTAAGTCTCTAACTTCAAGGATGTTTCTAGCTACAACTTTGCAGTTTACCTCTTTTAAATGATTCCCATAATTTTGCATTAGATAATGTTCCCCGCCTTTACCAAATGCTGTGCATACTCCCACACATACATACTTGATTTATGTAATCTTATTCTCATTGTTTCAAAGGTTTTCTTCTCACTTTACTCTAGTTTCTACATGTTATGGTGTTGCTTTTCCATTAAACATGCCAATTTCCAAAACAGCATACGGTTCCTTGTAACACTGCTTCCTTTGTTCTCCTCCTTTTCTGTGCTCTTGATTCTTGTGGTGCAGGGGCCTCCTTTCTCACCTGCCGGGGATCTTGTGTCCCTGTCTGATATCCTCAGAGCCATGGACTTCATGGCATCCAAGCTTCAGGCCTTCTCATATTCAAATGGGAATAGAAGCTGCTTTTGGTAAATGATATTTTGGAGCTTGTTAAAATTTACTCTAGAAAGGTAGCATCAAAAATTAAAGCAAAGCCTATGACTTCTAATTTTTGTGCCAATTATTTACTTAATAAATAAATGGAAAGGACCTCAGAGATTCTTAGGATCATCAGCTCCCTGATTTAATTGGGTTCTGTCTGCCCCAGGCTCAGTCCTCAGCTCAGAGCCTGTTCAAACATACTTCCATGCCTTCACGTAGAGGGGTTTAAAACTAGCCTAGTCTAATGAGTTCTAAGAGTGAAAGGATTCTTTATGACAAGGGAAGTATAACCCAGAGACCCCATTTTCTGAAAGATTGTTTTAAAGCACAGGAAGTTAAATTCAGAGCCTGGGGGGGTCTCATCTAATGTATTACGATGCTGGGACCAGACATGGGGCCCTTGTGACTTCAGTTGGGCTGCCTTAGAAATATAAAGTATATCTGCCCGCACATGCGTAGGATGAATCCAGGAGTACGGCACTGCCTTGGAACCTGAAGAAAGAAAATAGAAGAAACCAACCCTGGAAGTGCCTTGATTTGGACTTCTGACCTCAAGGAACGTGAGAATAAATTTCTGGGTTTGTTTGTTTGTTTGTTTGTTTTTAATTTGAGATGGCATCTCGCTCTGTGGTAAGGCTGGAGTGCAGTGGCACGATCTCAGCTCACTGCAGACTCCACCTCCCGGATTCAAGTGATTCTTCTGTCTCAGCCTCCCAAGTAGCTGGTACTACAGGCACACGCTACCACACCCTACTAAATTTTTTGTATTTTTAGAAAAGATGGGGTTTCACCATGTGAGCCAGGATGGTCTCAGGATGGCCTTGATCTCCTGACCTCATGATCCACCTGCCTCAGCTTCCCAAAGTGCTAGGATTACAGGCGAGAGCCAACACACCAGGCCAGGAGCTGGGAATTTAATAGGCATGTTTGTGCAACGGGACAAGGAGTCTCCGAGTGAAGGATGTGGGACCCAGGCCATGGCAGGGCTATGGGATAAGTGATTGGATGGATGGGTTGGGTGAACTGTTGAATGAATGGATAGATGGATGGATGGACTGGGTGACTGGATGGATGGACGGACAGATGATCAGATAAATGGATGAATAAATGGATGGATAAATGGATGGATGGATGGATGGATGGATAGATAGATGTTGCACAGATGGATAGATAAATTAATAAATAGATTAGATAGTGGATGGTGAATGATTCAGGCCTACCCTGTGGGCCTTACATGAAAATATCATTTTTCCCTTGATATTCTTTCTAGGCAAGGTTGTTTCTCCCATAGCGCTTCAAGTTAGGCTATGGGGACCCAGGAAAGGAGCCTAAAGAAGCAGTTCATTCTGCTTCTAAGTACCAACGGCCAGAGGCACACAAAGAGTTCTCCTCCTTTACAGAAGACACAGCCCCTCCTCCCACCCCCACCAGTGCTCAGGGTTCCTCTGAGCCTAGTAGGGCAAAGCCCAAGCCAGGAACACAGCTTGTACCTGCCAGAGTGTCCTCCAGGCAGACATCGCCTTCAGGTGTCCAGGTAGTCTAGGCCAGAATTTAGGATTGAGTCCCACCCACCACATCTTAATCACCCAGGACCTCACAGATAAGAGTGCTGTAAGAAAGAAATCCTCAGGCATATGGAAAGTTTGCTCCTGGTTTCCTGCCATGTCAAAATAAGAAATGCAAAGCAGAAATTGCTAGATAATATATTTCTATGTCCATGTAGTTCACTACATGTTTTAGTTATATTTATTCTTGTTCTTTTGATAAGACCTCCAATGCATCCTTAGTGTCTATTATAACAGAGTTTGGAAGTTTTATTTTTTATGCTGCTCCTACTGCCTTTCAGACATACTTCACGAGCACAGAGAATAATATCCTGTACTACGTCCTGGGGAATTGCTCCCAAAGTCCCTAAGATCCTGGAAAGGCAACAAGTTGAAACTCGATGTTTTTCCTGGCTTTTTCCAAACTATCTGCCTTCAGAGAAGCCTTTCGGAGGCCTTTGGCACTTGGCAGTCTGAAGTGGTCCTGTCCCTGCAGGATGCTCTGGACCGTATGTGCAAGTGTGTGGGAGGTTGTGGGCCAGGTTCATTACCTTTCTCCCCAAACCTCATCAGGCCAGGGCTAAATGAAACACAGAGTCATGCATGTTTCATGGGAAATGGGTGGCGTCTGGTCTCTGTTGCCGTCTGCATCAAAGCATCCTGCAGGGACAGGACCACTTCAGACAGGGCTGCAGGTCAGGGAGCGGCCGGGCATTGGGAGCCCCTGCCAGACACTAGACTCACAGCTACAAACTCATGGTCCCATTTACGTTCATCTGATGTCATGTTAGTGTCAGCATTTGAGGGAAGGTTAGTGTTCACAGTTCAGGGAAAAGAGACACCAAAGAGCTGAAGTGACCCACCCACAGCCACACTCTGACGAGCAGAATTGAGCATACAATACATTCCACAGGATTCCTCCTTCGCAGGTGGTAGATTGTTGGATTCACTGAAAGCCATACCTTTGAGTTTCGGTCTTTCTGAAAATTCAAGCACCAAGGCCTTAGTGCCATCAATGCTTTGTCCCACTGGGAGGAGAGAGCAAAGATCCCAGCAGTGCATGGGTGCTGGGCTTCAGGTGAGGAAGGAAAGGAGCTAGGAAGAAATCAGAAGCTTGCAAAGAAGAGCAAGGAAAAAAGTCCCTGCAGGTGAGCCAGCCACACTTGGAGGTGACCTCCCCAATGAGTCACACCCACAGCATCCCCTGCCCTGAAGTGGGGAAGCCAATAGAATACGGCAAAGGGAATGGGATATCACCCCGTGGTTATATTATGTTATATGGCAAAGATGAAGAGGTTTTTGAAGATGTAATTAAGGACCCTAATCAGCTGAGTTCCAGTTCATCGAAAGGGAAATTAACTTGGGTGGATCTGACCTAATCAGCTGAGCCCTTAAAGGCAAGCCTAGGCTATGTCTAAAAAGAGAGATCCTCCTGAAGGTCTTGAAATAAGGTGCCAAATTGTGAGGAGGCTACAGGGAAGGGCACTGTAGGTGACTCTTGGAGCTAAAAGTGTCCCCTGCTGACAGCCCACAGTAGACAGGGACCTCGGTCCTTCAGCTACAAGGGTCTAAATTCTGCTAACAACCTCCTGAGCTTGGAAGAAGACCCCCAATGCCCACAAAGAGACATAGCCCAGCCAACTCCTCAATTGCAAATTTATGAGGTCTTGCATAAGGGACCCAGCTAGACCACGTGCCTAGACTCTCAGCCCATGCAAATTGGGAGATAATAAATAGATTTTTTTTTTAAAAAATTGAGGGATTCTTTGAATATTATTATTATTATTTCAATAGTTTTTGGGGAGCAGGTGGTGCTTGGTTACACGGATAAGTTCCTTCATGGTGATTTCTGAGATTTTGGTGCACCCATCACCCGAGCAGTGTACACTGTACCTAATGTGTAGTATTTTATCCCTCACTCCCTCCCCCACACTTTTCCCCATGTCCCCAGAGTCCATTATGTCATTCTTATGCCTTTGGGTCCTTACAGCTTAGCTCCCACTTATAAGTGAGAACATAGAATGTTTGGTTTTCCATTCCTGAGTTACTTCACTTAGAATAATGGTCTCCAACTCCACCCAGGTTGATAATAAATAGATGTTTTTTTCAATTGCTAAATTCATAGTAATTTATTACACAGCCACTAATGTACCTGGCAAAGCTCACATTTTTGCCCTGGTCTGCCCCTACCCTGAGACATCAAGCTCAGCAATGAAAAGGTGGTTCTGGGAGAGTTCAGAGGGCTTGTCCTTGTCCAGCTATTTAGACGTGGTTACCAGTGTGCCCTTGGGCATTTTATTTATGTCCTGGGCTACCATAACAGATGGCCACAAACTGGGTCAATTAAAACAACAGAAATTTGTTCTTTCACAGTTCTAGAGGCCAGAAGACCAAGATCACAGTGTTGGCTGAGCCATGCTCCCTCCAAAAGCTCTAGGTGAGGACCCTCCCTTGCCTCCTCCAGCTTCTGGTGGCCCCGGGTGCTCCCTGGCTTGTGGCTGCCTCACTCTAGTCTCTGCCTTCATCTTCACGTGACCTTCTCCTCTTCTAGCCTCTTCTGTCTGTGTCAAATCTCCCTCTGCCTTCCTCTTACAAGCGCACTTGTCATGGGATTCAACAGCAGCTGAACTGAATTCAGAGCCCATCCAGATAGACCAGGATGATCTCATCTCAAGCTGTCTTATTTAACTACACCTACAAAACCCCATTTCCCAAAGAAAAGAAAGGGTTTCAGGGTTTAGGACGTGGACATATCTTTGTGAGGGCCACTTCTCAACCCACTCCAGCATCACTGTCAACATGGAGATCGGCACAAACACCCGCACCTCCCATCCACCTGCGGCTGGCTTCAGGGGAAGCCCTTCCCTCCTCTGTGAGCTGCAGACCGCCGCCACCCGCACTGCTCCATGATCATGGCTCTGCCACACCAGAGCCCGCTCAGCTCCATCTTTCCTGTGCTGGGTCGGGGCAGGGCCTGGCCCCACTGAGCAGGTCAGTGCACCCGAGGCCAAGGCCAGTGACAGGAGGGACACGCAGTCTTGGTCCTTCTGCTTCTCCAGTGGAGACTTTGTTCAGGGAGAAAAGAGGAAGCAAGGAACTTGCGGTTCTCTTTGGTCTTAGGGTCCACAAAGGACCTCATCAGAACAGCTCATTTCATTAGGCAACCCCACGTTGGCTCCTTCAGGACAGTGAATCACCAGCTGCCAAAGTGTACCTTTTTGCTTTGATTGGATTTTCCTCTATTGACTCTGCTTTAAGTAATGAAAACCTGCAGTTAAATGTTTGCTGAGTCACCAGCTGACCACCCCAGTCCTGCCATTTGGTTCTGCAGATGTTCCCTGCAGTCCTGACTCATCGGCCCTCATTGCCTGTTCCCCTCCTTGCTGGGAACAGACGTCTTTAGGGGCAATTCAAGCATGAGAAAGAACAGAAAAAAATGATTTGGGTACAAAAAGATCAATCTTTCCAGGAAAGGAAGGGGCTAGTCATTATAATTTCATCACCAATAACCACGAGAAAACATTGCTGCTTTCTGAAAAACAAAATTCCCTCATTGCCCCCTTCAACACACATATGGGGCCTGCATCAATGCTAAATAGCACCTGCTTGTTCCCAGCCGCCTGCCAGAATTCAGTCCCATGCATAGCCCTGGTAGAGCTGTCTTGTGCAAAGTGGATTCTGTAAGACTTGGTGCAGGGTTAAACAGAAACAGAGAACATTTTAACAAAAGAGAAATTAGAAATAGGGACCAAGAGAAGAGGGCAACGGAGGCCAGATGCCGCCCCTTTCCCATGTCCAGCAGCCTCTGGACCGCATGTGCAAATGCGTGGGAGGTTCTGGGCCAGGTTCATCACTTTTCTCCCCAAAGCTCATCAGGCCAGGACTAAATGGAACACAGTCATGTGTGAAATAATCAGACTGCTGCTTTAGATCAGATTATCTCTCCAGGATAGCCGGATGCCAGCAATTTCTGTTGGAATGGATGGTCCTAGAGACAGCCCTGCACAGGAATCCAGGGCGGGGGCGAAAGCTTCTGGTGCTGCCCCAGGGTGCACAGGGTTCGTGCCCAGGCAGACCCGCTGGCAAGACCTGCCTGTGGGAAGACATGTGCCTTCCCATCCCAAGCCACCAACAGAAGACTGGCATTTCCCAACCACAAACAGAACACGAGCCCGCCACGTGAGCAAGACCTGAGCAAAAATATCAGTCCAGAGTGTGCCCTATAATTTACTTTCCCTCTCATTTTCTTCTTTCTTTCTAAAGCTCCCTTTTCCTACCCCCTCATTCTGAACATGCGGTGGAAGTGCGGGACGCATCCATAAAAGGTTCCTATCCTGCTTGGGGTCGCCTGGTCTGGGGCTGCACTGATTCCACTGAGGCCTGCCAGGGAGGTGCCCTTGAAAGAAAGATTCCTTGGGAGGAAGCAGGGCTGCGTGGGCCGGCAAGTGACAGAATTCACACAGAATGGCCCAAATTGCCCACTTGAGCTTCCTCAAATTCTATTTCTGTGGATTCCTTTTTTTCCCCATTTTAGTAGGGAAAAACACTTTATATTTCCTGTACATTTTTACTTACAAGGAATCAAAGGTAAAGGGAGCAGTGAGAAAGCAGAAATGTAAAGGAAATCTGTGGCCAGGAGGCTCCAAGAGACGGTGTGAGTTGAAGGGGGTCATCTGATATTTAAGGGGCTGCAGCAATGTCAGGCAGAACACAGAGCGGGAGGGATGGGGGATCACCTGACTCTACCCCGGGGCTGGCATGGGTGAGAGGAGGGGGTAAGGGAAGAAAGGAGGTGGGTTGTTCTGAGCTCAACAGCAGCCTCTGCAGCAGCCCCATGTGTGCGCCCTGCAGCACATGCGCCTCTAAGGACGTGCAAGTTAACCCAGTTAGGTCTCCTAAAAGACCCTCAGCAATGACTCAGGGCCAGCCTGGGGACCACAGGTCATGCACCCCTTTTATCAAACAGTAATTTTCAGGCCGGGTGCCCTTCTCCAGTGACCAAAGAGCAGAAATCTCAGTGGTGAGGAGGCATCTGCACAGCCCAGTCCATCCCAGCAGAACACAAAGGCCCAAGACCTGCCATTGGTGAGACCAGCAGGGGTGACAAAAACATAGGCCTGGCCCGGTGCAACTGGCAGACTCATGGCCTCTGAGGACATCCTAACGGACGTCTTCCTCAGGACCTGTGCCTATGTCACCTTGAGGGGCAAAGCGGACTTTGCAAGGGCAATGAAGTGAAGGCTTTGCGGGGGTTGCCCTGCATTGTCCGCGTGGGCCCAGTGTCAGCACAGGGGTCCCAGCAGAGCAGGGAAAGAGAGTCAGAGTCAGAGGAGACGTGACGACAGAAGGAAGAGTCGGAGTGATACGAGGAAGAAGCCAGGAGTCACGGCACATGGCAGCCAGATTCTTCTCGGGGCCCCCACATGGAGCCAGTCCTGCTGACAGTTTGACTTTGGGATTCCTGACTTCTTGCATGGTAAGACAACAAGTGTGTGTGCTTTAAGCCACTATGTTTGTGGTGTTTTGTGATGGCAGTGACAGTAAACCATCATACCTGAGCCTGGAGGCGAGCTACCTGAGCTGCAGGTCTAATGTAGTTTGGATGCCCCCTCCAAATCTCATACTGAATCGTAACCTCCAGTGTTGGAGGAGGGGCCTGGTGGGAGGGGTTTGGGTCATGGGGGCAGATCCCTCATGGTTTGGTGCAGTCCTGATGAGAGTGAGTGAGCTCTCAAGAGAGCTGGTTGTTGTGAAATGTGGCACTGACTCTCTCTCCCTTGCTCCCACTCTGTCATGTGACGTGCAAGCTTCCCCTTCCACCATGATCGGGAGCTTCCGGAGGCCTCCCCAGAAGCAGATGCCAGCACTATGCTTCCTGTACAGCCTGCAGAATCGTGAGCCAACTAAACCTCTTTTCTTATAAATTATCCAGTCTCCAGTATTTTTTATAGTCATGCAAGAACGGCCTGACACAAGGTCCCTGCGGGTGACCTTGGGGCCTCGACACTCACAGGACATTGGAAGTCCCAGGGCCGCGCTGTTCCCATGCTTATCACATCTGACTGTCATCCAGCCAGGGCCACAGGGAGTGGGGCTCTGAAGGTGAGAATGATTCTGGGGATTTAACAAAGAAACTTTGGCATGGGCGGATGGGGGTGTAGGATCCCCAAGGGACAGTATGGCACCTGGGTCTAGAAGCACCTGACCTGTGAGCATCCCAGGCCTAAAGAACAAGGGGAGAGCCCTGGAAGGGCTGGAAGGGTACAGAGAGCTACCTTGGGGGTCAGTGACCTCTGTTTGAGATGCCCCAGCACCTGATGAATTTTGGGGACAAAATGAATGAATTCCCCGTGTGCCCTGGTAGAAGTTGCCTCTCCTGGGAGAGAGAAGTCCCAGTGAAGGAAAGAGATGCACAGATAAGGGCAGATTCGCGTGAGCGCTGTGAGCTGGGGAGCAGCTCGGGGGCCTCGGCTCCTACGGAAGCAAGTGCGGTTGGGGAGCAACTTCTGACCTTTGTGGTGCCGTGGCCAGGTCAGGGAGTATCCCTGGCGGCAGAGCAGCTTCATCAAAGGCCACAGAGGCAAGAAATGGTGGGAATGGTTGGAGGAACAGAGGGGTGCACAGCCAGCAGTGGGCGCATTGAGCCAGACAAGCACAGGGAAGGCTGAGCTGCGTTTCTAGAACAATGAGAGGCCATAGCACAGGAATGGCCGTCTTTGATTGTCCCCAATGCCCAAAGCAGAAAGGCCCGGGATAGGGAGGCCATTCATTACAGACATCCAGGAGAGAGAGGCCAACCACACATCTGGGCAGCAATGGCCATGGCGTGGGGAAGGGGAGACATGGAGACTTGTGGCAGCACCTGGTGACAGCGTGCTCCCCGGGGGCGGTGAGCGGCTTGAGGAGTCCAGGCTGATTGCTGGGGCTTCACTCTGAGACATGTCCATGACCACACTCCCAAATCGTGTTCAGCCACGTCTCCCATCACAGCATCTGGTCTTTGTGTCCGCCCACAGCACCTGAGGCTCAAGTGTCCCCAGTGGACTCGCCAACCACCTGAACATGTGTGTACTCATTTTGCCTTCCTCTGTGAAGGTCACCACAAGTCACCCTCCACCCATCCTGGAGTCCTTATCGCTCCCATACACACAGCCAACACCCACCCAGTCTTGGTCTTTGATCCTGGACCAGGACCCACAGCTGGGCACTGCCTTCTCCATCACCTCCCTGGCTGGATTGCTGCCTGGGCCTGGCTGGCCTTTGTGGCCCTGCTCTGCCCCAGAATGCCTCTTCTCCCTGTGAAAACCAGAACGGCCTGTAAAGAGCCACTTGGGTCTGGTCTAGAAATCACTGACCAACCCTAACGCTCCACAGAATACTCTCAGCTCTGGAGACAGAGGGCTCCATTCCAACCCAGGGGAGTCATGCCGCCAGGCCTCTCTAGAACACCCTTGAGTGGCCCCTTCACTAACTGCACTGCCTCCGGGTGACCCCCAAGGACAGGCCTCCCATTCTCCGTTTCTACTGGGACCCCTCTCCTGCTCCTCCCCTGGTCCTTGGAGTGTGCCAGCCATTGCTCTCTGCCTCGGGGATTTTGCCTTCTCCCACCTGAGGTGCTCCTGCCCCAATACATACCAGCCGGCCTTCGCCCAAAAGCCTTGGATTGACACGTGCCTTCACAGTGAGGCCCATTCCTGGCCACTCTCTCCGTGATGGTGACCTCCTCCACCCCATCCCATCTCCCGGACCCCCTTGCCCTGCCCTGAATTTTGCTGCCCCTTACCTGCGATGTTTCAACATTTTAAAAAAAATAAAGAGATGAAATCTCTGGATTAAGGTTTTATTTGGAATAATATGCAAGAAGTAGGATTGCACTCTGGGGCATAAATGCAGAGCAGAATGCCCTCTGGCATGTTCAAAGAATACAGGGAAAGGTTAAGGCTTCCTGGAGAAAGAGGAGGTCATGCAAGTTATTTTAAAATAAAGTTCACTGGCACTGGCAGCATTTTACAACAGCTGGTGAGTGTTGACTGGCAAGTGTCAGTAGCTGCTAGATACAACTTCTAATCTTGGAATTAGAGTTAGACCCCTGTAGTTTTGCACTGGGTTTGTGAGACAGTGCATTGGGCAACTGTTTATGAATAAGCAGCTAGCTGTGCTGTGTGACTTACCCAGTAAGCTGTGGTCTGGAAAAAGTTCTTGTCATAGTTCCTATTATCAGGCAAATAATGCATGAAAGCCCCTCCTGTATTAGTCTGTTCTCACGCTGCTATAAAGAAACACCTGAGACTGGGTGAATTATAAAGAAAAGAGGTTTAATTAAACCTCTTTGGCTCACATTTCTGCAGGCCATGCAGGAAGCATAGTGGCTTCTGCTTCTGGGGAGGCCTCAGGAAGCTTACAATCATGGCAGACGAGAAAGAGGAAGCAGGAACATCTTACATGGGTGGAGCAGGATCAAGAGAGAGATGGGGGAGGTACTACACACTTTAAACAACCAGATCTCGCAAGAACTCACTAGCTCAATGACAGCATCTCAAGAAGGATGGTGTTAAACCATGAGAAACTGCCCCCATGATCCAATCACCTCCCATCAGTCCCCACCTCCAAAACCAGGGGTTACAATTCAACACGAGATTTGGTGGGGACACGAATCCAAACCATATCACCCCCGTTCTTACCCTCCCCGGCTCCATTTGCCAGGGTTTGACACCGGTGATTCCACTGTGAGTCTTAAAACTTTTACATTTCCCCCTTTTGATGAGGATCTTTCTCTGAAAGTATTGTGGATCAACTACTCTGTGGTGAGGTTTTGATTGTCCTGCTGTGCCAGGGCCGACCTGTCCTTGGTTGCTGGTCTGGTGCTATTTCAGTGGAAGTGATTGGTGAATAGGAGTTAGTGTCAAAATCCTCCTAGCCACATTTGAGCAACCAAAGCGGTCTGGAGAAAGTGGCTGTCAGGCTAAGTCTACCTGGAGTCCACTGTTAAGTTTCATGTTGTCAGTTCCATAAGCATTGGCTATCATTTAAAGTGCTGGGCCAGCATTACTATTTTTGGAGTGTCATTCCTGCAGAGGTTGGACAGACAAGAGGTACAACGTTTAAAGGAAATAATTCAGAGTAAATTGAATTACGTATAATTCAATTATGTTCCAGAACAATTATTATTTATTATGCAGGAGCATAAAAAATTGAGTTTATGACCAGGTGTGGTGGCTCACACCTGTAATCCCAGCACTTTGGGAGGCCAAGGTGAGTGGATCATCTGAGGTCAGGAGTTCAAGACCAGCCTGGCCAATATGGCAAAACCCTGTCTCTACTAAAAATACAAAAATTAGCGAGACATGGTGGTGGGCATCTGTAATCCCAGCTACTTGGGAGGCTGAGGTGGGAGAATCACTTGAACCTGGGAGGCGGAGATTGCAGTGAGTCGAGATTACACCACTGCACTCCAGCCTAGGCTTCAAGAGTGGAAATCTGTCTCAAAAAAAAAAAAAAAAAAAAAAAAAAATCCAATATATTCAACGGCTTTGGACCAAAAGCCCAAGCCCAAGCCTATGGGCAACAACTAAACTAATCAAAAGGCCAGGGGGAGCTGGGCAAGACCTGTTGTAGCCTTTGAGTAGCATTCCATGACTCGGCTGAATTAAAGCAGAGTACCAGCTCTACAAAAGGGACCACTGGTACAGTTTGAACAAAGAGCTGTGTTAAAGATGCTGTTAAAGTTGCCCACTAGATGGACTAAAGGAATTTTTAGGTCAAGTTCTGTCAAGTTACCCATAGCAGTTACTAACTGTGAAATTCTACCTTCGGCATAATCCTGACAAGCAACAAAGGTAAGAGTGTAGGAGTCTCATTGTGATGTGGAGGCTTGCTCTGATGTCGTGGGAAAAGCTGTCTCCAGCGTGAAGTTGGCCAATTGTTGTGCAAATGTCTCTGATTATGACACTGGGCAGTTTGGTGAACTCTCTGTATGGTCCAAACATCAGGCACAAGATTTGTCCCTTGAAATGCATTCAGTTTCAGCTTACAGGGCCTCAGGAAGACAACAGTTCTCGTTCTTCGTGGGAGGGTTGTAACCAGATATTGAGGAGAACTCGAATTCAGGATCTAGTACAGCCTACAGGTAGATAACAAGAACTCCAAAACAATGCACAGAGCTGCAGTCCAATGGCAGGTGATATATAGTCATTCTGATATTTGCCAAAGATAATCAGAGTAAGAATAATTCACTTGTAAAATAAATTTAGTTGGGGCCGGGCACGGTGGCTCACACCTGTAATCCCAGCACTTTGGGAGGCCGAGGCGGGCGGATCACGAGGTCAGGAGATCAAGACCATCCTGGCTAACACGGTGAAACCCCGTCTCCACTAAAAATACAAAAAATTAGCCGGGCGTGGTGGCAGGTGCCTGTAGTCCCAGCTACTTAGGAGGCTGAGGCAGGAGAATGATGTGAACCTGGGAGGCGGAGCTTGCAGTGAGCTGAAATCGTGCCACTGCACTCCAGCCTGGGAGACAGAGCGGACTCCGTCTCAAAATAAATAAATTAATAAATAAATTTAGTTTCATCAAATTTGGCCTGATTATTTACGTAAGTGTAGCAAGAATAGTGATTTCATCTTGGCTTGAACTTTTTTTTTTTTAGGCTAGAGAGCCTCAAGGCAAACTTTGGATTTTATCTATAGTGCCTATATGCAATTTTAAACATGATGTGTTACTAAAATCTTTGTAATACAATTAACATTTCTAGATGCATTCTGTTATAAAGAAAACAGATTTGTATTGAACTTATGTAAATAGCTGTATCACCATAAAATTAAAAATTCACAAATAGTTTCTGAATTTTGAAGGATCAAGTTGGAAGAAAAAAATGAATGTTTTCACCTTCATTTATAACACTTATACTTCACCAAATTGCTGCAAACTTGGGTAGCTTAAAACAGAAACTTATATTTAATCTGGAAAGCAAAACATTTAAGAATCAACAATGTTTCACATAAAGAACCAACAACAATCCAAATAAATATCAACAAAATCATAATTTTTAATCAGTTATTCAATCTCACATAATTAAGTTTTGTTCTCCTTCATCTTGATTAGAAGTTTCATGAATCCATCAGTTTTTCATTTGAATTTTAGAAATTTTTATTTAGTCCACTGATCTTAAAACTTAGTAGAAGCCTATATTTAAGAGCACTCATTAGAGTCTTTTTTATTAATCTGATTGCAGATGCCTTTAGAGAAAAATCTACCTGTAGATGACGAGAACTTACAATGATCATAACTAAAATTGGATGAAGTTCAGTAATCGACAAGGAAATTCAGTTATTTCTATTGCATTTTAAGATAACAACCAGAATCATGATTGACAGCATCACATCAGAACTATAAGACTTTTATAAATGTCATATAATATTTAAATATTCACATCAATAACATATCCACTTAAATATAAGTTTTAAAAGATCTAGTATCACTTTACTATTTGGCAGTGCTTTTTCCATAATCTAATATATCAAATAAGCCTAATGAGAAATACCTCCTTTGAGGCCTTTAAGGAAACCAACTGAAAAATCCCAAAGTCAATTTTAGGTTAAAAAGACTTTAATTATAATCTGATTTTGGGAAGTTTGTCAAAGATGTTAAAAGGCTTAAAATATTTAATTAAAATAACATCATATGCCACTGAGAAATAATAGTCACTTATCTACCCAGGATGATATTTAAAAGATGTTAAAAGCAAACACAAAATGTTACACAGTTGAGAGGAAAAAAATCTTAGACCTGAATTAGAGATGACCATTTTCCCAAGTAATCAAAAACCTAATAAAGATGGCACAAAGCACACGAAACTGCCTTACAACACATTATCTCTGTTTCTTAGGCTGTTCATCTAAAAGGTAGAAACAAAACAAAACACATCTCCTACAGTATGACTGTTTCTTTTTATTGGAAGCCTGTTTAGATAACCTGGAAGTCAAACCTGATGAAAAAGTACTTGAATCCAATCAGGTAACGGAATAGCAGGCATCTAAGATTGTTCGTGTACACCAATATTATAGAGGAACCATATAATCAAGAGAACCAATACCTGAGCAGGGGAATGCATGGCTTTTAGAAAAACTAAAAGAATGTGAGATGGCCTGGTTACGTAGAGCAATTTAGGCACCATGAGAAAATCTAAGAGTACAGAATCAAGTTCTATAAAAGAAAGCGTTGTTCTCTTAGGCCTTAGAGAAGCACTCTCAGCATCAAACCGCAATAGCAGAGTCAGATCTGGAGGGGTAAAAGCTACAGCAAAGGACAAAAAATTTGAGGGAGAAAGTCACCACTTTAGTTAAGCAAAAAGATGTGCCTTTTTAAAGAGAGAAGGAAGAGGAGTGGAAGGCAATGATGCATGAGCCACAGACTGCATTTAGTGACATGGGGAAGAAGCCAGACCCTTACCATCCTGAATCAGGAACTCTTTAAGAGGAAAACTCTACACTGAGAAATAAAATTATCATTTTAAATGAAGAAGACAGTACGTCTGACTCGAAATTAAACAGAAACTGCAAAACAGGAAAAGCTGTAGTTCAGAAGATGGCTGGAAATTTAAAGAAACCAATTTCAAAATTGAAATCAAAACCCCTTACAATGCTTTGTTTTGTTTTGTTTTTTCATAAGAGCAAATCAACATCTTAAGGAAACCCTGCTCCAAACATACAGGACAGACTCCAAGCCTTTATCAGTGTGCCTGAATCAGTGCTCAATTCTCAGAAACACTTGTAAACGATTCCCTTCCGATCCCAGCCAGCCTGGTCACACACAAAACTCCAGCTCCCTGTGCCAGACCCATTCTTCACAAACTCCGCACAAGCTGCTCGCACATTCAGCAGTCTCCTACGCCCCCAGTCTTGGTCCTACGTTTCCCCCTTTTTATATTGAAACATTCAGTTATTTTACCTTAGGACAAAAATCATCTGTATTCCCTTCGTCCCCGAGACCACACAACATTCTTCCCCATACAAAAAATTATTTTGTGTATATTTTGCATACAGAATATACATCTATTACATATATTAATTTGAAGTTTTAATTTTTAGTAACCTTAATTTTTAGTAAAAACCCAAAAACTATTATATGCTGTGTATATATTAACAGCTCATGACTATATATTTTATAATCTCAGCCGGGTGCGGTGGCTCACACCTATAATCCCAGCACTTTGGGAAGCCAAGGCAAGCGAATCACCTGAGATCAGGAGTTCAAGACCAGCCTGGCCAACATGGTGAAACCCCATCTCTACTAAAAATACAAAAATTAGCTGGGTGTGGTGGTGGGTGCCTGTAATCCCAGCCTCTAGGGAGACTGAGGCTGGAGAATCGCTTGAACCCGAAAGGCAGAGGTTGCAGTGAACTGAGATTGCACTACTGCACTCCAGCCTGGGTGACAAGAGAGAGACTCTGTCTTAAAAAAAAAAAAAAAAAAAAATATATATATATATATATATATATATATAAACATATTTTTATAGAGCAACTTCTCAATATGGAGGAAGACACATTTATTTACTAATAGACCCAAATATCTTTTGTCTTTTTATACAATTTAGGAAACCAAAAGTAAACTTGAATCTATGTTTAGCAATTCATGTTTCAGTATTTTATTTAGAAATGACCCAGATATAGAACACATGGACACAGGGAGGGGATCAACACACACTGAGGCCTGAAGGTAGAGGATGTATGGCAGGAGGGAGAGCATCAGGATAAATAGCTAATGCACACTGGGCTTAATACGTAGGTGACACGTTAATAGATGCAGCAAACCACCATGGCACACATTTACCTATGTAACAAACTTGTACGTCCTGCACTTGTATCCAGGAGCTTAAAAAAAAAAAAGAAAAAAAGAAATGACTCAGCTATTTTATGAGTCTCTATTATTTAATTCAACATAACATATCTAAGATTTCAAATTTCATGCAAAGTTTAACTATAAACATTTATTCCATTTATATTCACTTTATTTTTAACAATTGGACCTAGATTACTTATGCAAACTGAGATGTTAAACAGAGCTAGTTATTATTTCAAATTATTTTCCTGTCAAAGAAAAACCTTAAAATTTAAATTATTGTCTTTAATATTCAGGAAACAATGGACATTGCATTGCACTCCTATCTGTACTTTTGTTATTTGGTCAAACACATACTTTTATGATTTTTAAATCATTTAACAGAGACAAATATAACCTTTGGCCGAGAAACCCAGGGCCCTGCCTCCAAAAAAAAACAAAATGTACTAACAATTCTGAAGGTATCTTCATTTTCATTTTGTCAACCGATTTAAAGTCAGCCTATTTATCAAAGATAATTAAGGCAGGTGAACTGAAAGGAATTTAGGATAATTACTGTATTTATGATAAATTATTTTACTTGTTTGTTTTTTCTTTAAGCCAATAGAGTTATTTTACACATTTTGGTAGAAAAATATCATATCAGCATATAAACATTTTAAAAATTATATAAACATATAGACAATGATCTTACAGTTTTTATTTAAAACATTTTGTCATGAATAAAACATAGTAATATAAAATCATTAGTTTATAAAAAGAGAATTGAATTCTAAATATATGTCTGAAAAAATGGAACAAGGCTAAACTCGGAGGCTTTTCACTAGCCCGGATAGCTAATCTTATGAAGGCTCTGAACCAAATTATGTGAGGAGGCTTCAAAGATAAAAGTTACTCTAACAAGGTCTGTGCAGTATTTCCTTCGCTTTAATTCCTAGTCCTTGAAGATAAGACTGTTGTCTTCCCTTCTGGTTCAGGGAGTGTGTCTTTTACATGGGAATTGCATCTTTTGCTTTTAAGAAACAGCATGAAGGTCAAATGATTCTTTTTTGTACCTGCTGTTTTTCAAGTGTTGTTACTTATATAGTCAGTATGCCAGAATAGCCAAGGAGTTTTGGAAAATAGACTTTAGCTTGAGGAGGAAGCGTGGGAAGGTGGGCAAGGCTCCCAAGGGGAGAGAGCCCAGCTGGCTTCGAGGCAGTGTTTTGCAGCAAGGCAGTCCTTGAGTCCTGGGTGCAGCTTGAAGCTTTGAGTGACCCACTGAGATGCCCATCCTATCTGGACTATCTGATTTTAAGTCAGAGTCTTTTCGTGTAGTTCTAAGAAAAACAAACTATTTGAATGACCTCCAGAATGTTTGAACGTGTCACCAGCTAGAGTCCCAGAAGAAGGGAACTATCTTAGCCTGCCTTTGAACTTTAAGAGCCCATACTTTAAATGAATGTATTGAGGCAAGTCAGCACTAAGGCCAAACACATAAAAGCAAACTATCAGGTGTGCAAAATGAAGCCAAAGAATAAGGTATGTGCTCACGGGGAAGGACAACAAAGCCTTCCTTAACAGGAGGGAAAGTCCTCCATAAATCAGGAGAAGAAAAGGCCCTTGTATTAGTCCATTCTTATTTTGCTGATAAAGACATACCCTAAACTGGGAGATTTACAAAAGAAAGAGGTTTAATTGTACTCACAGTTCCATATGGCTGGGGAGGCCTCACAATCATGGCAGAAGGGAAAGAGGAGCAAAGGAGCAAATCGCATCTTACATACATGGCAGGAGGCAAAAAAAAAAAAGAGAGAGAGAGAGCTTGTGCAGGGGAACTCCTCTTTTTAAAACCATCAGATCTCATGAGACTTATTCACTATCAAGAGAACAGCACGAGAAAGACTTGCTCCCATGATTCAATTACCTCCCATCAGGTCCCTCCCACAACACGTGGGAATTCAAGATGAGATTTGGGTGGGGACACAGCCAAACCATATCACCCCTCTTCATAGGAGACCTCAGCAGCAGGAGGGGAAAAGATCCCTCGCAAACAAATCCCAAATAAAACCAAAGAACTCAACTGAAACAAAAATGAGAGCTCAACTCAAGAAAGAGTCATGGGACCAGCAGAGGAGGCAACCCCTGGAAGCCAGGGCCAGGGACACTCAAGCAGCCCCAGTGTGGGCACCCCATGCAATCCTTCCAGGGGCATTGATCTCTTCAAGGAGAGTCAGCTTCAAACACCACTTCTGACACCAGATGATGTCAACATAAAAAAAAAATAGAGATGAATCTCTAAATAAGAAGGTTTTGTTTGGAATAATATACAAGAAGTAGGAATGCAATCTGGAACATCCATACAGACCAGGGTGACCTCTGGTGGGTACCGAGAACAAAGGAAAAGTTAGAGTTGATAGGGGAAAGAGGAGTTGCCCGAGTTGTTTTGAAAGAAAATTCACCGGGGCTGGCAGTGACTTGCCAGAGCTGGCACATGCCAATGGGCAAATGTGAGCAGTTGCTGGGTGTGACTTGCAGTCTCGGAGCTAGGGTTAGTTAGCTAGGGTTCGTTATATATACAAAACCTTGTCGTTTTGTACAGGGCTTGTGCACCAGTGTGCCACGCAAGTGTTCCTGTGTAAGCAGGGGGCTGTCCTGGTGCTGCTGGCTGCCCTCGTGTGACTCATTAGTGAGATGCAGTTTGGGAAGATTTCTTGTGAGAGTTCCTGTTATCAGGCAAATGGTATGTGAGACCCCTGCTGCTTCCCTGGCTCTATTTGTCAGAGTTTGACACAAGTGACTCCATTTTGAATCTGACAGCTTTCACGGTGTGCGCTCCTTGTGTATTAAACTGGAATTTACGGCTCTCTATGTGGGGCGAGGGTCTGTGCACGGGTGCACTCAACTGCCTAGGCACTACCTGGCATGGAGGAATCCCCCCATCTCTCACTGCCTCCCCCAGTTTCACCGCTTCTCTGCCCACCAGAGTGGACTTCATTCTGTTCCTGGCCTGGGGCAAGGCTAGATCAACCCCACACAGGCCACCGTGCCCCTTCCAGGTTGGGTTGGTCCTGCCCATTCTATGCTTCTCTACATCTGCCCCTCCTCCTGACACCCTGACTGGGCCATAGCCCTCACCCCCCTGTTGCAAAGTCCAGTTTCCTGGTCATCAGATGCTCAATGAGCATCTGTTACAAGAACAAATGGAGGAGTGTGAACAAATTCCTGGGGATTCTGATGAGGCGTGGGAGAGGGCTGGTCCTGTGGAAACCCAGAAAAAAAAAAAAAGAGCCCTGAATTATTGAATCTTGTCCCTGCAGGGTCACATTTCCTATCTCAGGCAGGTTGCCAAATTTAGCTATCAAAAATATAGACTGCCCAGTTGAAGCTGAATTTCAGATAAACAGCTAGTGATTTTTTAGTGTAAGTATGTCCCAAATATGGTATGGGACATACTTACACTAAAATGTTGATTGTTTTTATCTGCAAATCAAACATACCTGCAAATCCTGTGTCTACTTCAACTGTACACTAAAGCATCCTGTACCCCAGAGCATCCTGTACCCCAGAGCGTCCTGTACCCCAGGGCATCCTGTACCCTGGAGCATCCTGTACCCTGGAGCATCCTATACCCAGGACATCCCGTACCCTGGAGAATCCTGTACCCAGGAGCATCCAGTACCCCCAGAGCATCCTGTACCTGGAGCATCCTGTAGCCCAGAGCATCCTGTACCCAGGGCATCCTGTACCCCAGCGCATCATGTACCCCAGAGTATCCTCTACCCGGATCATCCCGTACCCTGGAGCATTCTATAATGTGGAACATCCCATACCCTGGAGCATCCTGTACCCCGGAGCATCCTGTACCCAGAGCATCCTGTACCCCAGGGCATCCTGTACCCTGGAGCATCCTATATCCAGGAACATCCTGTACCCCAGAATATCCTGTACCCCAGAGCATCCTGTACCCTGGAGCATCCTGAACCCAAGAGCATCCTGTACCCTGGAGCATTCTGTACCCCAGAGCATCCTGTACCACAGAGCATCCTGTACCTCAGGGCATCCTGTACCCTGGAGTATCCTGTACCCTGGGGCATCCTGTACCCTGGAGCATCCCGTACCCTGAAGCATCCTGAACCCCAGAGCACCCTGTACCCTGGAGCATCCTGTACCCCAGAGCACCCTGTACCCTGGAGCATCCTGAACCCCAGAGCATCCTATACCCTGGAGCATCCTGTGCCCTGGAGCATCCTGTACCCTGGAGCATCCTGGTTTCTCTCCATATCCCGCTCAATATTCACTGCCCATCAGACAGCAGAGGCTCAGGCTTCCCAGCCAGGGAGGAAACAAGGGGCTGCCTCCCCAGGGACAGGAGGTCCAGGCAGGATGAAGGGTGGCGTGGGAAAGTCCCCTCAAGGGTCATAGGAAGTGAGCAGCTTCTCACCCTGCCTCCAGACCTGAATCGAGTCCGCCCCTTTCCAGTCCTGCTTAGCCCCTTAAGAGCTTTGCAAGTCCCTGTCCTCCATTTAAAAATACCCCAGCTGAGGCCAGCACCTCTTTGAGAAGCTGTAGTGAGGACTCAGCGAATGAGGTGCTCTCCCAAGTTGGAATATCTGTGAGACCCCCAGCCCCAGCCCTGGAAGTCAGCAGAGATGGACCATGGAGCCATCTGCCATGTCTGGGGAGTAGAGCAAGGTGAACTGGCCACTAGAGACTGAGCTTCCTCCTGCTCAGGGCAAACATGAGCCCCATCTGTGTCTTCATTGTTCTGTAATTGCCACTGAGATGTGGTATTCAGTGTGATGAAAATCCCCATTGCTTTCCTCTAATTGAAGGTCTTGAGGAAGGAAATGTGTTCAAGACAACAGGCATCCATACTCAAGATTGGACGTCACCACCCAGGCCAGCAAGCCAGGTAGGGAGAGTGTGTGGACATGGGTGTGTTGGCTACAAACAAGCGTCCCCAATCAGTTGGGTTACTCTGTGGGGGAAAGTCAGCCAAGCCATTTACCTGGACCCAAATAGTCAAAGAGAGGTTTAAAAAATATTACAATCCACTGAGTTAGCTGAAGGTAGTCATACGCTAGGACAGAAAACTGAAAAACTAGAAAAAGTTGTTTTTTTACATTACTAACAACAAAAGGATATAGCGGAAATCTTAAGGAGATATACTTTCTCCAAAAGCTTCATTTTGACAAGAATCATGCATTCGTGAGACCTCAAAACACTCTAGATCCTGATGCACTATCCGGATTTGCATTTTAGGGTGGACGTGTTTTTATAGACTTGAACATGTTGGATCTTTGGGGCCTTTTGAATTTTATAATCCTCTCTCATGTGGTGAGAGGAGTCAGTGTAGACAGGGGATTGAGTAAGAAGGAACCTGGAATAGACTTGTGGTTAATCAGGTCGCCAGGGGCAGAAAGGGCCAGTCAGGGCCAGGTGGCTGAGCCAGACAGGATCGGGTTCCTTGGAACCTTCAGGAAAAGACTCTCGGCCCAGTCACCTTGGACTGTGCTGGGTGAGCCATGGAAGGCGGGTTTGTTTATTACAGGAGCTCTGAGACCCTCTCATTAGGTAGGGACTATGTACTAAGAATCTCCTGCAGAGCGGGAATGCTGGAGTAAATATTGTGGGAGGCATTTGCCAAACTCAAGTGACAACAGTGAACATCAGAGAAGGAGCCAGCATTTACCCTTGGGTAACAGGTGCCAGCCAGCAGCTGCGGGTCTCCCTGCAGGCAGGATGGCTGAGCCAGCTGTAGTCTGGCCCCAACGCCCATTGGGTGGGGAAGGGATAGCAGCAGGCTCTAAACACACAGAGCCTCCAGGGCCTCCATGGAAGCTGTCTGGGTGCTTTGAGTGCGACCCATATCACACCTTTTCTTGAAAGATAAATTGAGTCAGGCCATCCAAATAAGTTTGCCCGCAAAACTCAGCCCCTCTTTCTAGGGTTCCAGAGTCACACAGACCTCCTTTTGCGTTCAGCACCTTCCAAGTTGGTATCACAACCAAGCTAAGCACAAGCCCCAGAGCACCAAGGGGACCCCTGCCTGGAACAGGGATGCAGTGAGAGTGCCTGCTAATGGGCTCAAGGTCCTGGCATGAACAGCCAGAATCAGACGGGCTATAAAGAAGTCAGCTGGGCATCCCCCACCCTGGGAATGAGGACCTCGGCATCCTTCCCTCCTCAGAGAGCCCGGCGAGTCTCACCCTCAGATTCCCGGGCCGGGAACCTGCTGCAGGCTACCACTGGCCCATTGAACACCCAGAGGAAGCACTGTGCACCCACATCTGAGCCCACCTCTAAGCTCTGAGTGCCCACCCCAAACACCACCCTTTATCTCCTCACTCCTCTTTCCTTCCCATGGACGCTGGACCCCATCCTCATGGCAATCTCTGCCCTGACATTCACCCCTTCCAGGTACCCTCTCTCCAGGCCCCTTTGGGCTACACTCGCTCCCCAGCCACCTGGACTCAGGAACCATCAGCTCCGCTCCTGGCAGCACCTCTAAGCCTTTGCCTCCTCCCTGCTGTGCCAGTGCCCATTACTTCCCTAAAACTTCCTTCCCACTTGGGAGTTTTCTAGAAAAATAAGTGTGGACACCTGGCCAGTGGCTACCTGATGAGCAGCAGCTGGTGTTGCTGGCTGGCGCCCACCCCATCTCTCTGTCTGGGGAGGCTGCTCTGCTCTCTGTCCTCTCTCCCCTGTGCCTCCCATCCCACCGCCCACTCCCCTGCTCTTCCTGGTTCCCTTCTTGCCTGCTAGTTGTAACTGATTACCATCTTATGTTGTAACTTAAACTCCTGGGTGATCTCACTCATTGTGTGTCTCTACCTACTACTTCAGTGTAATCTGTACCCAAGGCCTATTCCTTAATTCCAGGTCCCCATTTCCAACAGCCTGAGTGTTCTCTGACCCAAACCAAGATCATTACATTCCTTGATGTACTTCTCTCCCCACCTCCAGCTCTGCCAGTGCAGTACCCAAGCATACAACATGGGTGGCATCTGAACTTCTCTCTTTTCTTCACACCTCCTGCACCAACTACTCATCAATACCCTCGTCTTGTGCCACCAGGGAGTCTTAACCTCCCTTCCTTAAGTGTGTTAGGATTTGGTTCAGCTACCTATAACAAAAAACCTCCAACCCACAGAAATTAAAACAAAAAAATATTTTATTATCTCACATGAAATAACCTCAGATGGTTAGTCTCTGAAAGAAGTCCTGACTTAGTCTCTGGCATTAAAAGTCTGGAGCCTCCACACCAGAGATTTATTTGGGAGACAGGTATAGTGACCCCATGGATGCCAGGGCCCAGGCTACTTCTATCTAGCTCCTTCCTGTTCCCAGTACATTGCCTCATCATCCAAAGCAGCTGCTGAAGCTCCAGCCATCACATCCACATTCCAGACAACAGGAAAGAGGACAGGAGGATGAAAGTTATGCCTCTGTCTTTTGAAGATAGTTCCTAGATACTTCACACAACATTTCAGCTTACGTCTTATTGGACAAAAGCTGACTCCAAAAGAGGTAGAACCATTTTTCATTTATTTATGCCTCAAACAAAACTGGGGTCTGTTACTGTGGAAGAAGAGGAGAATAGACACAGGGAAGCAACCAGCCTTTGTGGCCACACCACAGCATTTTCTCCAAATAAGCACCAAGATGAAGTACAGTCATCCCTCAGTGTCCATGGGGAATTGGTTCCAGAACCACCCCCAACCCCTACAGATTCCAAAATCTAAGAATGCTCAAGTGTCATATAAAATGGCATAGGCTGAGTGCAGTGACTCACACCTGTAATCTCAGCACTTTGGGAGTCCGAGGTGGGAGGATCACTTGAGCTCAGAAGTATGAGACCAGCCTGGGCAACATGGAAAAACCTCATCTCTACAAACAATACAAAAATCAGTCAGGCATGGTGGTGCATGTCTGTGGTCCCAACTACTCGGGAGGCTGAGGTGGGAAGATAGCTTCAACCCAGAGGCAGATGCTGCAGTGAGCCAAGATTACAACACTGCACTCCAGCCTGGGTGACAGAGCAAGACCCTGACTCAAAAATAAAATGGCATAGTATTTGATATAACCTATGCAATCCTCCCTCAAATTTTAAATCATTTCTACATTATTTATAGTACCTAATACAATGTAAATAGTTATATTTGGGTTTTTTCTCTTTTTCCTTTTTTTACTTACATTAAATACATCAGTAAATCAGCAATCACATTCTGTTTCCACAATTGTTATGTTGGGAGAGGAATAAAGGTAATTGCTTTCTTAGAAGCAAAACTAAAACAACAACAACAACAAACAGAACACTGCACTCCTGCCCCCACTGCCTCAAAAAAAACTGGCCAGAAGGAAAAAAACGAGCTGGGAAATTTAAAAACACTAAGATCCCCAAGCCCAGCAGAGCTCAAAGGAAGGCAGAAGATCTGGTAGGAAGTAGAGGGAAGGTAGCCCATTGCCCAGAAGCTAAGACCAGATCCTGTTCCTGTGGGGGTCGGGGAGGGAGAAGCCTGGAGGAGTGGTTTCCGAGTCCCACTGTGCAGGAGTGAAGATGTTTCATGTGCAGAAGTGAAGATGTTTCAAGACAATGAAACATCTTCACTCCTGCTCCATGGGGCAAGGCTGCACAGAGAAAGAACTTCATTTTTAAGAGACTTTAGAAAGCCATCCTAGTTCTTCCATTTGTAAAAAGGATGCACTGGGTGCTCTGGGGGACTAGAGGCTTCTGGGAAAGGAAGCAAGAAATGTGTGTGTTTCAGGGCCATGGGAGCTAAGGCTGCCACTGGAAAAGGAAGGGAACTGAAGCCTAAGAGGAAGAACCTAACCTGGGTCCTTCAGAATCTCAGCTTCATAGATTTCTCAGCTGTTCTGGGACAGAAGGCAGTCTGCAAGCCAAAAGGGCAGAAAGGTTCCAATCCTACATCACTGTGACCCTCCTTCTCCTTCTCCTTCTCTCCTCTCCTTCCTTTGTTCCTTCCTTCCTCTCTTTCTCTCTCTCTGTTTCTTTCTTTCTTTCTTTCCCAAAATTCTGGGCTGGAATAAGGAACTTAAAGTTCTCTTTTGCCTTGATGGCTTCCCACAGACATCTTAAAACACATGATGAGGGATATGAAGAAAGGCTAGAGATTTAGAAAGGACCAGGATCCACTGATAATATGAGCCAGTTGCAAGGTACCTTTAGTGCCAGTAATTCCCTGTCCACAGAAACAGGTGGTATGATGTAAGGGCACCCCAATGAGGCCTCTGTGGTACTAGCCCCTAGCAGTACCTGGATTAAACCATTGGTTGCATGGTGAGGATGGGTGGGGATTAAGGATGGAAGGACAAAATTCAAGATATTAACAAAAGAGAAAAGAAACAGGGCCTGATAGGAGACAGAAGATAGAACAGACTATACAGTGGGAATAAAGATCATACCTATTTGCAGGGAAGTAGAAAAGACATGGTGGGCACCAAATACTGGGGGAACCCCCACCCCCAATATTCAACGTGGGTTCTTTTCTATTTCCCTAAGCATCAGCTGGTCTGAGAAATAAAGGGAAAGAGTACAAAAGAGAGAAATTTTAAAGCTGGGTGTCTGGGGGAGACATCATGTGTCAACAGGTTCTGTGATGCCCCCTGAGCCATAAAACTAGCAAGTTTTTATTAGCGATTTTCAAAAGGGGAGGGAGTGTACAAATAGGGTGTGGGTCACAGAGATCACATGCTTCACAAGGTAATAAAATATCACAAAGCAAACGGAGGCAGGGCAAGATCACAGGACTACAGGATGGGGCAAAATTAAAATTGCTAATGAAGTTTCGGGCACGCACTGTCATTGATAACATCTTATCAGGAGACAGGGTTTGAGAGCAGACAATCTGTCTGACCAAAATTTATTAGGCAGGAATTTCCTTGTCCTAATAAGCCTGGGAGCGCTACAGGAGACCAGGGTTTATATTTCATCCCTTTGGCTTCGACCCGTAAAAGACAGCCACCCACAAGGGGGCTGTTTAGAGGCCTACCCTCAGGGGCGCATTCTCTTTCTCAGGGATGTTCCTTGCTGAGAAAAAGAATTCAGTGGTATTTCTCCTATTTGCTTTTGAAAGAAGAGAAATATGCCTCTGTTCTGCCCGGCTCAGTGGCAGTCAGAGTTTAAGGTTATCTCCCTTGTTCCCTGAACATTACTGTTATCCTGTTCTTTTATCAAGGTGCCCAGCTTTCATATTGTTCAAACACACATGCTCTACAAACAATTTGTGCAGTTAACGCAATCATCACAGGGTCCTGAGGTGACATACATCCTCCTCAGCTTAGGCAGATGATGGAATTAAGAGATTAAAGACAGGCATAGGAAATCACAAGGGTATTGACTGGGGAAGTGATGAGTGACCATAAAATCTTCACAATTTATGTTCAGAGACTGCAGTAAAGACAGGCATAAGAAATTATACAAGTATGAATTTGGGGAACTAATAAATGTCCATGAAATCTTCACAATTTATGTTCTTCTGCCATGGCTTCAGCCAGTCCCTCCGTACAGGGTCCCTGACTTCCCACAACAGTAATGGATATCAAATTGGATGTGAAATCTGGGAAAGGATAGAAAACTCCTCCCTTTTGCCCAACCTCCTTTTTACTCCCCTACCTTGGCCTATGCTATCCTGAGACACTCCCCAGTTGTCCAGTTAATTCTCCAGGAAAGACAAACCTATATCCAATAGCTTGGTTGGCAAGAATATAGGTTAAGAATTGGAGTTCGAGGAAGCTAACAGTGGATATTGGACTTGAGTAACTGCCACTGGTATTTTTATCTATAACCTCTCCAAAAACCTCATATTAACCTCAGATTCCATTGAATTAAAAAGAAGGTGGGAGGGCAGGTAAATCAATCAAAACTCCCGTAAAAAAAGTACCCCAGCTGAACTACCATCAGTTAAAGTGCAAACTGCAGGGGTATATGGTAGCTGGGGCTGAGGCCATCTAAAGGCCAGAGGTGAAAAATGCATATGTATAAATCAGAGGATGAGTATCAGAAACTGGTCCCTCCTCCAATTAGATCACAGCAAAGCCAAAGATGCAGGCAACCAGTGAAGATTCTTTGGAGGACTCTGGGGTCCAACTCCCACAATAGGGGAAATGCTACTTAAGAGGCTGAGTGAAGGGAAACTAGGCCTTGGAAGAGTTCCAGAGCCGCAGATGACACTGCACCTCCACCTCTGCCCAGTTAGCTAACAAGACACCTCCCGCCTGGTGCCTGGGAGCTTGCCTCCCCATTATCGTCTCTACCTAGGAACACCCTCCGTAAGGCCAACTCATGGATACTGCAGTGTTTTTAAATATGAGAAACTCCAACCAAATACAAACAAAAAGGAAATGTTTCCTTATTCCCTC
The DNA here is from genome assembly GCF_002776525.5 of Piliocolobus tephrosceles. Taxonomy (NCBI): domain Eukaryota; kingdom Metazoa; phylum Chordata; class Mammalia; order Primates; family Cercopithecidae; genus Piliocolobus; species Piliocolobus tephrosceles. Next base: position 5,979,954 of record NC_045437.1, read on the forward strand.
CTGCTCTGAGCTTTATTCTCCCCCAGGGCCCTTAATGTGAATGAACTGGAAACCTCCTTCCTCAGCTCCTGGGTTCACCACCTTCTGCATCCTGGGGAGATGAGAAAAGAGCATCAGGAACAGGGATTGGCCAAAAGCAGATTGACCAAGAAGGGACAGGAGACGGAAGTGTTTTCTGCAAACGTGGGGAGGAACAGTAGGAAGAAGGAGAAAAGAGAAGTAAATCACTGTCTTGTACCTAGAATACAAAATGAAGAAAGTTGGTTTTGGAAGGTAAGTCCTGGGGGAGCTGACACCCAAGCCCCAGAGTAGGAGCTAGGAGGCCAGTGGCAACAGCTGCCTGGTGTTTGCTGCTGAAGTGTTAAGAAGTGCCATAGGCCGGGCACAGTGGCTCACGCCTGTAATCCCAGCACTTTGGGAGGCCAAGGCAGGCAGATCACCTGAGGTCAGGAGTTTGAAACCAGCCTGACCAACATGGAGAAACCCTGTCTTTACTAAGAACACAAAATTAGCCAGGCATGGTGGTTCATGCCTGTAATCCCAGCTACTAGGGAGGCTGACGCAGGAGAATCACTTGAACCTGGGAGGCAGAGGTTGCGGAGAGCTAAGATGGCATCACTGCACTCCAGTCTGGGCAACAAGAGCGAAACTCCATCTCATAAAAAAAAGGGGGGGCCATGACAGAGGCATCAGGAGGCAGCCTGTGGGAGCCAGGGCTCAGTGTGCTGTTAAAACAGGTTGCAGTAAAGAAGCCAGCCAAAACCCACCAAAACCAAGATGGCAATGAAAGTGACCTCTGGTCGTCCTCACTGCTCATTATACACTAGTTATCATACATTAGCATGTTAAGAGACACTCCCACTAGTACTATGACACCTTACAAATACCATGGCAATGCCCAGAAGCTACTCTATATGGTCTAAAAAGGAGAGAAACCCTCAGTTCCAGGAATTGCCCACCCCTTCCCCAGGAAATTCCTGAATAATGCACCCCTTGTTTAGCATATAATCAAGAAGTAACTATAAGCATGATTAGTTAAGCAACCCACACCTCTGCTCTCCCTATGCAGTAGCCATTCTTTTATTCGTTTACTTTCTTAACAAACTTGCTTTCACTTTACTCTTGAACCCCCAAATTCTTCCTTGCAAGAGGTCCAAGAACCCTCTCTTGGGGTCTGGATTGGGAACCGTTTCCAGTAACAACTGTAGACCTTAATTACACCTACAGAATTCCTTTGGAGCAACACCTTCATGAGGCTTGACTGAATAACTGGGGACTGGAGCCTCCCAGGTTGACAGAGAAGACTGCACCATCACAGGTGCCTACTCCATGTTCTACCCATCTGTTCCCTGGAGCCGACTCTCACCCACATAAAGAACGCTGCCATGAACATGTTCATGCAGGTTACCTTAAGAGCCTTGGTGAGAGTCTCTTTAGGATCCATTTGTAGGAGCAGACCTGCTTAGGCATAGCTATGTGTATACCTAATGTCACTAATTCTGACAGATTGCTCTAAAGAATGAGTACACTAGTCTATACTTCCCCTCCACACCCTCCACCCCTATCCCCACCCTGGAGAAAATTCTATCCCTAGATACAAGTGACATTATTATCCAACTTGCAAATGTTTTCAAGCCTAATGGTATAAAGTGAGAGTTTTAATGGGTGTAAAGTGATAGTGTCTTTCAATTTGCAAATTCTTTAATTACCAGTGGGTTTAAACAACTCTCTCTTTTTGCAAGTCTTTGATGTTTCTTCTGCTGTAAATTGCCTCTTTGCATACTTTGTTCATTTTTCTAGTGGGCTTCTTGCCCTTTCCTTGTTAATGTCAATGTTTCCTTGTATGGTCTACTTATTTTTCACTCAGTGGTCTTAGACATTATACATATCTTCTCCCAGGCAGCGTTGAACAGAAATCTTTATCATGGTAATACCAGATTCATCAATAGTTTTTTCAGTTATGGTATTTTGGGATTTACAGGTCTTTCTCCACCTCTATATTACAAAGATATCACTTACATTATCTTCTATTATTTTAAGGAGGAACCACTTTTGTTGTATATTCTATTCCCATGTGAGATTCCCAGGATCTCTCTCTCTCTCTCTCCTGAGCTCTGTCCTATGTTTCCTTGGCTGTTTTTTTCTTTCGAAAATACCATATTGTTTCTATTACTACATCTTTACCGAATGTCCTTATACCGAGTAGGACAAGTCCCCTTTCCCACTCCTTTGAGTTTTTTTAGATTCTGACAAATTTTATAATAAGTTTATCAAGTTCCTCCAAAAAAATCAATTACTGGATGTCTCACTTAATTTAAGGACTATCCTCTTTAAAATATTGTCATCCCAGCTTGGAGAGGGATTATTTTCTATTTATTCATATCAGCTTCTAGTATCTAACATATCTGTCACTAAAGTTTTAAATGTTCCCCATAGAAGTTTCATATACTCTTAAATGATTTCTAGATATTTTATATTTTGTTTTTCTAGCTGGTTATTTCTGTCGTACAAAAACACTGGATTCTTTCTAACTGATCAGGTATCCATCAACATTGGTAAGTTTTCTTTTTATTGTAATCATTTGTTGATTCTATTGGTTTTTCTTGGAAGATGATTGAATAGTTTGCAAACATTGATCTTGTATTAAAATTATTCATGTATCTAACTCCTTGGAAAGACAGAATCCATGCTTGATCCATCTTTTAACACCATAGTACCAAGCAAAGTGCAAAGAAGTTCAATTAATATTTATCAAATGCATAAGTGAATGACGGGCCATCAGAAGAATGTGTTGAACCTATTTGAGGTCACCGAGGAAGTGAAAAATTCTGTCACATTGATTTTTGAAGTTAGGTTGAGCAGAAAACAAACATGACTGTTGACTCTCTCATGAGTGGTTGGATCTGATACAGGGTCCCTTCCCTTGGGTACTTATTATCAAAGAGAAGCCACAGTCATATCAACAGACTTAAAGACAATTTGGACAAGGGATAAAGGACAAATGATAAAACACAAGAAATTCAATAGTGCAAGGTAACTCAGCACTGAGCTGTCCAGTCCTCGCCAGCCAAGGCCAAGAGCCCTGTAAACCATGCCTCAGCCCTCCAGCTCCACATCCTGCCTCCATCCAAGGCCCCTGTCCTGGCTGTGGTTGAGGTTTTTGATGCCATCATTCACCATTCCACTGATCAGGGGCTTTCTATTGGACATGCTTTTACTCAACAATCTGCCTGTCCCTTATAACAAGTTTATCAAGTTCCTCCAAAAAAATCAATTATTGGATGTCTCACTTAATTTAAGAACTATCTTCTTTAAAATATTGTCATCCCAGCTTGGAGAGGGATTATTTTCTATTTCTTCATATCAACTTCTAGTATCTCACATATCTGTCACTAATGTTTTAAATGTTCCCCATAGAATGCTTCTACCCAACAATCTGCTTATCTGTGCCTTCTACCCACAAACACCACCTTGCTAAATGCCTTTAGATCTCACCAGGTTAAGGTTAATCCCCGCCTCTGGTTGTGGGTGACCCTGAGAGCCTCTTGGTCCTTTGAGGGTCCTGTCAATAAGTCTTTGCCTCGCAGGACCCAGAGAGCCAAGAAGGCAACCAAGATGGTGCTGGGACAGGCCAATCCAGGGCAGGGCAAGACCAGGCCCCTTGTCTTCTTTTGAGTCCCCAAGCTGGGAGCAGAAATGTGTTCCATTCCTCCCTGGACCTGCTGCTTTCCCTGGTGATCAGGAGAAATGATTTCTCCTCCAGAGAATCTAGAGAGGGCTGGTCTGTGGGCTCCCTACAAACGCAGGCCTCAACAACCTAAGGGGCGCAGAAGCTGGCATGCCCTTGTGCCTTACTCTCCAAGAAGTCTCCTAACCCAGGCTGTGACCTGGCATGTTATCCTGCCACAGAGACCTCCAGTGCAGCTGCTAATAGCTCAGATTGTCACTTGTTGCCCGGAGTCATCAACCCAGGGCCACAGAAGAGGCCCCTGCAGGGACCTCAGGACCCAGATTTCTTATTTCCCATCTCCAATACCCCATACCTCTGTGTCAACATCACTCGTGTTGAAGCTCAAGGATCCACTAAAGGTGGGATTCTCCTTTCTCTGGGCTATTCCAAACTTGGACTTTCACCATAAGCAGACAATTTACCAAGAGGCAAAAACCAGCTAAATGGTTTTCACTGGATCTTGTTCCTACAGAATACCATGTCTAGCAACACCTGATTATGACCTGCTCCACTCCTGCCCTTTGTGCAAGGGTGCAGAACATCAGTCTTTAAATAGTCCAGGGCCTCTGAGTGTGGTCACTCAGTCTCTGGGGCAAAGAACTGTTCTCTCCCCTGTACAGGTCCCCTGACCTGATCACCAGGTGACCGTTCTGAAGCATTCTGCTGTATTTTACTGCTCTCCTCAGGAAAAAGACATAGGCCAGAGCTGACAGCCACTCTCAGCTCTCTAACCCTCCAATTTAGGCCTACTGAGGATGTATAGTCACCACCAGAGTCACCAAAGGGCAATTTTTTTCTGCTGTTCTTTAATAGAAAAAATAAAAATGTAGCAGGCCTAATTTCAAGGCAGAGCAGATTCTCATTAGAAGTGTGCAGATGTGAGGCCAGGTGCAGTGGCTCACGCCTGTAATCCCAGCACTTTGGGAGGCCAAGGATCATTTGAGGTCAGGAGTTTGAGATCAGCTTGACCAACATGGTGAAACTGTCTCTACTAAAAATACAAAAATTAGCTGGGTGGTAGTAATCCCAGCTACTCGGGAAGCTGAGGCAGGAGAATCACTTGAGCTTGGGAGGTGGAGGTTGCAGTGAGCCAAGATCAAGCCATTGCACTCCAGTCTGGGCAGCAGAGTGAGACCCTGTCTCAAAAAAAAAAAAAAAAAAAAAAAAAAAGAAGTGTACAGATGTGAAATGTTCTCTTCCCTCTGCAGTGTGTATCGTTTGTCATTGTCTAGTGATGAATTTGCAGGTTCTCAAAGAACTCTGCTCAGGAACAATAGAAAATAGCCCATACACACAAGATAAAACTCACCCAAAAGCTCTCCCTTCAACAACAAAAAAAGAAAATTGGTTGCTCCCTCATCCAAGATGCTCACAGCATTACCCACCAGGAAGGGAAGGATGCTGTGTTTGGTTTTCAGGGTGACCATTTAGCTTTTCTACAGCACAGCTCCCAAACCTCCCCCATCATAACAATGCCTCTCATTTCCTATGACCTCTTCCTGCTGGACAGGTCTGCAGCTCCTTGTAGTGTGTGAGGGTTAATTTTATGTGTCAACTTTATTGGGCTACAAGGTGCCCAGATATTTGGTCAAACTTTATTCTGGGTGTGTCTATGAGGGTGCTTTGGAATGAGACTAATATTTAAATTAATAAACTGAGTAAAGAGGATTGCCCTCCCTAATGTGGTGAGCTTCATCCAATCCACTGAAGGCCAGAATCGAACATAATGGCTGATTCTTCCTTGAGTAGGAGAGAATTTTTCCTGCCCGATGACCTTCAAACTGGGTTGACAGTTTTTTCTTGCTTTTGGACTCTGAGCCCAGCTTGCTAACTGCAGATCATTAAATACGTATAAGCCCTATGTGTACACACACATATGCCCCTACATTTGACCCTTGAACATGGGTTTGAACTTCATGGGTTCACTTATACTCAGATTTTCTTCTACTTCTGCCACCCTTGAGACAGCAAGACTAATCCTTCTCTTTCTCCTTCTTAGCCTACTCAATGTGAAGACAATGAGGATGAAGACCTTTATGATGATCCATTTCCACTTAATGAACAGTAAATATATCTTGTGTTCCTTAAGATTTTCTTAATAAAATTTTCTCTAGCTTACTTTATTGTAAGAATACAATATATAACACATGTGTCATACAAAATATGTGTTAATCAACTATGTTTTTAGTAAGGCTTCAGGTCAAAACTACGTTACTAATAGTTAAGTTTTTTGGGAGTCAAAGGTTTTGGAAGGTCAACAGTTATAAACATATCTTCAGCTTCTCAGAGTTTGACTCCCCTAACCCCCACATTGTACACACACACACACACACACACACACACACACACATACACATATGTATATATATCTTATTGGTTTTGATTCTGTTTCTCTGGAGAACCCTAATAGAGAGCATCGGCAATCTCTTCATTACATGACTTCAGAAAAACTCAGGCTGGGTCATGGCCTGCAGAGTGCCAGTGAGCTCACAGCAGCCTCTGAGAATGCTGGGTGGGAAGTCAAAACATGTGTGTTCTCATCCAGCTCCACCACCTCCTCCTTCTTGATGGGTGATCACCTTTCTGGGCCTCACTGTTCCATCAGGAACAGGAAAGAGTGAGAGAAATAATTCCTCATGTCCTTTCATTTCTAGCATTTTATCTAAGTGTCATTAAGGCTGGACCCTGGTCTGTCATGTCCACTGCCTATTATCAAATGGCTGGCACAATGTCTGGACACGGTAGGTGCTCAGTGAGAAGTTGTTTAATGAATAGAGGAAGGAATACTTGGATGGATGATCGGATAAAGAGATGGATGGATGGATGATGGATGGATGGATGGTTGGATGGATGTTTCGGTGGATGGATGATGGATGGATAGATGGATGGATGATTGGGGGGGTGGATGGATGGATGGATGGTTGGGTGGATGAATGGATGAGTGGCTCAATGAAGCTGGTTACTCTGTACCCTTGTTCTTTTATTTATTCTCATCATACTCTGGTGTTTCAAATCAATACACTGTGGATCTAGTATCTAGTTGGCACCTGTCAATAAGAGTAGTGATTGTCATGCACATGTGCTGCTATATACCTGTACAAGTGCCTGAGTTTATAGTATAGAGTGAGGATGAGGAAGTGCTGAACAGAGACTGGACATGGGCCATGTTCCATTCACAGTTCTAAGCAAGTGAGCACAGAATTTGAAACTTTCTGGTGTAGACCTTCTTCTGAGCCAGTCTAGCTAGGAAGAGAGCTTCTCAGCAGCTGAGTTTTCCTAGGACTTCCCTGGTTCTCCTACCTATCAGAAGCTAGTCCTGAGGGATCCCAGTCTTGGACTTCCCCAGTAGCAGAAATACTGGTCAGGGCCAGCCTTAGATTTATGCTGGTCTACAAGCACTCATGAGCTCACTTATGGCAACCCTTTGTTCTCTAGCATTATTGTAGGATGTGTTGATCCACAGAGGTTGTTTTCCAGTCTGCAAAAATCTTAAAGTTTAAACAAAACTTTAACAGTTTTAGCCATCTTTGATAAAAGCACTGAAATATGGGTGCACATTACCATACTTTTGAGTAAAGAACTCTGCCTTAAACACCATAGTAACTCAGTGTGAGCTTCAGGAGTGGGAGTTGTCCTAGCACTGCCCAGACCCCTTGCAGGTGATGTGCTGGTGTGTGCCAAAGCAATTTCCTCAGCATGCAGATGGCTATGAGCTTTTGAGTTCTTGGCCTGCATTAGATAGTTCCGAGCTGCTCTCATCTCTTGTTGCAGCCCTAGGTCTTAATCTACCAAATCTGATCCATTCTGATTTTTTGCATCCAGCCTGTGGCAGCCTGGAAAAGCAGTTTGCAACATTTGTTGGAAATTTATCAAAAGTCACAGTCTTAAACAGGCTCTGAGTAACAGTTGGAGAGACTCTTCTACATTAAAAATACACACACAAACAAGCATTAGTAGGTGGACACTGTGACCTCTAGTTTACTTGCTTGAGAATTTTTTTGCACACACCTTTGAGTTCAACACTGTATCCCAGCAGATCATAACCCCTGACAGTGTAATGTTTCAGGGAGCCTGAACTCATTCACAAAATATAACCATTCGCTCATGCTACAAGTATTCACTGAGTGTTTACGTGGCAGACACTATTCTAGGAGCTGAGAGCCCTGCAAAGACAAAGTTCCCACATGATGGAACTTACATTTTAGCAGGAAGGACAACAAAAGAGTGAAACATACACAAATAAATGTAACAGTTTATAACTAGGTAACAATAAGTGCTCTGAAAAACAAAACAGAGCAAGGGGAAAAAGAGAGAGGCTTGAACAGGGAAGACCTCTCTGAGAAGGCAGCACGTCAGCAGAGACTACACTAACGAAAGCAATGGCAGCTCGTGTGAATGTTCGAAGAAACAGCTTTCAAGGCCAAGGGAAGAGCAAAAGCAAAGAATCCACCTTGGAAGACGCAGAGCATGTTCCAGGACCATGAAGAAGGCCAGTGTGTTACAGCAGGATACGTGAGGAGGACAAGGGAAGAGCATGCAGAAGGGACAGCCTGGCCACGTAGGGCTTTTGGGGGCCACCTAGGGAGTTGGGCCACCATTGCACAGCCACATGCAAACTGAAGGCATCAGTGTGGGGGGCTGAAGTATGAGGCCTTTGCTGGATCCAGATAAGAGATGATTGGAGCTTGGATACTGCAGCAAACGGAAGTGGAGGGACAGTGGGACTGTGGACATACCTTGAAGGGAGAGTCAACAGGATTTGCCAGTGGAGACAAAGACTCAAGGATACGAATTTCTACAAAAGTAACTTTCTCAACAAAGCAGATTTGGGGTCCAATAAGTTATAACCTTTATATGGAAATGCCAGGACTGAATTCTCAACCCCGGCCCTGCCTCCATTTTGCACTGGATAGTTCTTTGTCGTGTGAGACTCTCCTGTGCACAGTACAATGTTTAGCAGCATCCCTGGCTTCTACCCATTTGCTACCAGTAGCACATCTCCCCTCCAATCATGACAATCAAAAATATCTCCAGACGTACATGGATGTTCATAGCGGCAGTATTTGCAATAGCCAAGGGGAAGAAATACTTCAAATGCCCATCTATGGATAAGTTGGGAAACAAATTGCAGTCTATCCATACAATAGAATATGATTCATCCATAGAAAGGAATGAAACATCAATACATGCTGTAATGGGAATGAACCTTGAAAATATAATGCTAAATGACACAAGACAGATACAGAAGTGTGGACAGTGTGTGATTCCATTTATATGAGCTATCCAAGGTGGGTAAATCATAGAGACAGAATGCACACTGAAGGTTGCCAGGAACTGGAGAGAGTAAAAACACAGAGTACCTGCTTGATGGGAATGAGTTTTCTTTTAGTTGAAAATGTTATTGAACTAGATAAAAGTGGTAGTTGCACCAGGCATGGTGGCTCACACCTGTAATCCCAGCACTTTGGGAGGCTGAGGCAGGTGGATCACCTGAAGTCAGGAGTTCGAGACCAGCCTGGCCAACGTGGTGAAACTCCGTCTCTACTAAAAGTACAAAAATTAGTCGGGCGTGGTGTTGGGCACCTGTAATCCCAGCTACTCAGGAGGCTGAGGCAGGAAAACTGCCTGAACCCAAGAGGCGGAGGTTGCAGTGAGCTGAGATCATGCCACTGTACTTTGGCCTGGGCGACAAGAGCAAGACTCCATCTAAAAAAAAAGTGGTGGTTGCACAACATTGTGAATGTGCCCGAATGTGCTCAAAGCCATTGACTGGTTCACATTAAAATGGTTAATTTCATATTATGTGAATGAATTCACTTCAATTTAAAAAAATTTATAGATAGATAGATAGATAGATAGATAGATAGATAGATAGATAGATAGAGATACACACACACACACCAAGCAAAATAAATATATCTGCAAAGATTGCCAAATGTTCCTGGGGAAGAAAAATTGCCCTTGGTTGGGAACCAATGGTTTAGACCCAACTATGTCCAAATAGATCCTAAACCAGAACCATGGCCTGGAGGCCTTGGGGGGAGTCCCTTTGGGGCTGTGAGCCTCTGCACCCCCTCTTCAGAGAGATGGGTGTGGATCAGCTCACCTGGCCAGCTGTCCCTGTCAGGCCAGGTGATGGCGAAGCAGGGCTGATCCCAGTGGAAATGCAGGTGGCTAAAGGGAATGGTGTCTTCCTGCTGAGACTCTGCAATGCTGTTCCTCACCAAGGTAAGAAAAGATGGCCTTGGGGTTGTTACTTCATCTCAGCAGTCCTGACCTCGCCCCTTCTCCAGCTGCGTGGGGCCCCGCCCCACAGAGCTCCTTCAGCCACACCTGCTCAGCACAGCAAGCTGCTCTCAGACACTCTGGGTTCCAACTGGCTCCTCTTCTGGAGGACACATGAAGCCATTCAGAGCATTCTGGTGGTACCATCTGGCAAGCTCAGTTAAGGAAACAGGGAAGAAAAGTTTTCCCAGTTAGGGCCAAAAGAAAATGCGGCATCTGTCTTATAATTGCCCACTTTGGAAATTCCCAACCAGACGTGAGGGCCAGGTGCCCTGTGCAGCAGGTAAAGCAGGAATGTCCTTACCAACAAATGCACAGTGCCCCCCCGGACAGGACTACCGAAGACCCGAGATGCTGGCTGTGCCAAAGTCCTCCCTTGGTCCTTGGACTGCTCCATGGTTCCCTCAGAGTGCATGGAGCACAGCAGAGGGAGCCCCAGTGCCACAGAGGTCACAGTGGGAGGGTGTCACTTTATGCCCAATGGCACAGATGGCACCCTAGGGTGGGAAGTGGGCAACCGCTGAGCACTTCAGCGGGCCCGCAGATGTAGGAAGATGAATTTGATGTAAGGAACTTGGCCGACACTGCTCTGACAAAAGGAGGACATCCTGAAGTGTGGCTCTGCCTCCACAGTCCTGGTGGGGCTCAGCGGGGAGAGTCTGCCAAGCCAAGGGTCACAAACCCAGCCCCAGCCCCCACCCCAGCTCACCTACTCTCACTTATTGGGGGTGATGTCAAAAGCGGCCTCTGGAAGGACAGTCCCTCCTCACCAGCTCCCTGCACAGAGCTCCCCTCCTAGGGAGTAGGACACTGAAATGGAAACACATCCCGACGGCATCCTGGCTTAGGGACCTGCCCTGTGCCATGGTTGGACGTTGGATGCTTTCTGCTTATTCTACTTAGATCTTGTCAAAGTCACCATGACATCTTCAAAAAGGGACAGAAGAGGGTCGGGATGAATGGGACTAAGTGTTTCCTTCAGTTGGGGCCCTGTGATGGATGGAATGCTTGTGTCTCTCCAAAGTTCACATGTGGAAGCCCTAAACCCCAGTGTGACAGGTATGTGGAGGTGGGCTTTCTGGGAGGTGATTAGGTTTAGATGAGGTCACGCAGGTGGGGCCCTGATAGGGAGACCGGTGTCCTTATAAGAAAAAGCAAGAGAGCTCTTTTATCCCTCCTCTGTCTCTCTCTCTCCCTAACTCCATGTTTACACACACACACACACACACACACACACACACACACACACACACACGAGAGAGAGAGAGCAAGGTCACATGAGGACACAGGCCATCTACGAGCCAGGAAGAGGGCCCTCACCAGAACTCGGCCATGCAGAAAAGTATTTTATCCACTCTGTAATGTATCCACTCCCTGCTCCTCAGAACATAAAACGGTCATGGGCTCCAGGCGTCCCTGGGTGCTAGCATTCCAGAAACACCGAAAGGGCAAACAGTCCACCAGGATGGAGTTCACAGGCATCTCAGCACCTGTTCGCCCCCTTTCTGGTCCATGAAACTTCCCCCTGGTCTGGTCTTTGACCCCAACCCCAGCCCCAGCCCGCTCCCTCCAGCGCCCTCCTGGCCTCCATCCCTGGCCCTGGTTGCCTTCATTCCATAGCCCTTCCAAATGGGCCCTCTGCCTGGGCTCTAAGTAACCAGTGGGAAAGCTAAAGGGGGAGGCGGTGAATTCAGGGGCCAATGAGTCATGGTTACTTCACATAACTTCCCTCTGCTGTGGGCAAATTGTGCCCCCGATAGATAGGCTGAAGCCCCAGCCCCTTTTACCAGTGGATGTGACCATTTTTAGGAAATAGGGTCTTTGTAGATGTCATCAAATTAAGGTATCATACCGGACACGTAATCCAATGACTGGTGTCCTAAGAGGAGAGGGAGGTCTGCAGGCAGAGACACAGGACCGCCAGTCACATGAAGATGGAGGTGGAGATTGGAGCCCCGCGGCCACAGCAAAGGAGCATCACAGGCAGCCAGCACCCTCAGAAACTGGAGGAGGAGGAAGGATCCCCGCCACTGCCTCCACTCTCAGAGGGGGTGCCGGCCTGCCGACACCGCCATCCCAGTTTTCTGGTGTCTAGAAATGTGAGTGAACAAATTTCTGTGGCTTCAAGTCGCCCAATTTATGGTGATTGGTTACAGCTGCCCCAGGAAATGAATCCACACTCCGTGACATCATTGGTGCGCTCATTAGAATCGTCAGTAACCATCACCAAAGAGCAAGTCACATGGGAATGGCGAAACGTTTTGGGGACATAGAGCCTCTGGTTCCCCTGAGACCACGTCCCTCATGCCACCCACACCACACCTGTGCTGGCTCTGTGCCCGCAGTTGGGGTCCCTTCACCCAGCCATCACTATACCCACTGGATCCCCTGCACAGGGCTCCGTGATCCTGTGAGGCCTGGTTCCTTCTCCACGAGATCAGTGCCAGCACCTCCCAGACACAACTCATCCAACTCCCTGACCTGGACTGCCTCCCTTAACTCGTCTCCACCACTGCCCACACCTGTCTCCAAAGGAGCTGCAATGGGCATCCCAGCACCAGCATTGGCACATCCTGCAGACAAGCCGGGGAGTCTAGGGAGGCCAGTGCCGCGCCCACACCCTGCTTCTGTGGCCTCGGCAGCCTGCACTCTCCTGGTCCTCCTGTGGGCTCTTCGGTACCCCTTCCCTGAGCCTAGGACCTCCCAGGCCTCCAGCAGGACCTTTCGTCACCTCCCTTCTGCTCTGAAGCGTCTTTCCTTCCTTTCTCCCGTGAAAAGTTGACCATTCCTAGAAGGCGTCGCATTGCCCTGAGTCCTTCGTTCTCTCTCACACCCAGTTCCACCAGTGCTAAGGGGAGTGGGACAAGTCCCCTGTACTCCTCACTGTGTAACCGAACCCAGGCTCAGCTCCTCACCACTCAAAAGCCAAAAGTCAAGAGATAAGAGTTGGTGGGAGGAAAAGCAGGTTTATTTGGAGAGCCAGAAAACGAAGATGATGGCCGACTAGCGTCCTAAAGCACCATCGTAAGTCAGTTCAAATTTTAGGCTCTTTGTAGGTTAAGGGCAGGAGGAAAAACGGGGATTGGGAGCAAAAGGAAACTGACAATTGCAGACACCGGGGCACCAGGGAGAGTCAAAGCAGGTGGGGAATGTGTTTGTGCTTGATCAGGTGGCCCTGCTCCTGTAAACCCTAAACAAAACATCATTGTTTACATACTTTCCCTTTTATCCCAGAGTTAGTTTTTAGAACTCCTTGACTGCTGTTTTTGCATATGATCTCAGTGCTCTAAAATTATCCTAGCCTACATGCAGGAATGGGGGTAGAGATCCCTTAAACAAAAATGGAGTTTGTTATGTCAGTTCTTTCGCAGTTTCACTGTGACAGCTGCCCCCGAAGACCACTCCCCTGCCCAGGTCCTCAGAGCTCTGTGCTTTGCCCTCTTACCACTGTCATCCCTGAAGCCTGCTATGTGAAGTGGGCTTCTGGGCCCAGCAGCAGCAGCCTTCCCTGAGAGACTGTGGGAAATGCTGAGACTCAGGCCCCGCCTCGGTCTTGAGAATCAGAACCTGTATTTATCAAGGCCCCCAGTGGTCTGCACCTGCAGACCGTGCACCACACACATTGCTTCTAACTCCACAATTTTTGAGCACATCAGCACCCACCTCATCACCCACGTCCATGCTCCTGGCAAATCCCCAAGCCAGTTAAATCCAATTTCCCCAACTCTGCTCCTACGTCTGGGCAGCTGAATATAGCTAGAAAAATAGCACTTACCACGCCAGCCTCATTCAACCTCACGGCCGGGGACATCCACTGGGCCCTGGCACTGCCCAGCACCCAACCTCATGCCTCTCCTTGCCTCAGGCTCCTGTCTCCACTGCGTCTCTTCTCACTCTCAGCTGACCATCCCACTTGTTCATTAAGAGAAAACTGACCCTGCCACAGAATTGACAACCTACTTGCCTGTGTGCCCCTTCTCTGCCTTCAGTTCCCACGAAGGAGGCTGAATTCTCTGTGTGCCACTTGTGCATGGGATCCCACCTCCTCTTTTCCTCTTTTTTTCTTTTCTTTTTGTTTGCTTGTTTGTTTGTTTTGGAGACAGAGTCTCACTCTGTGGCCCAGACTCCAGGCTAGAGTGTAGTGGCATTATCTCCACTCACTGCAACCTCTGCCTCCCAGGTTGAAGCAATCCTCCCTGCCTCAGCCTCCCAAGTAGCTGGGATTACAGGCACCTGCTGCCACGCCCAGCTAATTTTTTTTTTTTTTTTTTTTTTTTTGCAGAGATGGGGTTTTGCCATGTTGGCCAGGTTGGTCTAGGACTCCAGACCTCAGGTGATCCACCCACCTCGGCCTCCCAAAGTGCCACCTCCTCTTTTACACCCAAAGACTTCACCTCACAGCCAAGCCTCAGCACTGGGCCAATTGAGACTCAGTGCAGGGGTGACTGAACCCTGGGGCTGGGATGACTGAGTCCCAAACCTGCCCCTTCCCTTCCCTTTCCACTCCAGCTCCCCGCAGTGCAGGCTTCACTGTATGCAGCAGCCACAGGCCCTTCTCTTCCCCACTCCAGGCCACCTGGGGCACATGGCCCTTCCAGCCCAGCTCAGCCATTTCGTCCCTGAGGAAGCTGGGCACTTTTCGGTCTGGACCCGGGTACTTCAGAATCTGACCTCCAGCTCCAATCTTTCCCCCTAGGCACAGAAGACTCTGCTCCTTCTTCTCTCTTGTTTCAGTTCGTGGAACCTAAATAGACTCCCCCAGTACTTCCACCTCCAGTCATGAAGGCTGAGGACCATCTCTTCACTCTACGAACCCCCAGGTTGCTGTTACGTGCAGGGCCCAGTGCCTCAGCCTTGGAAGTTGTCCTTCCTTATCTTCCCACCTGTCTACTCTAGCTACTCTGGTCTTTTCCTAAGAGCTCCTAAATTCCTTCACCCTCATTCTTTTCAGGTTCCCAACTCCAAGGCTCCCAAACTCCAGTCTGAGCCACCACAGCACAGTGAGCATTTGCACTCCCATCTCACAGATTGCAGTCTCCCTAGCGTCCTCATTGTTGGGGGGCTTCAGGTCATTTACAAGCAACCTGGGAAGAAAAGGAAGAGGGAGGCAGAGGAGGAAAGGAAAGCCAGGCAGATCCGATGTGAGGTACATTGTGACACAGAAGGGTCAGCTGAATGGCTTGGGTAAGTTTCATCTTTTCTGACCCCCATTGACTCTAGAATCATTCGCTGCGATTATGTTGGTTGGCAATCTGAAGTTTCATTTTTCTTCTCTAATCTCCCTGCCCAGGCCAATGCATGTGAAGGAATTTTTGCACCTGGCTTCTCTCTTGGTTTTCATTTGTCACATTAAACATAGATGGAAGGCGGCTCACAGGCAGGGCCTAGGGCAGACACCTGCCAAATGACCACAGCTGAGATGGTTTGGCTGTGTCCCCACCCAAATCTCATCTTGAATTGTAGCTCCCGTAATTCCCACGTGTTGTGGGAGGGACCTGGTGAGAGGTAATTGAATCATGGAGGCGGTTTTCCCCATACTGTTCTCATGGTAGTGAATAAGTCTCACGAGATCTGATGGTTTTATAGGGGGTTTCCCCTTTCTCTTGGCTCTCATTCTCTCTTGTCTGCTGCCATGTAAGATGTGTCTGCCTTTCCCTTTGCCATGATTGTTTCTGAGTTTCCTGAGGCCTTCCCAGCCACGTGGAACTGTGAGTCAATTAAACCTCTTTCCTTTATAAATTACCCAGTCTCCGATATGACTTTATCATCAGTGTGAGAACAAACTAATACACCAGCCTAGTAGACCCCTGCTCCAAGGTGCATGAGAAGGAAACAAGAGAGACAAGTAAGGGCTTCTACTTTCCTGCCTCTCTCAATATTTCTGTCTGTAGAAGGGGGCGGCACCAATGAACACTGATTACTACTGAGCCTTTCCACACCACCAGCATCAAAGGGGATGTTAGAGAAATAAGAAGATTATATCAGAAGGAAACTCTGTTTTCCCAAGAAGAAAATCTCTTCACTTCACTTACTGGGCTTTGTTCGTGGCTGCAATAGGGAAGGAAAACTTGCAATTTGGAAAACTTTGGGGGAAAATTCCCTGCATGTTCCTTTAAGAGTCTCATTTTTAATAAAAGCATTATCTCTTTTCTTCTGCGGCTATTCTGTAAAATGTATCATCAGAGAGGAACCTTTATAACCTTGACATCGCCATTTTATCAGTACTCAGCATTTTTCAAAGACCTGATGGATATAAATACAACAACTTTTTTATTGCATTCTAAGCACGAACAAGTTTCCAAAGAAATCTGTGATGTCGGTGACCTCCAATGTAGCTAGAAGCGATGGGTGGAAGATGAAATGGCTTGTTCCAAGTCATAAAGCAAGCAACAACAAAGCTAGACTTGGGCTCCATCCCTTCCAGGCCATTTAATCTACTGCCATTTTCAAAGTGTATTCCTGCCCAAATCTAGAAAACATCTCAGACGAATGGGGAAGGCCTGAGATATGTATGCTGAGCAATACTCACATCGGAGGCGGAATGCCTTCTCCCCATCCAGCTTTCAAATGCTTGCATTCTCCCTTCAAAGCCTCAGTCTCACAATTACCTTTCAGCAGTAATTTCACGATTGTGTGTGTCCTGGCTGGGTTGGGCTCCCTCTCCTCTCACTCTGTACGCCACCATTTGCTTTGGAACCCATCCTAAAGAAAAGGGAGGAGAATTGGAACAAGAACAGGGTGAATTCCTACATGCAACATGCTACACCTATAGCCCAATGGGCTTTCTCTTCCCTCTTTTCCATCTCCCGTATCAAGTCTGTCCAAAAATTCGGTGAATGCGTCCTTTGAAAGGACTTTTTAAAAACAGCTTTATTGAGATATGCCGTACACTTCGCCCACTGAAATTGTACAATTCAATAGTTTTCAGTATACTCAGATATGTGAAACCTCAATCAATTTTAGAACATTTCATCACCTCAGGAAAGAAATTCTTTATCTTCAGCCATGCCCCCGGCCCTTCAGCTGCCCCCAGACTCCTAAGCAAACACGAATCTACTTTTGGGTCTATCGATTTTACTCTTCTGGACACATCATATAACCGGAATCACACAATACCTGTCATTTGCTGACTGGCTTATTTTGCTTAGCGTAATGTTTTCAAGAGTTGTCCATATTGTAGCACATATCAGTATTTCATTTTTCAAGGCCGAATACTATGCCACTGTATAAGTAGACCACATTTTGTTTATACACTAGTCAGGTGATAGACACTTGGATTCCTTCCACTGTTTAACTATTATGAATAATGCTGCTGTAACTTGTAATATGTGCAAGTTTTTGTGCAGACATGTATTTTTGTTTCTCTTGGGCATATACCTAAGAGGAGAACTGCTGGGCCATATGGTAACTGTGCTGAATCCTTGGAGGAGCTACCAGATGGTTTTCCAAAGTGGCTTCACCATCTTATATGCCCACCATCAGTGTATGAGGTCCGATTTCTCCATGAAATGACTTTTTTTTTTTTTTTTTTTTTTTTTTTTCTGAGATGGAGTTTCACTCTTGTTGCCCAGGCTGGAGTGCAGTGGCACCATCTCGGCTCACTACAAACTTCACCTCCCAGGTTCAAGAGATTCTCCTGCCTCAGCCTCCCAAGTAACTGGGATTACAGGCGCCCACCACCACGCCCTGATAATTTTTGTATTTTTAGTAGAGATGGGTTTTCACCATGTTGGCCAGGCTGGTCTTGGACTCCTGACCCCAAGTCATCCTCCTGCCTTGGCCTCCCAAAGTGTGAAGTGACTTTTAACTATACCAAATTCTCATTCTTGATGCCGCTTTCTAAGCCCAGGCCCTCCAACCTCATGACTGCTGTTCTGGGCTCCACACAGCCCAGACTGCTGTTCTGGGCTTCCCCTGAAGACCACATCAGCAGCAGAGCTGCTGTCCCACCAGCCCCACACCATCATTTACACAACCCCTGAATAACATTCAGGGTAGAGCAACTGCTGACACCCGTGAGCCTCCATCATCCAGGCTGAGACTCGGCCACAGTCATCGCAAACCTTCCCCTCCCAGCTCACCTCCTCCCCAGCATGAGACTCTGCCTCTAGCCCATGCCTGAGGTCCCCATGTCATGTCCCAGGGCAAGAAACTCCCAGCCTCTCAGCAGCCTCTCATGTCTTCTCGACACCCGCTCCCCACAAGTGACCACCATCCTTGCTCTCTACGGGGTTGGAGGTTCTGGTCACCATGGTGTACATTCTTTGGGCTGCTTCTTCAGCTTTTTTCCGGGCCCAGCCCCTAACTGACTGCCTTCGATGAATCTGCTCTCCTCTCCGCCTCTCAAGGGCCACTCCCCTCATCGTTTCAGTGTACACCATTCCACATCCGTAAGAACTGACAAAACTACCCTCCCTAAACTCCTACTGCACCGTTGGGCTTTTCATTACATGTCCTTAAATAGTATTGCACAAATAGGTCATGATGCCAAGATGGTTTTTGGTGTCGTGAAGATCATGGTAGCCCCCTGGGGGGTAATGATGGTGTCCTGTGGATACTTTTCCCCTGTCAGGGTGACGGAAAGTGGATATAGTAATACAGTAATGTCTGCAGTAGACATTTATTGTGTTACATTCCACTGCAGTGAGCTACGTGTTGCGGTTGGAGCAGCTCAGCAGCTAATGAGGCAGGTTGGTGATGATCTGGAAGACATGCCTGTATGGGAAGTATGGCGTATGGGTGTGGGAGGGGTCCATGGTCCCAATTTCACCCTCGCATAGCATGGTAAGGACTGAGACCCAGCGTGACCACAGGCTTGGCCCAGGTTACACAGCAGGTGACTCATCCAAAGCTGAACAGCTGGTAGCCTCGGCTCACTGCCTATTCCCTGGCAGGATGCTCAGAACACTGTGCTGGCCCCCGCTGCCAGCCCAGGAAGCCCCCATGATCCGTCTGGCTGGTACATCTTGCCCAAGCCCCACTAGTCTCCTCTGTACCAGGCAAGTCGCCTCCTTTTGAGTCCCCTAAATACACAAATTGTGTCCCTTCTCCACACCTTTGCCCAGGCTGTGCCTTCTGCACAGAGGGCCATCCTTCCTGGCCTTGCAGATCTACTGTGCTTCTGGGCATCAGAGTCACCTCCTCCGAGAAGCTTCTGAACAGCCTGGCTGAAACGGCCGCTGTTTGGCTGACTCCCCGGGCTCTGCATGGTGTCTGGCATGATGTGATTTTTCTCTCATGTGTTCACCTACCTCCCCCCGCCCCCGCCCCCATGCTGAACAGAAGCCCCTCCACGGAAGCCGGGCCTCATCTGTGTCCCATAACCATCATATCCACAGCACCTCTGGCACCTGCATGCAGCAGGCATCAAATAAGTGAGTCTGTGAAGGAAACCAGTCGTACTCTGCCATCTGGAGACCTTCAGCACCAACAGCTGCAGGGATAGGACTTCTTGGCAGGAATATTCCAGAAGTGAAGCAGAAAGAGCTGATGGGGAGCAGAGGAGTAGCTTGGGCCATGGCTCACGGTCACAAGGGCATGCCACCATCCGACTACTCATGACTTCACACCGATTAACTTATTCAACCCAGGCAGTGACCCTGTGCAGTGCTCACTTTAGTCTGCTTTTGCAAATAAGGAAAGTGAGGCACAGAGGGGATTGAAACTTGAGTGAATCACACAGCAAGCAGGCAGTGTAGACAGGTCCAAAGCCAGGCGGGCCCCTTTGCAACGAGCCTCCTCTCTGCTGGTCTCTGCCATCTGCCTCCTTGTTTGCAGAATCAGTGAACGCATGAAAACTAAAAAGGGCTCAGAAAGCCATCCCCAGCCTTTCTTCGGATCCCAGCCAACATCATCCAATTGCATGTTCAGAGCTCTGGGCCATCTTTCAGCTCTGGCCCCACAATGCATTTTCATTTCCTCGTTGGTTAAAAACAGGCATTCTGCAGTCAGCTAGAAGGAAGCCAAGGCTGAAGACACCTCTTTTGTTTGACATGCTCGCCTTGATGTCCAGGGAGAGTGGTGCTCTGGTACGCACCTGTCCCAGGGCTGCACGTGAGACTCCAGACCTGTGTCCAGGGCTGCACAGGGCAGAGTCGACCCTCTGGAACGCCAACATGGAGCAGGGTTCTCTGGGCATCAGCATTGGTCTCCGGGCATCAGCGGTTCCCATGACCTCTGATCAGTGTCACCACCCGGGGAACGTATGAGCATTCCTATCCCAGAGACCCTGCTCCGTGGGCCTGTGCATCAGCTTGTAAAGACTCGCCGGTGTGCAGTCAGGGTCAGAAGCCACAGGCCAGACAGGCTCTAGAGCTCCCCTAACTCCACAGTTGGAACGTTTCTACATTTTCTATCCAGAAAAATGAACGCAATTCACAAATAGCTGTTCTTGTCTGGCAACGGAGAGAAGTCAATAAACGTATTCAATATTTATCTGCCGTATCCTGTGCACAGAGCCCTGTGCCACCGTGGCATGGGGACAGCGGGGAACTGGGCTGAGTGACACAGCCAGTCCCGAGCAGCCACGGGCCCTGAATACCTGCACAATTCCCATGATTCCCCCGCCAGTAAATGACAGTTCGTAAATAAACATGAAGGAAAGTGTCATTCCAGAGGCTTGGCAAAAATGCAGAGAAGGAGAGAAGGTACTCATTGTCCCGAGACTCAAACCCTCTGGCACCTTTGGGCTGAGTGACGCTGTCATCCTGCGAGGGTCGAGGGAGGGAGATGGGGAGCGAAAGGAAAAGGGTCAGAACAGAAAGGGGATAAGAAGGGAGGCAGGAAGTCAGTAAGGGAGGGAATGAAGGAAGCAGAGGGAGGGAGAGAGGGATCTTATGAATGTTGGTTGCATGTGGAGGCCGTTGGCACTGGGGAGGGAGAAGGGGAGAGAAGCCAAGCTGAAAGTGAGATTTTTTTTTTTTTTTTTTGAGAAAGTCTCCCTCTGTCATTCAGCATGGAGTTCAGTGGCACAATCTCAGCTCGCTGCAACCTCTGCCCCCCAGATCCAGTGATTCTCATGCCTCAGCCTCCCCAGTAGCTGGGATTACAGGCATGCGCCACCACACCTGGCTAATTGTTTGTATGTTTAGTGGAGATGAGGTTTTGCCATGTTGGCCAGGCTAGCCTTGAACTCCTGGCCTCCCAAAGTATGAAAGGGAGATTTTGTGTACACACACAAACACACACACACAGCAATAGGTATCATGTGATCACGTTTATAAATCAGTATAGAATCATACAAACCTGTGTGCACTTGTAAAAATAAGAACTCCAAGAAGGATGAGGGAGGGAGGTAAGGAGATCAGGCCCGCTGGAACAGTCCCCGCAGGGACACCTGGCCTTACACAGCTCACGAGGCAGGACTGGGGTCTCTTCAAGGCTGAAGAAGACGGCAGCTCTGCATCCCACACCAGTGAGCAGAGCAGAGCCGCACACTTAGATCTGTAGACACTCCTTGCAGCAGAGCAAGACCCACCCCAGCCCAGCCCTGCGCCTGTCCTCGTCTCTGGCTGGGACGCTCAGTGCTGTGAATGAATCAGACTATTCAACTTCCCCAGGAGCACTCCTCCGCTAGAAACTTGGGCACCCACAAGTTCTGCTTCAGTTACAGATGCCCGACAGGTACCGGATGCTTTTCCCCCTTCCAGGGTGGGACCAGGGCCCTTCACCTGGCTTGCCCTAAGACACTTGGGAAGAGCTTGGCTCCTTTTCCGATCCAGGAGGTGGAAGAGGAGCCCAGGAACACCAGGGTCTCCTATGGGCAGCTGGGCCACGCTGCCTCCCACAGAACATCAGACGTGGAAAGCATTAATATACAAATTTGCATGGAAGAGATTGGGCTATAATGAAACAAGTCCCACACAGCTTTCGGAATTGTCTTTCTCGTTCTCCATTTCATTCATTTAAGTTTTATATTAATCCTCTCTCTTTTAATTTCTTTCTTTTTTTTTTTATTATACTTTAAGTTCTAGGGTACATTAGAGACTTAAATGTTAGACCTAATACCATAAAAACCCTAGAAGAAAACCTAGGTAGTACCATTCAGGACATAGGCATGGGCAAGGACTTCATGTCTAAAACACCAAAAGCAACGGCAGCAAAAGCCAAAATTGACAAATGGGATCTAATTAAACTAAAGAGCTTCTGCACAGCAAAAGAAACTACCATCAGAGTGAACAGGCAACCTACAGAATGGGAGAAAATTTTTGCAATCTACTCATCTGACAAAGGGCTAATTTCCAGAATCTACAAAGAACTCAAACAAATATACAAGAAAAAAACAACCCCATCAAAAAGTGGGGAAAGGAGATGAACAGACATTTCTCAAAAGAAGACATTCATACAGCCAACAGACACATGAAAAAATGCTCATCATCACTCGCCATCAGAGAAATGCAAATCAAAACCACAATGAGATACCATCTCACACCAGTTAGAATGGCAATCTCTTTTAATTTCTTAAGGTTTACATCGTTATTTTGCAAAATTTGTGAAATGAATTCTGAGTATTCTTGTTTTTCCTCTTTCTTCTTTAATCATGAAGGAATTAGAGATGACACATTTCCTGAAAGTGTTATTCTCTCTCTGTCTCACTGATTTTAGCAAGAATTTTTCTCTTTTTATGGTTTCTACATAGTAATTTTCCTTTTAATTCTTTTTTGACCTAAGCAGTATCAAGAAATGTGTTTCTTATTTCCAACTATCTTAAATTATTTATCACGACCTATTTCCAACTCCATTGGTTTATGATCAGAGACTGTGGCCTGTATGCTTCAATTTTTGGAATGTATTAAAATCTTTTTGCTGGAAAAACACTGTTTTTTTTTTTTTTTTTTTGAGACGGAGTCTCGCTCTGTCGCCCAGGCTGGAGTGCAGTGGCCAGATCTCAGCTCACTGCAAGCTCCGCCTCCCGGGTTCACGCCATTCTCCTGCCTCAGCCTCCCAAGTGGCTGGGATTACAGGTGCCCGCCACCTCGCCCGGCTAGTTTTTTTGTATTTTTTAGTAGAGACGGGGTTTCACCGTGTTCACCAGGATGGTCTCGATCTCCTGACCTCGTGATCCGCCCGTCTCGGCCTCCCAAAGTGCTGGGATTACAGGCTTGAGCCACCGTGCCCGGCCAAAACACTGTTTTTTTAAGTGTTCCTTGGACCTAGGGGGAGAAAATGTACATTGTCTTTCAACAGATCTGTGGCTCCCCTTTACTTATTACATCAAGTTTACTAATGGCGTTCTTCAAATCCTCAATATCCTGGTTATTTTTGATATTAATTAGATGTAATTCTGAGAAAGGTAAATGGAAATTTCTCACCATTGTATTTTTTCATCAGGTTCTTTCTGCATCTTTAAGTGTTTTTGCTTTATGTATTTGTGCTCTGTTGTTCAGTACATGCAAATACATGATTATATCATTTCATCAACTAAACCTTTTATCTTTATGTAACATTTCGTGTTTATCTTTGCATATGTAGCACTTTTAACCTTAAATTTGATATTTTGGATTATCCATTGGTTATTAATGTTATCACTTCTGATTCCTTTCAGCTGGAATTCCCTAGCAATCCTACCACCTCAGCCCATTGAGTAGCTGGAACCACAGGTGCATCCCACCACACCCAGCTAATTTTTGTGTTTTATTGTAGCAATGGGATTTCACCATGTTGCCCAAGCTGGCCTTAAACTCCTGAACTCAAGTGATCCTCCCGCCTTGGTATCCCAAAGTGCACAGCATGAGCCGCCCCGGCTGGTCAAAATTTTATCATTCTAAGTGTGTTTCTTGGGCTTTATTTTTTAACTCAATCACATAATCTGTCCTCTAGTGGTACCTTTAATGGTAGAAACTGCTCCACTCTCATTAAGTGTAAAGGCTAATGTTCTTGATTTCATTACTTCAATCTTATTTCCTTAGTACTTACTTAGATTATTGTTTTCTCTGCCTGGGGAGTTTGAGGAGTGAGTCAGCACCTAGACCAGCTCCCTAAGCCTTCCAACCTGCATCTGCCATCTCCCTCTCATTCGCTGCAGGCTCTGGGTCTTGGCAAGCTGGCTGTCTAGACACTAGGGCTTTGGCCAAGATGAGCCTTTCAGACACTGTTTTTCTAAAAGAGCTTGTGGCATTCTTGGCAAAGATGAAAAAGAATGGCCTTTCTGCAGCACAGCTCAGAAATGCTCCAAAGAGCAATTGACATTGCAAAGTCACTTCCAAGGGCTTCCCTCCAGCAGTCTTCAGAAGCTGGGCTTCCCTGGGAACCGTGCCTTGGCCTTGACAGTCCATGATGGCAACAAATTGAAGAGGTGAACCCTACCTGGCTGCCAAACTTCCTCCACGACTGGTGCTGCACAAACAGACAGGGATGTTCTCAGGAGGCATCAGCTGCATCAGGGCCCTTGGGCTGAAGCTCCCAACCTGTGATAGCTTGAGCAGGCACCAGGTGGCATTCATGAGGGAACCTGGCAAATCTTGTTGCTCCTCCAAGGAGCTGCTCATGATGGAGTCAGCACCTCTCCCTCCCAGCTGCAGGGGCACCGGAAACACTCACTTTTTCACAGGACATAGTGTTGCCTCCGATGAGGTTGGTTGTCCATTTGTAAGGCAGGGGAGTGCATACTGCATAGGCTTGAGACAGTGTCTGCCCTGCCCATGAAGACGCCCCCTCAGAAGGAGCTGGGGACCCTTGATACTGCAAGGGGGGCCAGGGGCGCTGGGTTCCATGAGCTAAGGAGTGAATGTGGCCAGGAAGGGTGGGTGGAAAAAAAAACTCTCTCATGTTGCCAGGGGAGGAAGAGCAAGAGCTCAAGAACAGGGAGAAGCATTTGTCTTCTTAGGATGGTGAGGATTGGGCACTGTAACTTGGTGAGGGGAGGAAGCTAGGGGAAGATCCTTCAAAAGGGTTTGGGGAGGTGGAACATTGTGAGTAAAATCCTGAGCATAGCGGGCCTGTTAAGCCCACACCCCAGAAGACAACGGGTGGCTGGCGAGGACCGAGGGTGTGGCCCACCTGCCTCCAGTTCCTGCCTGAGGAAGGGGTGAGTGCTGCTGAGTCACCCGGAGCTGGAGCCCCTTCCCAGTCTGTCCTATGCAACCTCGGCTTGGTGGGGCTTGTTCTGGACTCTGAGGGGTCCAGCTTCAGGCCAAAACCCTATGTATGCTCTTTCAGGCCCAACCACAGGCAGTGACACGGCTTCACCAGGAGCCTCGTGGGGGCAGCTGCCCTCCTGTTGTGGAGCTTGCTGCACAGTAAGTGCATTGCACTTTCCTAGGGGCAGCTGCCCTCCCCTTGTGGAGCTTGGTGCACAGTAAGTGCATTGCACTCTCCTGGGGTTCACAGCAGCCAAGGACTCAAGCCCCCCGGGGCCCGACATACTCACATACAAACCCAAATTCCTTGACCGAGCTCCTCCACCCAAAACCTCCTCCTCAGAGACCTTGGTTGAGGCACTTTTTCCAAGCTGACTTGGAACTTTTCCACTCCTAGCCCCTTCCTCTCCCCTCTCCTGCCACCAGGTCCATAAAGAGAGAGAAGTCCTCGGTGTTGGGTCCCTGGGCTGTGAGAAAACTTTACCATCTGTGCTGGTCCCCTTGACTCTCACCTGGTGCATTTCTTGGGGAAAAGAAATGAACCCCAGGAGCTGATGCCTGTCAGAGTAAGTGCATAAAGGATTGGTGGTCACTTTCAGTGTGGCTCATTGTCCTAACTGACCTCCTCAACACCCAGTTGCATGACAGTCTCCTTGTTCCTACTGTCAACTGGGGACCTCTGACCTCTCAGCAGGAGACAGGTGAGAGAGCTGGAGAGAAGGTGACTAGGAATCAGCCTCAAAAGGGGCAGGTGTAGCAGTTGACCTCCATGTCAGGCATTCAAGTTACTCAGCAGACAGAAGCAGAGGCCCCCTCACTGCCCACTTCAAAGCCACTTCCCACCTGAGACCTCGTGAAAATGCTCATTCCCTGGAGTGCACTTGTTTCCTTCCTTCTGTGTTCACTTCCTGTCAAGGGAGCCATGGCATGACCTCTGGGCCAGTTTTTAAGCCCAGGACTTGAAAAAAAACAAAATTCCATTTCCTGTACCTTGGGACCCAGCAGCCATGCTGTGAAAAAGCCCAGGCTACACGGAGAGGCCACGCGGAAGTTCTCTGGCCAACAGCCTCAGCTGAGGCCTAACTAACAGCCAGCACCAGCCACCAGACGTGCAAGTGAGGACACCTTTGAGATGATGCTTGCCCTAATTATCATGCAACTGTAATCACACAGAGACCCCAAGCAAGGCCCAACCAGCTGAGCTCAGTAAACTCCCTAAAGGAGGAGGAGGGGAAATAATATGAGTAAAAATAATGATAAAATTATTGTTTTGCTTTAAGCCACAAAGTTTGGGGTGATGAGATATTCAGCAATAAGAAGTGGTACAAATGGTAGACTAATAAGCATTGTTTAAACTGAAATAGAGCTCACCACTTGTCCCTCTTTGAATAAGACTACTCAGGCATTCCCACCTTCATACAAATAGGTTGTACCTCTACTTAGGAAAACCACTCTACTCTTTTATGAAAAATCACTTTGAATCTCTTTTGAGAGATACCACTAGGTATCATCAATATTGTGTGCTAGAGTGGAAAAAACTTAGACCATTTAAAGAGTCTTTAAATTTTAAAATGTCCATTTGCAAATATGCCCTAAAGGCCACTCATAATAAATATCTAAGTGAGTCTATTCACTTTGTTCATTAATGCAGTATTTTCTGCCAGATTCTTTGTTCGAGCAACATAAAACTGTTTGCTCAAGGACCCAATATTTGAGCATGAACAGGGTTACTTTAATAATTAATCATGAAATAACTTCAATACAGAATGTAAGTCAGAATGAAACATGCACACACAAATACAAACGAACTAGGTTAATAGCATCACTGTGGAAAAGACCTCCTGATACCACGAAGGTTAATGTTTGCATGGCAAGAAGTCAGTCACCTCAAAACCCCTTAAAGAGGGTCAGAATATGTCACCCAATACCAGGGAACAGGCAAAGCGCAGCTTTATTGTATGGAAAGGAAGAACTTCTTTGCACGTCAGCAGTCTCTTCCTCAAACTGTGAGCATTTACAGAGTAAGAGTACTGGGCCTCAACTATACCAAGACCTGGAGAATGCAATGTTCCTTCTTGTTGCCAGAAAGACAAAACTACAAGAGTTTCAAGGAAGTTGTAGACAGCTGCATGCTTTATCTAGATTCTCTATCTAAACTTAGGAGTAGCGTGGAACAAAAGAAGATGTATTTGCTTAGGGTGGAGATAATCAAGATTGTTTAAAAAACTTACATAGCATTATATTGCAAGACCTTTAAAGCTTTCGTCATACACTTCTTGAATCAAGAGTGGCTGTTGATCTTGGAAGATGGATTTTGAAAGTAAAGGCAGTTCACCGGATTAATAAACAGTGCATTTTTTACTCCTAAACTTATTGACAGCTCTATTAAAATAAGGGGCTTTTTTTCTCTTTTTTCTTCTTCTTTTTTTTTAATTGGACCTCAGATGCACAGAATTAGGTTGACATAATCCTTAATTCAAGTTATGATATCATCATTGGTTCATTATTATTCTCTTTGGTATGTGCATCTGTCTATCTGTATTGTATAATAAACATTCTTGAACCCACCAGCCAATTTAAGAATGAGAACATTGCGGATAATTCATACCTATGTGCATTTTTCCCATTGATCACTTAACCTCCTTCCCCAGACGCAATCACTATCTTGAATTTGGAGATTATTATTTCTTTGCTTTAAAAAAAAGTATTATGATATATGTAAATATGCTTAAGCATATTTTGTTTAGCTGTGCATTTTCAAAAACATGTATCCTAGCCAGAGCATTTAGGCAAGAAAAAGAAATAAAAGGCATCCACATCAGAAAGAAAGAAGTAAAGTTATCTGTTTTTGCAAATGGTACAATCTTATATGAAGAAAACCCTAATGACTGTGTGCACCCACACATGCACAGGCATGTGGTGTGAGCACACACACACACAAACTGCTAGTACTAATAAACAAATTTATTACAGAATATATAATCAACATAAGAAAATCAGTTGAATGTCTATACACTTACAGTTAACTATCTGAAAAGAAAATTCAGAAAATTCCATTTACAATAGCACCAAAAAGGAATATAATACTTAAAATTACCATAACCAAGAAGGTAAAAGACTTGTACATTGAAAACTACAAAACACCGATGAAAGAAATTAAAGAAAAGACAAAATAAATGGGCAGGAATTTCATGTTCATGGGTTGAAAGGTTTAATATTGCTAAAACATGTATACTACCCAAAGCAATCTACAAATTCAGTGCAACCCTATGGACATACCAGTGGTATTTTTACAGAAACAGAAAAAAATTATAAATTCATTTGGAGCAACAAAGGATCTTGAATAGCCAAAACAATCTTGAGAAAGAACAAAGCTGGCATCACACTTCCTAATTTCAAAATATATTATCATGTTACAGTAGTTAAAACAGTATAGTACTGGCATAAAGACAGACATGTAAATCAGTGAAACAAAGTACAGAACCCCAAATAAATTCCACCTATACAGTCAACTGATCTTTGTCTAGAGTGTCCATACAATGGAGAAAGGATAGCCTCTTCAACAAATGGTGCTGGGAAAACTGCATAACTCAATGAAGAAGAATGAAATTAGACCATTGTCTTGCTCCATTAAAAAAAGCAATTCAAAATGAACTTAAGACTTAAATGTAAGACGTGGAATTATAAAACTCCTAGAAGAAAACAGGAAAAATAGTTGAGTATGGTGGCATGTGACTGTAGTCCCAGCTACTCGAGAGGCTGGGTAGGAGAATTGCTTGAACCCGGGAGATGGAGGTTGCAGTGAGCTGAGATCATGCCACTGCACTCCAGCCTGGTGACAGTGTGCAGTGCTTAAAATCTTTATTACCTTTGTCTTGGCAATAATTTCATGAGTATGACACCAAAAGTACAAGCAACAAAAGCAAAAATAGACAAATGGGACTACATCAAACTAGAAGTTTCTGCACAGCTAAGGAAGCAATTAAAGAGTAAGAAGGCAGCCTATGGAATTGAAGAGTGTCTTTGTAAGCAGTTATATATGATAAAGATCAACATCCAAAATATATAAGAAACTCCTTCAACTCAATAGCAAAACACAAATAATCTAATTTAAAACTGGCAAAGGACTTGAATAGACATTTCTCCAAAGCACATATACAAATGGCCAAGAGATATATGAAAAGATGCTTAATGTCATTAATCATCAGGAATATGCAAATCAAAACCATGATGAGATATCACCTTACACCTGTTTGAATGGCTGTCATTTTTAAAAAATGAAAGATGACAAGTGTTGATGAGAATATGGAGAAATTTGAACCTTTGTGTCCTGTTGATGGGAATGTAAAATGGTGCAGCCACTACGGGAAACAGCAGGGAGGGTTCTCAAAAAGTTAAAAACAGAAAAACGGAAATACCATATGAAATTCCTCGATTGAGTGTGTATCCAGAAGAATTGAAATCAGGGTCTCAGAGAGAGATTTACATTTCCACATTCACTGCAGCATTACTCACAATAGTGAAGATGTAGAAGAAACCTAAATGTTTATCAAAAAGAAATTATATGTATGCACATACACACAATGGAATATTAGTCAGCCTTTTGAAAAACAAATCTTGTCATATGAGGCAACATGAAAGAAACTTGATGACTTTATGCTAAGTGAAATAAGCCAGTCACAGAAGGACAAATACTGCATGATTCTATTTATTTAATGTATCTAAAACAGTCAAACACATAGACGATGACAGCAGAATGGTGCTATGGTTTGAACATCCCCTCCAAAACTCATGTTGAAACTTAATATTGAGAGGTGGGGCCTTTAAAGGTAATTGGATCACGAGGGCTTGGCCCTCATGAAGGATTAACCCATTCATGAATGAATGGATTAATGGCTTAATAGGTTACCATGTGAGGGAAACTGGTAGCTTTAAAACAAGAGGAAGAAAGACCTGAGATAGCATACTCAGCCCCTCGCCATGGGATTCCCTGTGCTGCTTCAGGACTCTGCAGAGCCCCCATCAGCAAGAAGCTCTTACCAGATATGACCCCTGGACTTTGGACTTCTCAGCCTCCATAACTCTGAGAAGTAAATTTTTTTCTTTATAAATTAGCCAGTTTCAGGTATTCTGTTGTAAGCAACAGAAAATGTTCTAAGACAAATGGCAACCCCCAGGGGCTAGGGGAAGAGGGAAATGGAAAGTTGCTACGTGATGGGTATGAAGTTTGAGTTATACACGATGGCTAAGTTCTAGAGATCTGCAGTATAGAATTGTGCCTATAGTTAACAACATTGTATTGTATATTTAAGAAATTTGTTAAGAGGATAGATCTCATGTTGTGTTATCACAATTTTTAAAACTATATAAAAGAATATCATATTATATGAATCTTCTGAGACCTGCTTTCTCATGCAACATTATGTTACTATGATGCATCCATGTGTTGAATCTGGTTGTAGTTCATTCCTTTTCAATTCTGTATAATAGTTTATTATATGAATAGACTCAAATCTGTATGGGCCTTTGGGATGTTTCCAGGTTTTTGCTATTAAAATCAGAGCTGCCACAAGCATTCTTCTTCATAGCTTACATGCATTTGCAAGCATTTCTCTTAGGTACATATACCTAGAAATGGAATTGCCAGATTGCAGGGTATGCTAATATTCAAATTTACAAGATTGATTTGCAAGATGGTTGTGCTAATTGAAGTTCCCACCAGTAAAGTATAAAATATACTCTCCATCCATTCTTCTCTAATACTCGGTACTATCAGATTTCTTGGTTTTGCCAATCAAAATTGGTATGCAATGCTGTATTACTGTGTAACCAGAATGTCCCTGATTACCAGTGATATGTATCATCTCTTCATAGCTTATTGGCTCCCTGTATTTCTTCTTAGAAATGCTTGTTCATGTTTTTTACCCGATTTTTAAAAATTCAATTGTCTTTTTTTATTAATTTTTAAAAGTTTGTTTCACATAGTTTGTGTTGGTACTTTCTGCCGGAAATGTGTTTTCTTTAACTTGCAAAATTCACCAGTGTTTCAGAGTTTAGGCTTTTTGTGCCTCTTTTAAGAAATATTTTCCTATCCTAGGCTCAGGAAAATAACCACCTATATTTGCCTCTAAAAATTTTATGTTTTGCTTTTGATGTTTCAAATTTTTATTGTATATGTTGTGAGGTAGAGATCCAGTTTACTTTTTTCTACATAAGCAATGGAAAACTAACTTTTCCCACACCGTTGACTACACAGTCTCCCCTTCAGCCAATGATCTTTCATCCCACTGATGTCATATATCAAGTAGTCCTACTCTGTGGTTCTGTTTCTAGTATTCTATTCTGAGTCTGCTCAATTTGTTATCCTTATACCAACACCACACCATCTTAACTGCTGCAGCTTAATAAATAGGTCTTAACTTTGATAGGCAAATCCTCCTCCGTAGTTCATTTTTAGAAGATTCAAGGCTATTCTTATCCTTTTGATCTTCTCTATACATGTTAAAATCCAAGTTTATAAGAACACTGTTGTGATTTTTATTGACACTGCATTAAATCTAAAGATCTGTTGGAATAGAATTATCTTTATGATATTAAGTTTCCCTACTCATAAGCACAGGATATATATCCATTTATTTGGTACTTCTTCAAAGTCTTTGTGTATACAGATTTTCTGTGTGAGTCTTACAAATGATTTCTTAGATTTATTTCAAGACAATCTGCAGCATTTTATTCTATAATTTTTTCTATAACTTTTTTGCTATTGACTTTTGTATATTGATTTTATATCCAGCCACCTTGCTAAACATATTTTATTTATAATAATGTATAGAATTTTGGGTAATCTCTATAGATAATCATATCATCTGCAAATAATGATAAATTTCTCTCTTTTTCCATCATATGCTATTAATTCCTTTTCCTATATAATGTCAAGGAGAAGTATAGTAATATAGGTCATCAGTATCTTGCTATTTTTAAAGTAGGTGCTTCCAATATTTTATCATTACAATGATTCTTTGTGTGTATCTTTAGATAATTCTTTGTCAGGTTAGGAACATTTACTGTTTGTTACTCCTAGTTTTAAAAGAAGGTTTTTATTTATTTCGAATGGGTAATTTTATCACATGCTTTTTCTATATCTACTGAGATGATTTCCTCTTTCAAAACAGTAACGATTTTTACATTTTCCAATATTAAATCATCTTTGAGTTCCTAGGCAATTTCTAGATATTAATTTTCAATTTTCTGCACTGAGGGGTGCAGCTTGATATTTTGTTAGGATCCTTCCATACATCTTCATAAGTGAGATGGGCTTACAATTCGGTTTTCTTGTACTGTCTTTGTTTAGTTTTGGTTTTAAGGTAAGACCTGTCTCATCAAATGAGGGAGGAAAATTCTCTCAAATAAACTAACTTTTCTAAATCAACTTATTGGCCTCCTCAAACAAACTTGTTCATCCCAGTGAGCAAGATGGGAAGGAATTCAAAATGGGACAAGAGGGGCACTTTATAGTTGTTGATATATACACGAGAAATGTTTTTTGGAGACTGAGTATGTCAGTGTTCCTCAGCTGGGACACAAATTAAAATCTCCTAGGGATTTTTATAAAAATGCTTATGAGGGACCTATCAGCCCAATTAAATTTGAATCTCCGGGGTGTTGGGCCAAGCCATTGTAATTATGAAGAGCCGCCTTGAATAAGTCTAATCTGTAGCCAGGGTTAGAAATGTTTTTCCACGTGGCAATCTCACATACTCTCTGTCATCTTTTTTTTTTTTTTAATACTTTAAGTTCTAGGGTACATGTGCACAGCATGCAAGTTTGTTACATATGTATACATGTGCCATGTTGGTGTGCTGCACCCATTAATTTGTCATTTACATTAGGTATATCTCCTAATGCTATCCCTCCTCCCTCCCCGCTCCCACAATAGGCCCCAATGTGTGATGTTCCCCTTCCTGTGTCCAAGTGATCTCATTGTTCAATTCCCACCTATGAGTGAGAACGTGCAGTGTGTGGTTTTCGGTTCTTGCAATAGTTTGCTGAGAATGACGGTTTCCAGCTGCATCCATGTCCCTACAAAGGATGTGAACTCATCCTTTTTTATGGCTGCATAGTATTCCATGGTGTATATGTGCCATATTTTCTTAATCTAGTCTGTTACTGATGGACATTTGAGTTGATTCCAAGTCTTTGCTATTGTGAATAGTGCCGCAATAAACATAACGTGTACATGTGTCTTTGTAGCAGCATGATGCACCTTATAGTGAACTGGTCCATCAGTTTATCAACCAACACGCATTTGCCAACTGCTGACATATTTCTGGAAACACAACAGGCTTAACTGAATTGGTATGATATGGTTCTTTTCTCCATGTACAGGCGCACTGGGAAGAAAGAGTGACCACCTGGGTTTCAGTTAGAGAACAATCTATTAAAACAATCTGTGCGTTAACAATGAAGCTGATCACGGCATAAACACAGACAGTTGACAATATGCTATTGAATAAATTATGGCTCATTTATTCAATGAAACCTAGTCAACTACAAAAAGATGTTAATGATCTAGCGTTCACGCAGATGACAAAACTGTAGGTGCTAATAATCACATTTTGTAACATATCTTGATATAAAAAAAGTTAAATGAATAAAGAATAAATAACAGCATTAATTGCCCTGTGTTTAAAAAGAAGATTTGTTCAAAGAGTACAAAGTTTTAGGCAGGAGGAATAAGTTTTTGCGATCTATTAATGATAATATATTGCATATTTCAAAATCGCTAAATGTTCTCATCACAAAAAAAGGTTAAGTATGTGAGGTGATGGATACGTTAATTAGCTTGATTTATTTACTCTACAATGTATACATATATTATAACATCACACTGAATCCCATAAATACATACAATTATTATTTGTCAATTTAAAATAAAATAAGAAAATATGAATTATTTCATTTTGTTTTTATTTTTTCCCAGCCTCTTTGCAATGCATTGGAATTTCTTATGCAATAAAAAAATGCAAAATATAACAAGAGAGAGTTACAAGGTGGTTTATTTTATTTAAGTCATTTTTGTTACAAGAAAAATTTTGCTCCTTTTGGCTCTAGCGCTGAGGAGCGGGGGTTTTATATGGAACTTTCACATTAAGAACCGAACAAAGTCCAGTTAGCCTAGAACTAGAACCCAGAAATTCAGGTGTAGCGCCTTCACTGGGCTCCTCTCTTCAAGAGCCTGCTCCTTCCTCAGTCTCCCTAGAAGTCTAGTTAGCTTGAGAGTGTAACTTGCCACGGAGTGACCCAGACTGTCGCCATGGCAACATGATCTTTTGATACAGTGCCCATCCCTTTAGGCAAGTTGCTCCATCTTCCCAAGACTTAGTTTGTCACGTACAAATAAAGATATAATAGAACAACCTCAAATATATGTTTGAGAATGATATTTCTAGCAAAGTACCTGTTGCATCAAAAACTTTCCCCAAATGTTCACTATAAAATGTTTGTGCCCTTACTTGTTGAAGATGGGCAACCAAGCTTCAGCATGTCCATGGCACGAGGGCACAGGGAGTCCAGGACCATGGCCCACCTGGGCATGAATGGTGCCTGTGGACCTGCAGAGTCGTTCTGGGTCGAGGGCAGCATGCAATAGAATATTACCTAGCCATAAAAAGAAATCAAATTCCAACACATACGACAACATGAATGAACCTTGAGGACATTATGCTAAGTGAAATAAGCCAATCACACAAACAAAAATCAAATATGGTGACTCCACTTACATGAGACCTAGAATAGGCAAATGCATGAAGACAGGAAGTAGAATAGCAGTGACCAGGGCTGGGCAAAGATGGGAATGGGGAGTTATTGTTTAATAGCCTAGAGTTTTGGTTTAGGATGATGAAAATATTTTGAAATAGTAATGATAGTTGCACATCATGAATGTACTTAATCCCACAAAATTGTACATTTAAAATGATTAAACTGCTCTGGGCATGGTGGCTTGCACCTGTAATCCAAGTACTTTGGGAGGCTGAGACAGGCAAGTCACCTGATGTCAGGAGTTCGAGACCAGACTGGCCAACATGGCGAAATCCCATCTCTACTAAAAGTATAAAAATTAATCAGGCATGGTGGCACATGCCTGTAATCTCAGCTACTCAAGAGGCTGAGGCAGGAGAATCACTTGAACCTGGGAGGCAGAAGTTGCAGTGAGTAGAGATTACACCACTGCATTTCAGAAAAAAAAAAGATTAAACTGATAAATTTTATATAAAATATATGTGTATATATATTACTACAATAATAAAACTAAAACAAACAAAAGATCCCACAAATTTATTATCTCATGGTGTCTGTGGAGCCTGGGACTCAGGGGTTCACCAGGCTGAAATGAAGGTTTGAGTAAATTGTCCTCATCTGGAGGCTTCACCAGGGAAAGATCCACCTTCCATCTTTTTGGGGTTATAGGGAATTTAGCAGGATGGAGGTCTCTGTTGTCTTTCTAGCTGCCAGCCAGGGACCACTCTCAGCTTCTAAAGGCCACCTGCAGGCCCCTGCCATGTGGCCCCTGGCAAGGGTCCCTCACATGTGCCATCTCTGGCTCCAGGAAGGGACTGTCCCTTGTAAGGACTCACCTGATCAGGTCGGGCTCTCCAGGATAATCTCACTTTTGATAACTCAAAGTCAACTGACGGGTAGCCTTTTCATGGGCGTGATGTCCCATCACATTCTGCAGGGCTGCCTGCCACCCAGGGAAGGGGATTACCTAGGGCATACCCACCAGGGAATGGGAATCCTGAAGGCCATCTTAGAACTCTACTCATCACACCTTCCCCTGCACATTAGACATCTCACACCATCTCATGTACCCGAAAGCACCCGGGTAATGACCGGTGCACACTGAGGCTCTCCACTTCACTTGTGGAGCCTCAGGGGAAAGAAGGTTTTAGTCTGGGGTGCTGAAGGAATAAAGATGAGTCTTGACTTTTACGGAGGGCCCTGGCTGTGCGTAACACCTGGGGAGCATCACTTGTAAGACACGCGCATTTGGAAGGGCCAGTGCGAGCTGCTCCACCTCACTGGACAATGAGGCCCCTGGTGATTTCCAATTAGGGTGAGCTCACTGGCTTAATAGTCCAGCCCTAGCTGTTGCCTGGGCTTGAAAGAAAGAAAACTGGGTCAAGCAAATGATTTCAGGCCATCGAGAGCCGTTATTTCCACTAACCAGCCTGTCTGCCCTCTGGATACTGTCAGTGCTTTGAGAATGGGCTGGGCTGTAGTTTCTTCACCATAGCTGCCCATCAAGACCACCCAGGGACCCACCCACCCAGACCTATCATCTCAGGTTCTCTAAGATGGGCCCAAGGTTTTCTCAAAGCCACTCGGGTGATTCTAATGGCCAGCCAGGGTGGAGAACCACTAGATTGGATAATCATTTGGGAAACAACTTCTCACAGGATAAAAATTAAAATACCAGTTGACTTTGTTGAAGGGGATTCAGTTTATTAGAGCAAGAAGTAGAGCCCTGCAGGGAGTGGAATGCATTTTGGAAAGAAATTGGTTTCGTGCAAATGGGGAGGAAATGGCTTGTTTCAGGACATCCAGACGCATTCTATGAGTGCTCATCGAGTACTCCCAAGGGCAGGGTGCTAAGACACAGACAGTTGTGCACAAGGTCCTGCCTCCTGGAGCTGATAGTCTCCTGGAAATGTATATTAGCAACACAATGTGTCCTTAAAGCTGCCAAGATCCTGAACTTGTTTTTAAACTGGAGCACAGCAGAATTCAACTCTGCCTTGCAGTTTCCTTTAGGTGAGAAAAATCACATCACTGTTGTGTTAAGAGAAAACACATCCTGAAAATTTATGAAGTGATAGTGTCGTGTGTGTGTGTGTGTGTGTGTGTACGTGTGTGCGCATCAGGGGACCTGTCCGCATAGGCATAACTAGATTAGACAAAGGTTGTCACTTGTTGGAGTCGGGTGACAGCTGCATGAGGAAGGGTCATTGTGCCATTCTCCCCACTTTCGTATGCTTGAAATTTTCCATAACAGAAACTTAACTAAATTAAATTAATAAATCAAGAGACAAAAGAATAACATATTGTGATGGTTAATATTGAGTGTCAACTTGATTGAAGGATGCAAAGTATTGGTCCTGGGTGTGTGTGTGAGGGTGTTGCCAAAGGAGATTCACATTTGACTCAGTGGTCTGGGGAAGGCAGACCCAGCCTTAATCTTGGTGGGCACCATCTAATCAGCTGCCAGCGTGGCTAGAATATTAAGCAGGCAGAAAAATGTGAAAAGGCAAGACTGGCCTAGGCTCCAAGCCCACATCTTCCTCCCGTGCTGGATGCTTCCTGCCCTCGAACATCGGACTCCAAGTTCTGCAGTTTTCGGACTTGGACTGGCTCTCTTGCTCCTCAAGCTTGCAGACGGCCTATTGTGGGACCTCAATATTAACACACATGTAAGTATGTGAGTTAATACTTAATAAACTCCCCCTTTTATATATATATGTATGTATATAATGTGTGTGTGTATATATATATATATGTGTGTATACATATATATCCTATTAGTTCTATCCCTCTAGAGAACCCTAATACACATATCAATCAAAATTTTAAACGTGTATTAAAAAAAAAAAAGCTAAGAGTTCAAAGTGGAGCAGAGAACCACTGTATAAAACCCTTAGCAATACTGAACTTTTCAAACTGCACCTTACTACCTGGCACACATACAAGTCTAGAAAGTAGACTTCTGCAAAACCCCATTTCGGGCTGCAAGCCCTGCCACAGCCTGTTGACTGATGACATGGAAATTGTCTGTTGCGGTGTTTGCCTCCTTTAGAGCATGCGTGGGGAGCAGCCTCAGGGCCCACAGGCCTGAACCCCCAGCCCACGGTACAGTGTGCAGCCCAGAGAGGGCCTAAAAAATCAACAGTTATTTGCAGAATAGAAATGAATCAACACAAGCACTCAGTTTCTTCCTGTATCAAGTCTGTCAAGCCCCTGTGGAAAATGTTTCCTGTTTGGGGATCCACATTTCCAAAGAACACATTGGACAGAGTCAAGAAGAAAGGCCTTAGCCAAGGCTACCAGCAGAGGCACAGGCCAGGGTAGGCGGAACAGTACAGGGCCATCTTGCTTCTCCACAGCACACCCAATGGAGGACAAGTCGGTTTCTCTTCTGGAAACAGGGGATAAGCCACATTAGAGATGCCCTGAAGACCCCTGCTGAGTGACATCTTCACAGGCCCAGGTCCTGCCTGTTTTCTCACCAGCCATCCTGAGTACACATCACAGAGTCTCGCTATGTTGCCTAGGCTGGTTTCAAACTCCTGAGCTCAAGAGATCCTCACAGGAGACTTTTAAAAGGAGACACAAAGCCTTTTGGGATTTGGAACACTGAATTGCAACATTGAAAATGCAGGACTCAGATCAGTGGGGAGGACCTGAGCCTTGAAGGGGGATGCCAAGACCCCGCGGTGGCAGTTCCAGGCTTCGCGACTGGGCTATACAGTGCCGGCTTCCTGGTCTCACAGGGAAACAGGTATCGGCCTCCAACAGCCCCCAGCGTGTGCAGGGCGATCCCGCACAGGAGAAGCCTGGGGTGATGGCTCTGCGGTGAGCAAGCTGGCTGGGCTGAACTACACGGCCCAAAATTCTCCGTCCCCTGTGGTCCCCTCCGTCCCCTGAGGGGCGGACAGCAATGGATATTCTCCCCTGAGAATTTTAGGGGAGGGAGTCAACCTCTCTGTAGCCTGGAGGGTCTGCTGCATGAAGCAGCAGCCGGATCTACATCTGCTTTATCCTCGGCGCCCCTCCCCGTCGGCCTGCAGCTCTCCCACACCCGCACCAGGCTGTGTGAGCCCCGGGGTGAAGGCCCAGCCTCTGCAGGACACCCTCTCACGGAGGTCAGAGGCAGTGAGGACGGATGCGGGTCCCAGTCCATCCTCAGGAGGTCCTGGCTTGCGGGGGCCCAGCTCATCTTCGTGGAGTCTCCCCTTGTGTTTAAGGGGTTCCCTTCCTGACCGACTCCCTGTGGGCTTCATCACCAGCCTCTCAATGGCACAGGCTCAGTCCCTGCGGCAAATCCCTACTCACGGTCAGCTTCTCTGGTGGAAGTCTGACCGACAACCACTAAATCGGGGGATCCCTGGGCCTAAACTGACCTCAGCGGCTGAGGTCCTGGGTCGCCGCACTCGCCTGTCACTCCTGCGCTCCGCCAAGTTCTGCCAGACACAGTTGAGTACGTGAGGGCAGCGTCCCTGGCTCAGGGCAGGTGGCCGTCCCAGATTCTTTTTATTTAGCCATGCTCATTGCAATCCTCCTTTGCTACACACGGCTTCTGCTCATAAGGGCTCCAAAGGCCTTGGAGGAACAGCCTGGATGGCTGGTTAAGGGTGTCACATTTTGAGACCGGGCATGAGTGGAGCTGGGGTTCCCAATTCCTGGCCTCCAAGCAGGTTTCTCACCCTGGGCACTGCTGCCACATGTCTGTTGTGTGCACTGAGGACATTCAAGGGCATCCCTGGCCTTCGCCCACCTGATACCAAGAGTACCCTCTCCCACAAGTTGTAGCAACCAAAATGTTTCCAGACATTACATGAGGCAAAATCATCCCTGGTGGGGAACCACTGCCGTTGATGTGGACCAGATAAATAAAGACCGAGATAGGTGAGGAGGAGGGCTGCACACTGTCCTTTTTGGGGGAAGGTCTGCCCTGGATTTCCAGGTTAAGTACTTCTTATTCTCTTGGCGTTAAACGGCCCCTTCTCTCTTGAAGATCTTGATGATCCAGAAAAGGTGTGTTTCACGATCCTTCTTGGCAATCACATTTTGGTCCCCACAATGGCCTTTGAGAACTGTGTCGGTCTATGAAAGCTGAAAGCTTGAGATAGCTGCAGGTGTCTCCACCCCGGCTGCTGGGCTTCTCTGCTGGTGTCCCCATCAAGTCCCACAGTGCCTCGTGTGGCACGTGTGATACAGAGCGAGACATGAGTCCACAGAAACCCTGGCGTGTCTGCTAAAACACAAGTGGTGGTGGCTGAGCCCTATCAGTAGTGAGCCCTATCAATAGTGAGCTCAGTAGCCTGAGCTCCTCTCTTGTGGCTGGTCTTCATTTATTTCTATGACTATGCCTCTCGGACTGCTCTCCTCCAGCCTTGCACATGCCAGGGGGCGGCCTGGCTGGCACTGCTCTGTTCTGCCCTCCTTGCTGCTCTTCTGAAGGTCACACTGTCCTTTGACCCTGTGCCCCACGTCCCCACCCTGGGGAATCCTCTCAAAGCGCTTCTGTCCCTTTCTCCCCTCCCTGCTCCGTGGCTCTACTCCTCTTTCTGCCCTTACTTGTTCTCCAGGTGGGGATGTCAGATAAGATACAGGCTGGGCATTACATTTGAATTTCAGATAATGAATACTTTTTTAGCAAAAGTGTGCCCAGAATATTGCATGGGACATATTATGCTTTAAAGTTATACTTGCATTGCTGATCTGCCATTCACATGGAACTGGGGACCCTGCATTTGTATTTGCTAAATTTGGCAACCCCTGGCTTCCCCGGCTGAACGTTTGCTACATCCAGACTCCTCTTGTCGGCATTTCTGGCCCAGCCTTCTCTGCGCGTCACTCACAGTCACTCCTCCTGGCGCTTCCCTGGTTTCCTCGTAGGCGTGTTAAGAGCCATTGTTCACCCACAGGCCAGGGATGATGAAAGAACAGCTCCTGGCAGCAGGGCCACTATCCCCAAGATGTCAAAGGGGGAGTGGAGGGTTAGGGAGCTGCTGCAGTGCTCAGGGCGCACACGCACCACGGGCCGCCAAAGGAGGGGCCCCAAGGCAGACCCAGCTCAAGAAGCTGGCAGGAAATGTGCACCACATCTGTGCTCTCCAAAAGCCACCGCAGCTGGAGACAGGTGCCCTGACCACCGCTGAAGGGCCCCACGGTCACATACATCTCATGAATCAGATTCTCACAGAAACATCGTGTGCTCCCCTTTCCTCCGCATTTCAGATGGGAAGCTGAGGACACACAGCTGGGCTGGACCCATGCTGTTGCCACATCATTTGGTTGGGTGTTCCCCTTGTATGGCAGACTGAGTAAATTACACACAGCAAGTGACTCTCTCCCCTCTCCTGTCCTGAGGCATCAAGGGCTATGAGCTGAGAAGTCAGGGAGGGACCTGCTGAGAATGACCCCAAACTGGAAAACGCCGCGTGTTGTTGGGCACACCTGCCAAGGGTGGTCTTTTGTGTTCAAGGAATGCTTTTGACTTGATCAGAGCCCACACTCTGTGATGACAGCTATTAACTTGATAAATTGCAAATACATTTGTCGAGGAGAAAGGATGACCCCCCGAGGCCACGCTGTTACTCTCAGTAGGTGATGGCCCAATTTTGCATGTCCATGGCCAAGATATCCCAGCGTCTCTTTTCTGATGGGCTGCATAAATCAAATGCCTGTTAAACCACCTCCACCATCCTGCTACTCCCCTCATTGCTGAGTGAAATGAATCTTCAATGAATCATTGGCCAGACTTCACTATATTTTAAAATTATACTCAGGTCCCGTGATAGCATGCTTGTGTTTACCATGTTCTGCATACACTGCAAATGAAGCATGTTTAAAAAAATATTATTCAGTAAAAGTCTGGCATTATGATTTATCTATAGACTAATATGTGTCTTGTCCTCTAATACCAACATTATGTCTTAAAAAAGAAAGAAGGCCGAGTGTGGTGGCTCATGTCTATAATCCCAGCATTTTGGGAGGCTGAGGCAGGCGAATCATGAGGTCAGGAGTTCGAGATCAGCCTGGTCAGCATGGTGAAACCCTGTCTTTACTAAAAATACAAAATATTAGCCAGGCATGGTGGTGTGCACCTGTAATCCCAGCTACTTGGGAGGCTGAGGCAGGAGAATTGCTTGAACCCGGGA
This sequence comes from Piliocolobus tephrosceles, assembly GCF_002776525.5. Classification (NCBI taxonomy): domain Eukaryota; kingdom Metazoa; phylum Chordata; class Mammalia; order Primates; family Cercopithecidae; genus Piliocolobus; species Piliocolobus tephrosceles. Next base: position 6,021,983 of record NC_045437.1, read on the forward strand.
GGCAAATGTTGCAGTGAGCCGAGATTGTACCGCTGCACTCCAGCCTGGGTGACAGAGCAAGGCTCCATCTCAAACAAAAAAAAAAAAAAAAGGAAAAGAAAGAAAGAAAGCAAGGAAACAGCTTGTTGGAACAGGATCGAGGCAGTAGCCACTGGAACCCCACCCTCTGGGAAGGCTGCCACCAGCTTTGGTGTCCTGAGCGACACCACCAGGCTGACTAGGGGTGTGTTTCACATTTCAAGTCCAGTGACAGTGCCATTTCCAAATCCATAAAACCCAGAGGAGTCAGCGCTATTCTGGGGAGTAGCCATGGCAGCAGGTCCTCTCAGGTAACCCTAATTTGGACGGGAAAGGAGGCAGCCCACAGGAGTGTCTCCAGGGAGGACCCAATGTGAGGGGAAGCCAGGCAGTCGTCTCATGGAGAATGCAGGGGACCTGGGCTCCGGCCTCACCTTAGCCCTCCCTCAATAGCAAAGCAGGTGGATAGGGGACCTATAAGACCCAGCTGTGGGAGAGAGTCTGTTGCAAAATTCCTGGAAGCAAAGCCGTGTTGTCCCTCAAAACCATTAGTCAAAGAGCCCAATAGTGTTCCAAGAAAGTCCTGGTTTCTCACAGATCTTAGCCACCCAACATTCAAGAGTAAAGTTTCTTCTCAAAGCCTCACCCAGTCGCTCCATCTCTTCCACCCCTGGCATCCTTCAAGGGCCAGCATGCCCTGCAATGTTTCTTTTTCTCTATACTCACTTCCTCCTTGAGCAAAGTTTCTTGTGACTCATGGCAACAAGAAAAGAAAAAACATTTGCCCTTCCTGTATCTCTCTCCTCCTAAATGATGCCAAATGCTACACAAAGAAAAAGAAAGAAAGAAAAGAAAAGAAATAAACAGGATGTACCTTAAATTACAAGTGGATATTGAATGCTCATCAGTTTGGGAACACTCTATGATCCAGGGTTGCAGTGGAGAAACACAGGACAGAACCCTTAAGACATGTAGAGAGAGAGACAGACAGAGAGACAGAGACAGAGAGCTTTGTTTAAAGGCATTAGTTTACTAGATTATCAGGGCTGGCAAGTTCAAATCCATAGGGCAGACCATCCGGAATGCAGGCTGGAAACTCCGGGGCAGGAGCTGTTGCTGCCACCTTGAGGCAGAATTTCTTCTCTGGGAAACCTGTTTTGTTCTTAAGGTCTTCCATTGATGAGATGAGACCCACCCACATTTTCGAGGGCAGCCTTCCTGACTTAAAACCAATTGATTGCAGATGTTAATTGACTGCAGATGTTAATTGATTGCAGATGTTAACTTCAGCTACAAAATACCTTCAAGGCAACACCTGAATTAGTGTTGGATTAAATAAGTGGATGTGAGAACTTAGCCAAGTTGACCCATGAAACTGATGATCACAAAATACAGAATTAACCTTCCGGCATGGTGGTGTGCACCTGTAGTACCAGCTACGTGGGAGGCTGAGTGGGGATGATTTCTTGTGCCGATGAGGTCAAGGCTGCAGTGAGCTGTGACTGCACCATGGCACTCCAGCCTGGACAACAGAGTGAGATCCTGTCTCAAAAAATAGAAATGGAAAAATTAACCTTCCAACTAGAGTGTGCATCATTCTGCCTGCCATTTTGGGCTGCCCAGACAGGTGACACTGACCGGCATCTCAAGAGACACAGGGCAATGGTGTCTGAGTCATCTCAGACAGCAAGACACACATAGTGAGCTCTCAGCCCTCTGCACATAGGCCCTCTGAATATACACGGACAAAAATGAGAACCCTGTCCTCCAAAACTCCCAAAGTAGGAGACCTCAGGTTTAGAACTCAAGAGATGGTTTCAGCTCTTCTCGCTCCCTGTCCAACACCATGTATGGCTGGGAAATGGAGGCCTGAGCAGGTGTCCATGTGACTCTCCCAAGTAGCAGAGGATGCAGGACTGGCCATCAGGCCCACCTCATGTATTCCATTTGAAAACGCTGCTGTCCACATGACTACAAACCCCACGTGACTAGAGCCACCAGTTTCTCTTTACCCTGGTTCAGTTTGAAGAGACAAGGATTATTCAGATAATCCCCCAGCTCCCTTCACCTCAAAACCTGTCCATATCATATCAAGAAAAAAAAGATCCATTGAACGTTTCTCATGTGTTATAGCAGGGTATTGATTTCAGAGAAGTTGGGATTTGCAGTCCTCAGGAACAGTGTCTGTGTGCATAGGTGGGGTGTACAGGGGAGTGACACAAGGTCCCCCAGATCTGCTGTGCCCCACCCTTCACTGGGGAGCCAGGTACCATGAGCTTTGGAAGGCGACCCAAGTATGGGCTGCTGCCCTGCAGTCCCAGCTGTGTGACTCAGGATGAATGCCCTTCCCCATCCATCCTCTAAAATGAACAGGGAGGGCTAATTGAGCCCTAAAATTCTTAGTGTTGGCAGATAATGATATTCTTCTGTGACTACAGAAGTTTATAGTTGTTATATTTTTCTGTCCATGACATCTCTTTGGTTTTAGCCATGACTTATTTGCTGCCACGTCCTTGGTGTGACAGGCGATCCCCGATCACTTTATACTATCCATTACTTCCATTGTTCCTTTGGGAAAATGCTGCCTGCTTTCCAAAGCAGTTTTTAGAAATGCGTTGCACAATGCCTGTGGTGTCTGTGCCCTCATCCGTCCTTGTCGCCTGGTGAAAGAGCTTCTGTGATTGTCGGGAGGATCATCTGAGAGCTCTCTGCCACCCGTGGCTTCCTAAAGCAATGGTCCTAAAGGTGCAGAGGTGTGGAAAGGCCGGAGAAAGAAAGGCCACGAAATTACACTGTCTCCGAGTGACCTCCATGTCACCACAGATGCCACAGTGGGGAGGTGGGGTGACCAAAGGGGGCATTCCATATATTTGCAAGCACATGTCATAAACCACTGCACTCGCTTCCAAAGAAATCAATCCTCTTGGTACTTCTCGCGTGTCTTGGAAGCTTTTAGAATGTTGGAACATGTTCATTCTTCGGAGAAATGCAAATTCCGGCCAAAGTTATCTCCCACCATATGAAGGAAAGTCTCCTGAAAGTAGCGGGCACATGGCACAAGCGGAGATATTGTGCAAGGGCTGGTGGTGACCATTGACAGCAGATTGCGGGAATCACCTAAGTGGGCTGAAGTGGAGGCCATGCCTTTGGAATGTGCAGGTTCTAATGTCTCTCCAGTGGCCTCCATCCACATTTTTCTCTTCAGGACAGTGTGTTACCAGCCTACAGTCTCAGTGGGCAGGCACCACCTCCACTTTTTGTGGATGACACCTCCTGCCGGGGCTGTACAGGGAACTCAGAGGAGCCCTGAAGCATGTGGATAAATTTAGGCAGCTGTATTCGTGAGTTTTCCTGCTACTAATAAAGATGTACCCGAAAGTGGACAATTTACAGAAAAAAAAAAAGAGAGAGAGAGAGAGAGATTTAATGGACTCATAGTTCCACGTGGCTGGGGACGACTCACAACAATTATGGCAGAAGGAGACAACAGAAGAGAATGAGAATCAAGCAAAAGGGGTTTACCCCCTATAAAACTATCAGGTCTCATGAGATTTATTCACTACCATGAGAACAGTATGGGGGAAACCACCCTATGATTCAATTATCTCCCTCTGGCTCCCTTCCACAACTCTTGGGAATTATGGGAACTACAATTCAAGATGAGATTTGGATGGCGACACAGCCAAACCATATGAGCAGCTGTGCTGCAAGCCAGGCCCCGGTGGCCAGGAGGTTGGTTCCTCAGGCGAACTTGGTGAGGCCCAGATGGCGTCGTAGATACATAGGACATGAATTTGCTGTGTACATTCAACATCCCTCTAAAAGGCATGGGAACCAGTTCCACAGAGCAGGCAATTCCCTCTACCATGGGACTCAGGAGCAGGGCTCCATGGTGAGCGTGGCATGGGCAACTTCTGCTGCTGTGCACGGGCAGTCTTGGTTCCCAGCCAGAGTTTGAGGATGGGTTTCCTCACCACAAGCCACTCCTTCATCAGAGGCTGACTTAGAGAAGGAAATCCACTCCAATTCCAGTGCAAAAGCCACCACGCTTTCATTCTGACCACACAAATGTTCTCCCATAGGAGTTAACTTTACTGTTTTTAAGTGCCCTATTTATTTTTAACAAGTAATACACAGATGTGGAACAAAATTTAAAGGTATACAATGTGTTCCCCTCTAATTGCCATCCACGAGGCACTCAGTCTCCTCTGGAGAGATGAGTCCTGGATCAGGTTCCCTGCATGTCTCTCCAGAGACATCCGTGTAAAGTAGACAGACACCAGAGATTCTGCCCATCTGCACCTTGCTTTTCTGCGTTCACCGAGATGTATTAGAAACATGCATTGGCAAATACAGAGCTGCCTAACTCTTTCAGAAAGTGCGCGATGCCATTCCCTTTTGTGGATACGTGGTAATTTATTCAATCAGTTCCCTATTAGCAGGTGGTTTCCCATCCTTCACTCTTGCGATGCTGTGTGATTAACTTTGCAAGTCTGCCTCAAACACTTACCTAAAGATGTGTTGGATAAATTCCTGGAAGTACAATCCCTAAGTCAAAATGTATGAGTGTTTTTAATTCGATAATTATTGCCAGCCAGTAGGTTTAATCAATGCATACCCTCATCTGCAATATATGAGGGTACCTGGTCAATACAGCTATGGGAGAAAGCTCATTGTTCAACTTTGCACCCTCTAATGAAATGAGGCATATTTCAACATGTTTAATGGCCATTAGTGTATATATAGAGATATATATTTTTACCTCTTTCTCTGTTGATCTTTTTCTGTTTGATTTGGAGGTACTCTTTGTTTATTAAAGAAGAAATTAGTCCCTTGATTTGGGATAACTTTCCTTTTTTTTTTTTTTTTTGGTCATTACTATTTTATGGGTCTTTTTTCATTCAGAAGATTTTTGTGTGGTTGATTTTATTTTATATATATATATATACACACATCTGGATTTGGGGTCAAAATTTTAAAAGCCTTCCCCACTCCAAGATTGCAAGTCTGCTGACTTGAAAGCCCCACACTTTCCCTTCTCACACACACTGTATAGAATTTAATTGTACTGCAGCTAAACTGCTAAATACTGTCAGCCAAAATTAAGGCTATTGAGGCAGAAATAATTTGAGAAAGGTTTACTGGAAGCCAAATATGAGGACTGTTTCAGGGTCGGAATAGTTCTATGAAAAAGTTTAGGAGCAGGTAGGGGAGGGCACTCCTTACATTGGAGTCGTCCTTTCCAAAGGAGAGTGCCAGGATGTCCCAAAGAGGTTACAATCATTAGCTTCAGATTACAACACAAACACAGGCTAAAGCATTCTATCTGCAAGACAACTGGCAAAACTTCATGATTCAGAGACAAATCAGGGCCTGGTGCACTGGTTCATGCCTGTGATCCCAGAGTATTTTGAGGCTGAGGTGGGGGATCCCTTGAGGCCAGAAGTTTGAGGTTACAGTGAGCTATGATCATGCCACTACACTCCAACCTGGGCCACAGATCAAAGCCCGTTTCCAAAAAATAAAAATAAATAAAACAAATAAATCAGTGTCCTTTTTCATACTGATCTGTATGTCGCCAGTAGGATGAGGTTACGAGAAGATTTGAGGGATTCACGAGAAGACCCTTTACTCAAGGACAGGATGCAAACCATGTATCACGAAACATTCCCCAAGCAGATAACTCGGAAGGCTGCCAAGTGGGACCTGTAGGCTCTCAGCACCTACCCGTGGAATGACAGATCCAAGCTGGAAGGGATATGGACAATTCATAGGTCCCACTCGCCTGTTTCAGCAGTGAGAGAACTGAGACACCGTCGGGTGTCTCCTGAGGTCACCCAGCCACCTGGCACCAGGGAGCACAGGCCCCAGGAAGCCCACCCTTTGTCTCCCTCAGATTCTGACCAACCGCCACATCATCTCTTTGCCTGGTTTCTCGGGGGAACCAGGAAAAGAGTTGAAGAGTAGCTTCTGCTTTATAATGTTCACATTCCATTTCTAGTTGAAAGTCAATTGATTTCTAAATAATGCATCGCCTAAGACTGTGGGTTTTGGCAGGAATTTCAAAATACAGATAAAATTCCAGAGAGTAAAAAAGAGAAACACATCTACTGCCAATTTCTTTTGAGGGGAATAGAAAAACACATTTTTGAATAAGGTCAGCCTGGGTTGTTTTCTCTGTGAGAACACATGTTACAATAAGAAATTAAGAGCTCGTGAAGGAGAGGGGCCACCCTGTGCTCACCCCCACACAGCCCTGCTGGAAAACCCAGTGAACGGTGCCCAGGTGCCTGGCTGGCTCCTGGGCTGGGAGGCGACATGGAGGGACAGTGGCCGTCAGGTTCTTTGTGGACACTGGGGATTAACTACTGCCTGTTCTCAGCTCACTGGTGTCCAGTCCATCAATAACCTCATCAATAACCTAACTTTAGTCAATTAGGTTGGAGTTGGAAGGCGACTGATTTGCTGGCAAGGGGTTTTCTTTCTTCCTCTGTAAAATGGAGTCCTTCACCATCCATCGCAAGGGAACAACTCGCTTCCTAATGCCTCTGCATCAAGGAGCCATGCTCTGCAGCTCGCTGGTACCTTATATCAAATAGATTCACGCGTCCTTCTGCTGACACGGTGGGTACCTCCCAGTGCCCAGCACTCAGAGCATGGACACACACTCTAACTCCAGCTAGGGGAGGGCGAAGCCACTTGCACCTGGGAGGCTAGCGCTGCCTAGGCAGGTCAGGCAAGTCCTCGACTTGGAGGGGAGAGTCTTTAGTGATCCTCCGTGCCTCTGCTCTCACCGACGGGACGGACTCAGGAGGGGCGAATGGAGTGTGGGGCGGGGAAGGTTTGTTCAGATAGAGTCATGAACCCCGGTTCCATCTGGTCTTTTTTATTCACTGCATATTAAGGTGCATGCGGCCTATAGCTGGTCCCCGCCCTGCACCCTGTATGGCCTGGACTAGGCCCGAGCGCCTCAAGGGCCGAGCCGGGTCCTCCGGACCCGCCGGATTCCCTAGCGCCCAGGCCCGTCTCCAAAGAATTCCCCCCACTTACCGCTCCCCCGAGAGCAGGTCCCGGCTTCTCAGGCGTCGGGGCACGCCGCAGTCACGCTGCACACCCTCCCGACCTACGACAGCGCCCAGCCGGGAACTCGCGTCTCTCCCCGCGGCGCCGCCCAGGGCCAGGGCCTCGGTGCCCGGCAGCACCCCCTGCTGGCTGCTGGACGGAGGAGCCGCGGTGGCCGGGCTGGCAGGAGTGAGCGGCAGAGGGGGCGGAGCGGCAGAGGGGGCGGAGCGGCAGAGGGGGCGGAGCGGCCGGGGTGCGCGTTAGAGATGGGGTGGCGCGGCTGGGGCTCGCCAGCTCCAGCCCTGGAACCCCGCGGGGTCCTCGACAACAGCGCCTCTGCGGCGTGGGCCCCTTTCTGCCGCTCCTCCTCCTGCGCGCTGTCCGCTCCGGGCCACTGGGGCTTTGAAGGGCGCCAGTTCCCTGCCCCACTTGCCCGCCTAGGAGGGCGGAGGCCGCGTGTCCCTGTGGGTGGAAAGCCCCGGCAGCTTGCAAAGACCTCACGTCAGAGAAACTTGCCACGTTTGCCCCCGATGCGCGCGTCAGGTGCTCCGTCCCTTCTAGGTGGCAGAGGAGAGGGAAGGGTCCCGCCTGGTGGGGCCCTGAGAGCCAATGGGCTGCGGTGCGCGAGTGTGGACACCGCCCCCGCCTTCTGCGTCTACAGCCAGGGGTTCTGGGACCTTTGGAAACCGCTTTGGACGAAGCTGAGCATCTCTTTCCCCACGCTGACCTCCCCCATAGACTCTGGATGGGGGTAAATGAGGGTAAGGGGTGCCGTCACCGCAGGAGGTGGGTTTTCTGTGCTCTGCAAGACAAAAAAGCTGTTAAGTGTAATTTTCTGCAGTTTATGTTATTTTTTCTAAGTTTGTAATTTCCTCTTCCAAACGTAGAATTTATATTCATAGAACTAGAATTTATATTCATAATGCTAGAATTTATATTCATAATGCTAAATACATATGCTTTTAAACTCTACCGCCTAATAAAAGCACAAGGCAGTCTCTCCCCTGAGGAATTCGACCTGGCCGCACAGTCTCCGCTGCTGAGGTCACATCGCAGCTAAAAATTTCAGCAGGAAGTGAGGGACTTGTCTTTCCATGATATCTTGGATGTTACCTAACACATATACATATACATCACACATGTCATATGTGGTATAGTATGCACATGATACATGACATATTGATTTGAGAATTAGTTTGATTACCAGGGAGCCACTCCAGGGCAAGCCCTGTGTTTAAGGATGTTGCCAGTATCCAGACTGTGTGTGCTGCAAAAGAGAGCAGTGGTAGACTGGAGGGAAGGACCGAGGGAGAGAAGGAGGGGAAAAAGGAAGAGGGAGGAAGTTTTTCCACGAAGCTGCTACCCTGCAGTTCCCCTTGGTTGGTGAGCCCTGGGGTGCGATGGCCAGTACCCTGGAACATGCTCGGTCGGCTTCTTCTCTCCACGTCCAATCCTCTCCGTGTTCTCCCTGGAAGGGGAAGATGAGAAGATGAGCTGGGGCTTTAATTTTGTCCTAAGTATCAAACCTTTAGTCCAAACCACTCTGCCCAGCCTTGATGATGGGAAGGCCAAGGGTATGGCAACAGTGAGTGTCTCTGTTTCCAGGTCGCAGTGAGGATCTGGAAGGTCAAGAGACAAGGTGGCCCAGCATCTGGCCCTCATGAAGGAAGGAGGCCACTACTCCTGCTGCCTTCCTCCCCCTACCTTGCTTAGTTCACAAGACAGGAAGGAAAAGAGAAAGCAAAAAGAGAGAAAGAAACAAAAGATAAATAGCCAGACAACCTCGGCACCACTGCCCGGCGCTAGGAGTTAAAAAAAAAGTAATAATAATAACATCAACCCCTGACCTAAACTACTTGTGTTACCTGTAAATTCCAGACACTGTATGAAAAAAGCATTGTAAAACTTTTTGTTCTGTTAGCTGATGCGTATAGCCCCCAGTCACATTTCCCACGCTTGCTCGATTTACCATGAGCCTTTCACGTGGACCCCTTAAAGTTGTAAGCCTTTAAAAAGGCCAAGAATTTCTTCTTCGGGGAGCTCGGCTCTTAAGACTCGAGTCTGCTGATGCTCCTGGCCGAATAAAAAACCTCTTCCTTCTTTAATCCGGCGTCTAGGGAGCTTTGTCTGTGGCTCGTCCTGCTACATCACGATAAGCAATTTCTTCTTCGAGATGATGAAAAAAAAAAATCCCTGGGTCAGTTCCTTCTTGAGGTGCTGGGCTCATAGCTAACCTTGGTGTTTCCCCTCACTGCCGTCACCCAGCCTCCTGTGAACAAAGCATCACAACAGTCAGCATCACAAATCCCCGTTAGCCCCATGCAGTTGTGCTGGACCAGAGTCCATCAGCCTGGCCTTTGGGCTCTCCACAGCGGCCCGCCCAGCTGCTCAGGATGGCCAGGTCCATCTTCCATCTGACGCTGTGTGCTCCCTGCACCTGGCCCCAGGATGTGTGCAGTAGGCTGAACTGTGTCCCTCTTGAAGTGCATGTGCTAAAGTCCTAACCCCGAGTACCTCAGAATGGGAGCTCATGTGGAGGGAGGGTCTTTACCAAATTAAATCGAGTCATTAGGGTGAGGCATCAGCCCATGTGACTGGTGTCCCTACAGAAAAAGGGAAATGTGGCGACAGACACACACACACACACACACACAAGGAGAACACAGTGTGACCATGAACGCGGCCATGGACAAGCCAAGGAGAGAGGCCTGGAACCGTTCCTCCCCACCCAGCCCTCAGAGAGGACCAGCCCTGCCCACATCTTTACTTTGGACTTCCCACCTCTGGAACAGAGAAACAATCCATCTCAGTTGTGTAAGCCTCTAATTTGTGCTGCTTTGTGACTGTAGCCCCAGGAAACCCAAACAATGAGCCAGCAGGCAATGAAAATGGCAGGCCCACCCCAGGCCGGCTTCACAGTGAGTCATCTTCTCCTCTCCTTCCCTGAGAGGTGGCCACCTTCGCCTGCTGTCCCGGCTCACACCAGACACCGTGCCCAAGTACTGGCCAGTCCCCAAAGGGCATGGGAGAAAAGCCATCCATCCCTGAAATTCACAGGGAAGGCAACCACTTGGCACCCACTTATCTTAGGAGTGTCCTGAAAGGGGGTGCAATCAAGCTGGTTCAATTTGGAATTCCTTTAAAATGTGGATTTTAAGCAGAATGTTAAAAGGAATGATTTCATACAATGCTAGTGAGGTTTTATTTTTTTAACTTTTTACAACTCCTAGGAAATCCAGAAAGTTCACTCTAGAGAAGCTTGTTTGGCCAAACCTTGCCTTGGGCGGTGAAGACAGAATATGATGTCCCGGATCGGCGTGTGGTGACTTTGGAGGTATTTACACACAGCTCACTCCAGCTCTGCAACTGGGCTGGCTGAGGTGGCTGCAGTACACGGGGCCCATCCTGAATCCCAGGTTCCTCACATGTGAACAGCAAGAAAAGTGCCTCTAAGACATCCACAGGTATGCAGTGTTAGAGTGGGTGAGTGTCCTAGTGTAGACTCAGCAGAGTGGGGCTAGGGCTGTGGGTAGTGGCTGTTCCGCCCCTGCTTGCTACCCAAACCTCCCTCTCCCTCAGACCTGGCCTCAGCCCTCCGGCAGACCCATGTCTTCTCTTCCACCCCCTCGTTCCTCCTCCCTGGCACTCAGCCTTGCTCCTCTACTCTCTACCCTCCCTCCCCAGGCAGCGCCTCAGCTTGGTCAGCTCCCTTAGGTGCTGTGGCTCCCTTAGGACAAGGCTCTGTCCCTCAGAGCACTGAGCGCCATCTAATGCTGGCCTCTTGGAGATGTTGTATTCTCCAGGTAAGATGGATTCACCATTGCACCCCATAGTGCCCGGCGCACAGCAGGGGCCACATAAATACATCTGCTGGGCGCACGAACACTTCCTCCTTCCTTGCCACCAGCCAGCATCACAACCAGCCTGGCCAGGCTCCCAGCCCAGCCCAGCCCAGCAGCTAACCCCAGCCTACAGAGTGTTACAGGCCAAGAAAATGGGGGTCATGACCAACTCAGTATACCACTGGGGGCTCTATCAGTGAATGGAAAAATGTTCTCATGAAAGCAGGATGTTGGAAAACTGACAACTGCATCTGCCCCCAGAGGGAGGGCTGAGGGCAGTCACGCCCTGTTCCTTGTGATTATCTATAGGAACATCTGAAGCCTGTTGTATGAAGAAAGCAATTATGTGCACCTGTGATTAATTAAGCAACTGCCCAACCACTACCTCTCCCTCCCTGCTCTCTCTCCCTAATAAATACGAAGGGCTGTGGAAGCTCAGAGCTGCCTTTGCTCACTAGAAGCAAGGAGCCCCCGACCCCTTCTTTTAAAACAGATCCTCTCGTCTTTTTACTTCTGCATTTGGCCCTCTTCATTCACTCCCGTAGAAACTGTCAGCAATAGCACAGCGTTCATCACATCCACGTGGGAGCCCTCAGGGACCCCCCCCTTCTTTACTATGTAGTAAGTATTTCCTGAACACCTCGTGCTGACCTCGCCAGGCACAAGGCACCTGGAAGCCTCCGTGGACAGAACGTGCTCATGGAGCTGGTGTTCCGTTAACAGGACAGACGCCTTAGAAGGTCATCACACACGGGGGCTTTGGACTGCGAGTTGCAGTAAGTCCCATGAATGAAACCAACAAGTTGCCAAATGGAAAGAACCGGAGGAGCTCAGTGTGGACGGGTAAAGCAATGGCCCCTGGAGGAAGGGAAACTGAAACTGAGACCTGAGCGACTAGAGGCTTGGCCAAGTGATTTGGGAAATGCAAGGGGTGGAGCGAGGGGATGAGATCCTTCCATGCACAGGAACAGCGTGTGCAAAGTGCCTGGTTCAGAGTCAGAAGGACCCCTCCTGTGGCCGGCCTAGGGGCGTGGCACCAGAAGAGTGGGCGGGGCCAGTCGTGTGGGTAGGGCCATCGCTGGCGCTGGGGTCGGGGTGGGGGCTTTCTTGCTTGCTTGGAATGTCCTAATCTTTAAAAAATTGCTTCACCACGTTTTGGTAGAAAAATGTGGACTCCAAATCAGGAAACCTGGGTTTCCGACTGGGCTGCCCCTAAATGCAAATCTTTTTAAGTGACCCTGGTTTCTTGGGGCAGATGAAAACTCTTTTCCCAAAGCACCTCACAGATCTTGTGTGAACATTAAAGGATGAGCCAGAAAGCCATTGGGAAAGCCACAGTGCCATCCAAGGAGAGTGATGGCCACTCCAGATGCTGTCCTTGTGAGGCAACTCCAGCTCCATCCCCCAGCAAGCCCCTCTGCCTGCACCTCAGCTTCTTCATGGAAGACGAGCCAGGTCATGATACCACCAGGGAGCATGTTTCCATGTTGAATTGAGACACTAAGCCCTTGGCAAATGTTGGCTAAGAAAAAAAGGGGGCTCCAAGACGGGACCTGTGGTTCAGGTAGAAGACGGTGAACAAGCATTGCCTGAATCAGAGTTCGCTACTCTGGTTACGCAGGTGTCCCTGGCAGATTGGTCAAAAGCCCTTCCCTGACCACTGGGGGAGGGAGGCAAATCAAAGACCCCCATGCACCTCCCGCATGGATGGCCAGAGCGCTGGTCCCACCTCCTTCCTTCCAAACTGCAACCCGGATCAGCACAGCGATGTCTCCTGTGGCTGGGACTGGTCTGGGATCACACAGAACACTAGATGCTGGGGATTTGTTCACCAACATTCATTCAACAAACACTTACTGAGGCTAACACCGGGAATGGAGACGAACTTCCCTGTCCTCATAGAGCTTGCTTTCAAAAGGGAAGGAGGCAGACAGTACAATCAAGTCAATATAAAGCATAGTACAGAAAAGGTGTGATGCCACCCTCTTGCATGAGTTTAGAACAAGCAGAAGATATTGTTTTAAGAATTAATTAAAAAGTGCAGGCAAAAAACCTGGTCTCGGACTTTCAGGTGTTGCTTAAGAACTTAGTTGCAGTTTTTGTTCTGATTCTTTGTGCATCTTGCACTAGTGAAAGATTCTGCCATGATTGCCACCTCTGGAGACGTCACAGCCAGCACAGCTGTGACCAGGGATGAACCTGGCCGTCATCCAGCAGCACCATGGACCAGCTGCTGTAAGTGAAGGTCATCATCCATCTGATTTGCTGGCTTTTTGCCACTACTGCGGTCGAAGTCTTCGAGTAGCCACCTTCTCTGTACTCAGACCTTCACTTCGCCGGATGTCAGCACGGCAGTGTCAGCAGCTTGATCAAACACAAACACCGCCACCTCTCTGGATCAGAAGCACATGGAAAGCCCACTTTCCAAGAAGACCCAGCTAATCCAAAAGTACCCATATCCCAGTAGCATCCTCTTGGCTGGATGTCACTACTCCTTAAACTTGTACCAATTTGAAGAGTAAAAATTTAAATTCATTCATATTATCATTTTTTAGTTTTTAGTATAAGTGGAGCTGTTTATTGGCCATTTGTATGTCCTTTTTTTTTTTTTTTTGCAAATTACTCCTTTGCCAAATTTTCTCTCAAATGACTCATCTTTTTGTTATTGATTTGCAGAAGCTATTTATATATTATGGATGTGGAGTGTCTAACATACACAGCAAATACTTTCTCCCAGTGTGTCACTTTTTAAAAAAATTCCTTATGATGTCTTTCATCCTTATAAAATTATTAAGCTATTGGGAGCTTTTATGCCTTTTCAGTTTATTTTCTTACATAGATAATTATGTGACGTGCAAATAGGGGCAGTGTTAGTCTCATCTTCCCAAGGCTGCACCTCAGACGTGGAATGTTGACAGCAATCTCTGTTACCTTGTTCCTGTTTTTAAGATTTTACTGTTAAGGCCAGGCACAGTGGCTCACGCCTTTAATCCCAGCACTTTGGGAGGCCAAAGTGGGTGGATCATTTGAAGCTAGAAGTTCGAGACCAGCCTGGCCAACATGGAGAAACCCTGTCTCTATTTTTAAATACATTTAAAATATTAACAATTAAAACATTTTACCATTAGTATGATGCTTGATCAAGGATTTCCGGTACATACTCTTAGATATCAAGTTAAATAGGTTTCCTTTTACTCTTTTTTATTGTTTTGTGTTTTGTTTGTTTTGTTTTTTTGGTTTTTTGAGACAGAGTCTCGCTCTGTTGCCCAGACTGGGGTGCAGTGGTGAGATCTCGGCTCACTGCAAGCTCCGCCTCCTGGGTTCACGCCATTCTTCCGCCTCAGCCTCCCAAGTAGCTGGGACTACAGGCGCCTGCCACCACATCCAGCTAATTTTTATATTTTTAGTAGAGATGGGGTTTCACCTCGTTAGCCAGGATGGTCTCAATCTCCTGACCTCATGATCCTCCCACCTTGGCCTCCCAAAGTGCTAGAATTACAGGCTGTTGTTATTTTTAAAAATAAGGAATGAATCTTGGATTTTAGTGTATCAATAATTATATTTTAGTTCTTCTTTAACTGCATAATATTCCTTATAATTCCTTATGTCATATTAAAGATGTAAATTCCTATATTTTATCATACAAATGATTCATAAATGTATAAGCATGTCATCATATGAGAGTATACTTCCTTATGTTTCATGAATGCATCATGACAGGCTCATTTTTTTAATCACTGCTCAATTTGTGCCATGATGTTTTATGAGGCCTGGTTATGTCCGCGATGGTAAGAGTGTTAGCGTTTCCTCTGTGGGTACCTTCATCTACCATGAGTCTCCTGGTATGCTAGCATCACAGAATGGCAGCGGGACATTTCCAGCTTTTTCTATAGAATGAGTTTAACATAGAAACTAGATCTTCCTTGAAAATTTGGTAACACTTATCTGGAAACCTCCCTGGCCTAGTGCCTCTTTTCTGGGGTATAAATGGTATGAAAATGGGTAGATCTCCAAATGCTTTTTCCGTTTTTCTATGATTATTGTTCCTACTCAGGCTTTTCTCTTCTTGGAACAATGCTGCTAACTTGTGCTTACTTGGATATTTCTACTTCTTGTATGTTTTCAAATCCATTGGTGTGCAAGTGGACTTAGTATGTTCTTGCAAGTGTTAAGAGTCTCTCCATTAGTGTAATGACTTTCTTTCTTTTTGTTTTCCTTGAGCAATTAACAAAGATTTCTCTATTTTATTGGTCTTTTCAAAAGAATAAGCTTCTGAGGTTGATCACCCCTACTGTGTGTTCTATCTCAATATTCTGCGTTTACTCAAGCTTGTTAATTGATACTCAAATCTCTGTATTTTGTCAATTTCTGTTAGATGCTAGTATTAAAATTTCTTTATATAATCACGGATTTGTCTATTTCTTATTTTATAAGTAACAGTTTTTGCTTTTTCCAGTATTTTGTTGCAAGGTGCTTTTTAAAGGTCTTTTTGAATTATTTTGTATTTGTGGTTATTGTTGTAAGGTGCTTTCTTAAGTTATTTTTGATTTATTTTGTATTTGTGGTGATTGTTGTACGGTGCTTTTTTACGTTCCTTTTGAATTATTTTGTATTTGTGGTGATTTTCGTATGGTGCTTTTTTACGTTCTTTGTGAATTATTTTGTATTTGTGGTGATTGTTGTAAGGTGCTTTAAGGTTAAGTGCTGTCACATGTTCTTGACAGGTTGTTCCTTTTATAAATATCAGATGCAGAAAGTTTCCCTGTCCCCCCATTTACTGTGCCTTGCGATGAAGTATAGTTTTTTGATATATTGACATACCTAATACCTATCATAATTTAAAACACACATACTCCTTGACCAATAAATATGACTCCTAGGAATTTATTTGAACGCACACACATGTGCAATATTTGAAATGAAAGATACAACGTTATTCATCGCAGGCTTTGCAGGTAATAAAGGATTGGAAGAAATCCACATATGTCTTCACAGGGGTCTGGATAAACAAGGGACCCTCTGCCACTCTGGAAAGAATGAAACTACTTATGTACCAATAGGAAATGATCTGTCAGACCTATGATTAAACAAAAACAAATCCTAGGAACAAAACATTCTGTTCCTAGGATTGAACAGATGTCAATATTTGTTTAACAGAGTTGGGCAAGGTGGCTCATGCCTATAATCCCAGCACTTTGGGAGGCCAATGCAGGCAGATCACTTGAGGTCAGGAGTTTGAGAGCAGACTGGCCAACATGGTGAAACCCCACGTCTATGAAAAATACAAAAATAGCTGGGTGTGGAGGTGCATGCCTGTAATCACTTGAACTTGGGTGGCGGAGGTTGCAGTGAGCCAAGATCATGCCACTGCACTCCAGCCTGGGCGACAGAGTGACAACCTGTCTCAAAAATAAAAAGTTTTAACAGGGGAAAATCATATCTACCTATCTGCACAGAATATCTCGAAGGACGGATGGGAAACTGTTACTGCTGGCTGCCCACAGAGGACGCGGCTGGGCAAGGCGGTAGGAGGCAGCATTTTACAGAGCTGAATCTCTCAAATATTGAACTCCGTGTTTAACTATTCAAAACATAATTAAAATTAAGTGTCCACACCTGCATCTTGCATTAGCATTTGCCTATGTATGTCAGTTTCATTTCCATTTTGTGAGCTGTTTTGCATTTTCTGTTTAGTATGTATTCTCGCTATTTCTAACCTTCTAACCTTTTTTTTTTTTCTTTTTTTTTTTAGAAGGAGTCTCGCTCTGTCACCCAGACTGGAGTAGTGCAGTGGTGAGATCTCGGCTCACTGCAAGCTCTGCCTCCTGCATTCTTGCCATTCTCCTGTTTCAGCCTCCCGAGTAGCTGGGACTACAGGGACTGCCACCACGCCCGGCTAATTTTTTTTGTATTGTTAGTACAGACGGGGTTTCACTGTGTTAGCCGGGATGGTATCATTTTGATCTCTTGACCTCGTGATCTGTCCACCTTGGCCTCCCAAAGTGCTGGGAATACAGGCGTGAGCCACCGCCCACTCGCCGCCTTCGATCCTTCTTTCTCCCTTTCTTCTCTTTCCCTAGACTGAGGCAATTTTGTGACTTTTCTAGTGATTTGGAGGTTATACTTCCTGTTTCTGTCTTTCTCATCATTACTCAACCCTGTGAACAGATGTATGGAAGTGGTGCAGCAGGTAAGGAGGTATGCAGGGCTGGAGCTGTCCAGGAGCTGAGACAGTGTCAGCTGGGAGCCGAGACACTCTTAGAGAGTTCCCCAGCTGAAGAAAGTCTCCCTGCCTAAGGTCGTGATGTTTCCCAGGGCAGCCCACACCCCACATCTAATGACTGGTTGATATTGGAGGTGCGGTGTCAACTCTCACCCCAACTCTGCCAAGTCATGCAGCTCCAGAGCAGAGAGCCCCATGGGACCTGCTGGGGCCTGTCATGCCTGCAGCACAGCCCCGTGTCTCCTTAAGCCCCATCCACCCAACCCAGCTTCTCTCACTCGGCTGCAGGGAATGATCCAAACTTCCTGCACGCAAATCTCTAGCAGCGGAGTGTTTCCCAGGGGACCTGGCTTCCAAACACTGATTTCTCTAACAAGTTCTAACACACACCATCACATACAAATGGGCAGTGCCGCTCGTGAAGGGCGATACGAAGAGGCTTATCTGTATATTGGTTCTGGTAATATCCCATTAGTACATTCTCTGGACCCTTTATATTGTAGTTGTTTAAAATGGGTTGAAATTTTAGAGATCTTGATACTGGAAAATGTCATTTGTTGTAACCAAAATCCACCTGGAAAAGCATACCACAGATATTTCCATTTTAATTGTAAAAAGTGAAGTCGTTCGTTCTCTTGACACCAACAATGATCTTATAAATAACCTAATTACCTAATTAGAACACAAATTTGCATCAATTGCCAGGTGCCTGGATACTTGGAGCACAGGGCCAATGTTTTCTAGTTTTTATTAGTTTTTCATAAGGTACTTTAAAATAATCTTTGATGTTGAAGCTTGGCATTGAGGAAGTGAGAGGTAGGCAGTAGAAATTTGTGTTTGACATTAAAAAGCAGTAATGCAATTCTGTGTTTCCTGCTGCAACCAGCTCCAGGGTGCCCTGCCACTAACAGCTCAACAGAAGGGCATGAGGCACCTCTTCCCAGACTGACACAAGGAAATTAGAATAAGAATATATGAACTACGTGATGCTCCTTGGTTCTCAGGGCTGTGATTCGATGACTATGTTAGTTTCTGCTAGTACTGAAGATTTTGCAGCAGCCGAATATGTGAGCAAAGATGACATTTAAGTTCTATATGCTTCACCCACCTCATCTTTGGATCCCCCAATCACAAAGTTTTATTTGCTAGCCAATAGATAAACAAATGATTATCAGTAAACGTGCAGTCTTAGCACCTCGCACCCCAACCAGCCCCCACCTTGAAACACTAGCTGTCGGGTGCCGTTCTCAGTGCACTGCACATATGTTGGGGTGATCAGATCCAACACCAGGTCGTGGGGGCGACGAAGTCTGGCAGAGTCAAAGGATTGAGAAAAAGTTTGAGACGTAAATTGGGACCGGGGGGCATCGCGATCGTGGAGGCTGCGAAGGCCCCGAGCTCTGGGAGCCCACGCTTTTTATTGGTAATCCAACAGAGAAACAGGCAGCGAGAATGTGGGGGTCAAAAGGGCGCGTTGCATAAAGCACATGATTTACAGTTGTGGATGGTTTAGCATTTGCTCTGCTACTTGAGACAATGGAGAGCAGGTTCTTTTAACTCAAGATACAGTCAATCCTGGGAGAGCAAGGAGCAAGGAGCCAGCAAGTCTAGACACATTCCAGAGCCATGAGCCCTGGATTCTATCCAAGCCACCAGGGATTTTATGCCCTGGGCTTAGATTATGGTTCGTCAGGGTAGCCTTCCACCCTTTAGCACAGAGCTTGATGTTCCAAAGGCCAAAAGGGGTTTTAGACCCTGGGCCCCAGACATGTTCCAAGACTCTTTTTACGTTATGTCAGACATGCAAGCCCTGCCTCAGCTTCTTCCAACACTCAGCTTTTTCCTAACACACATATTCACTAACTCAGGCCTCAGCACACCTTTTCGGGTAGGTGCTACCATGTGCCCATTTTACAATGAGGTAATAAAGGCCCAGAGATGTTAAGAAACTTGCCCAGGGCCATACAGTCAAGAAGTAAGGGACTGTATCAGTCATCTATGGCTTTGTAACAAATTACCCCAGGATGTAGTGGCTTGAAACAATATTTAATATCTCACAACTTCTGTAGTCAGGAATGCTGGCAGGGCTTAACCAGGTCTTCTGCTTCAAAGTCTCTGTAAACGAAAATAAACTTCTAAGCCCCTTGCTGACTGAATGGACTCCTTGTGGTCAAGTGTACCCCAGAAAAACCTTAACTCAGCTCCCAGCCATAATGAGATGTGAGGTCAGACACACCTCATTCTACCCCTTCCCTTGTGTGGTTTAGACACAACTGACCGACATTATGTTAAAACAGAGAACGTAAGACTGGCAAATGGACTCTGTGGCAGTAAGAGACCAGATTGTAAACAGGACCCAAAGCCATGCTAGGCAAGGGTTAAGTCACACATCCCCACCCACATTCTTCTAACCACCATGGGTTTTTCTTTTTCTCTAGCAACTAAACAAGCACTGGCCTTGAGATACATTCAACAATTCCAGCTCATCCAGCTCGGAGACATTGACTAACTGACCCCGTTCCACCGGCCATAACTGCAGCTTTGACTTGAACTTCCTGAAATCTCTTTGTAGTACTACAAAGAGCCTGTAGTACAAAGAGATTGATTTCAGTAACTTTCTCCTGACCATGAACTGGTCCTGGCTGGCTGCACACTTGGACGCCTTCATGTCCTGAAAAGACCTTTTGACATATAGGGTCTAACTGTAGTACATTGAAATGTTAAGTCTCCATCCCAAAGTGAACACGGGGGGTATGTTACACGAATGTTTGTTCCATACACATGTGCCAGGACCATCACGAATATTCATAGCTCCTCCTGTCACCTGTTCAATATGCATGTTTAGCCAACCAGTTCAACATTAAAGCTCCTGTCCCAGCTTCTCTTCCTCCAACGTGTTTCTCTCCGGTCTCGGCTGGAGGCTGTGCTTCCCAGGCTGTAGGATGGCCACCTTGCAGGCTGAAACCTTTGCGGGAAATAAAGTCTCCTCTGTTTTCTAAATGTATTAATTGTGGTTGATATGGTTTGGCTGTGTCTCCACCCATATCTGATCTTGAATTGTAGCTCCCATCATTCCCATGTGTTGTGGGCGGGGCTTGGTGGGAGGTAATTGGATCATGAGGGTGGTGATTTCTCACACTGGTCTCATGGTAGTGAACAAGTCTCACAAGGTCTGGTGATTTTATAAATGGGAGTTCCCCTGAACAAGCTCTCTTGCCTGCCGCCATGTAAGACGTTATTTTGCTCCTCATTCACCTTCTGCCATGATTGTGAGGCCTCTCCAGTCATGTGGAACTATGGGTCAATTAAACCTCTTTCCTTTATAAATTACCAGTCTCGGGTATGTCTTTATTAGCAGCATGAGAACAGACTAATACAGTGGTTTTGTATTTTTAAAGTTAACATCTCTCAAGAAGTGGGTCGACTCAAGCCTCAACTAGGGCAGGATCTGTTTCCAAGCTCATGTAAGGGGTTGTTGGCTGGATTAGGGTCCAAGGCAGTTGCTGGATTAGGGGCCCCAGTTCCTTGCTTTTCCAATGCCACACCTTACTTCATCGCAGTAAGGCAGGTGTGAGGACTTACCCAGCAGGCCCAAGGCCACGCTCCCTAACAAGGCCTGAATGCAAGACTGGACCTTAGTTGGCCTCTGGCAACTTGGATTTTGGGAGTGTTCCCACCATCCCAACTGATGCGTGGTTCACTGTACTAAACTGTGTATGCAAACAATACGCCGGGTGCCCGCTCTCCCTGCCAGAGTCTGGAATGTTGGAGGTGTGAGACAGAAGGTGCCCACATGACCCCTGTAAGCTCCCTGAGCACTGAGCCTCTGATGAGCTTCCTTAAAAGACAACACTTTTCATGTGTAATCACAGCTCACTGGGGGAATCAAGGGTCTCCTGTCTGATTCCTCTGGGAGAGGACTCGCGGCGGCCTGCACCTGTTTTTTTCTAGATGTTACCCCATGTGCCTTTCCCTCTGCTGCATTCATTCACAAGCCTTTTGTGTAATAAATCATAGCAGAGTAGGACTATGTGCTGAGTCCTGGGAGTCCTCACCAAACCCAGGGGTGGGTCTTGGGGACCCCAACACAGCACAAGAGTATCACCACCAAGACAGAAGTCGCAGTCTTCTATATAATCTCATTGGAAGTGACACCCCATCGTCATTCTATGAATTAGAAGCAAGTCACAAGCTGCAGCCCACACACACAGGAAAATGCACCAGGACATGAACCCCGGAGGTGCAGGTCAAAGGGGCTGTTGTGGAGGCCCACAGGCCACCGCAGCACAGCCAGCAGTCAAGCCCCTCACCCTCCACCCCAGGCTGCTCAGCATTCGCCAAAGTGAGCAAGAACAGAGACGTCCCAAACCCACTTCCTGAGAAGTGCTAGGGAATGGAGCGCCATTTGCTAGGGTGAAGCATGTATATATACAATCCCAGACTTGTGGATGCCCAGTAAGAATTTTGTCCTCTGGGCTCACAGAGACACAGATACCACTTTTGCAGCACTTAATCATTACTCACTTACTAACTGAATAGATCTAAGATTACCACGTTTTAACACAGAGGGCCCCTGCCTTACAATTCAACTCATGACCTTTTGGCTTTATGGTGGTACGAAAGCAACACGTATTTATTAGAAACTGTACTTTGGATTTTGATCTCTTACCTGGGCTGGTGATCTGGAGTCAATATCCTTGTGATGTTGGGCAGTGGTCCGGAGTTGCTCCATCAGCCACGTGATCACGAGGATAACCAACCAACCCTCTGCAGGGCACTGTGTTACCAGATGATTTTCCCAACTGTGGCATGAACTGTTCTGAGCATGCTGAAGGTAGTCTAGGTGTACTTAATGCACTTTGATGTAGGACATTTTCAACTTATGCTGGCCTTATCAAGACATAATCCCATTGTAAGCTGCAGCATCTGTATTTAAAATTTTGTTAACGTTGGCCCCAGTCCACATAGATCCCCTCCTCTATGAGGGGCAACCAATACTGTCAATTTCTTCTGTATCCTTCCAGTTACTTTACGCACATTCAAAAGCACGTCTGTCTCTAAGCCTGCGTGTTTTCCCCCTTTACACAATGGCATCAGAATGCACATTCTTCTCCACACCTTGCTTTTTTTTCTTCGTGGTCACTGGACTCCGGGACACAGTGAGCTGCTTTAGCCCCTTTGCTGGCCACAGTGTCCGCTTGGGGCCTCTGCACCATTTGTATCCCAGTGCCTCGTCGTGGATGCTGAGGGGTTTCTGCTATTATCAACATTGCATCAAATGACTCTGCAGATGCATTTGACTCATCTGCGGGCCCGTGAAGTGGACTTGCTGGCTCAAAGTTGTCCTTTTTTTTTTAGGAAATATACTTTATTCATCTACTCAACAGGTATGTCAAAGTTCAAAGGAAACAAAGAGTTTTCCGTAAAAAGTTTTTCTCACATTTAAGCACTCCCACCAGAAGGCAACCGCTATTCCCAGCCCATGGGGCTGGCTACTTCAGAGACGCCCTCATCACAGACAAGCCTGCCTGGGCGGAAGCGAAAAATCCTTCTTCAGCCAATGTCTTTTCTTCTGCAGTGCACTCTTTGGGAATCGGAAGACCCTTACCAAAATGCTGATTAGAGAAAGAAAACCCTTCATGTTAGGAACAGTCTTCTCTTGAATGTTGCCTCAGGCTTATCCATGCACCGTATCTGTCCACCTTACTTATCAAGTTTTAAGTTCTCTTCTCCCTGTGTGGTCTGTACTTGCTCACTGCTGCTCTGTTGTCTTTGACCTCTGTGTCCAGTGCTGGAGGCTGCTCTCAGGTGTCTGGTTACCCGGGGTTGTCTAACAAGGCAAGGTGCTCACAGGCAGTGCTGAGTGCGGAAGTGACTCCTCGCTTTGAGCGTAGCCACAGGGTGGTAAAAGAGTGGGTCATTTCCCAGGAACCGTAAGGCCTATCTTACGGCTTTTCTGGAGCTGGACAGTCTCCCCAGAGAAGTATCTTCCAACAATCTCCTTCTATAGACCAAGATCTCAATCCCCTAAACGTTCTGGGGGCTGAGGGAGGACAAGGATGCCGAGAGCACTAACCCCATCCCCACACACCTGTGTGGCCCCCAGGTCCCCCACCGTGCCCGGTGTCCCCAGTCCAGGGCCTGGACCAGCAAGTATCCTTTATCGATAATGGGGCAGGTACAAAGACACTGAAACTGACTGGAAACACTTCCCACTGGCCAATTCCGGGACAACCTGAGAACCAAATGAGAACCAACCTGAGAACCAACCTGAGAACCAACCTGAGAACCAAATAAATGACAGTAAAAATAAACAAATGATGGAATAAAATAGAATCCTTGAATCCATACTGATAGAAATAAATAAAGAAGTAAAGGAGAGAAGAGTGCTTATTCTATGTAGAATGAAAACTAATGATGTAGAAGGGATGAAAAACGGGGAAAAGTCATTTGTAGCTATCGCGGTAAAAACTAGCTAAGGCAAATTATCAAGAAACAGTAAAGCTGGCAGCTAAAAGTTTGATGAGAGAGAGGAATATAGTCTTGAAATGTCTCCTTGCAAAATACTTACAAATTTTTCGGTGGAGAAACTCAGCAGGCAGACACCATATTAATAAAACAAAAAACAACAAAAAAACTTCACCACCACTGTAAAGAGAAAAACCAACATCATCAGCCTCCTGACACAATGCAGCGAAAAGAACACAGCACCACCTCTGTGGTATTCCTGTCAAAAATGCACAAATCACAGGGACACATTAGACCAACCCAAACTGAAGCACATTCAGACTACCTGACCGCTATCCTGCAAAACTGTCTGAGTCATAAAAGACAGACTGTGAACTGTTTCAGACTGGAGTGAACTTGAGACAAGACAGCCAAAGGCAACAGGTGTCACCCCAGACAAAAATTGGACTTGTGACTGCAAAAGACATTACCGGGCCGCTGGAGCGAGCTTGCCGGTTGACCTGCATCTGCATTTCTGACACCTATGCTGCGAGCTGTAAAGAGGGCCTCTGTTTCCAGGAAATACCATAGGCGCAAGGGGGTAACGGAACATGTCTGCAACTTACTGTCAAAGGGTTCAGAAAAAAATGAGTGACATGCAAACACACCAGAAGATGCAAATGCAAATGCAGAGAAATGTTCAGTGGAGAATTTGGGCGAAAAAGAAACAGGAGCTCTTCACGACACAGAGCTTCAAAGTATTTCAGAGTGGAGACTCTAGAGACAAATCCACCAAAGGCAGTGTGTGGTCGGTGTTTGTACAGACCAACACACAGAATGAGGTAGACAGGGAGACAGCAGCCTTCACAGTAAAACTGCTTTCACTGGAGAAAATAAGGATGTATTCTAACACTGCCATTTAGCAGAAAGTCTGTCCTTTCTGCTTCCTAAGAGCGAAAACAAGAATCACACATGTATGTATTTTATCATTAATGACTTTATTTAAATATTTCAAGGATCCCAACCCCATTTAAAAATAAAAATTGTAAAGCACTCCATTCAATAAAAGCACGTAAGTCCCCCTCAACAATAAGTATGACAATTCACGATACAGCTCTTACTCTGGGAGCTTATTTTACCCTTTATTCCAAAAGGCACAGTCATCTGAGGCCTCAGATATTAACCCCACTGTATGTTTATGTCACACCACTAATGTGCAACTCAATGTAATTATTAAAGCTTTTAACGCACTTCCCCAAGAACTTATAGATTCTTTCTATAAGCAATAATTAAAAAAATACTGGACCTTAAGACCAATACAGGCTTAACAAGAGACCTGAAATTTCCGCAAGGGGAGTTTTGCTTCTTGACAGAAGTACCACTGAAAGTCTATTCCCAGCAACAGAAAGACTAGACCCAGCTTGGCCAAAGAAACAAAGTAAAATGAGTGATTTCTAACACGCTAAAAGAATACGTTTTCATCCGCTCCACAAGAAAGCAGTCCTGGTCATTCAGAAGGCTCCTATCGTCCCAACAGTCTGCAGTCATTAGAAATATACGCTTCCCAGGCCACAGGCTTGTTCTGGATTCAGCTTCAGACACCAGTGACACGAAGAGGCCAGTTCTGCGTGTGAGGGATGTGGGCCCCCACTGCCTTGGGCCTGCTCACTGGGGTGGGTGGACCCCCGCAGGGTCACAGCCTGCTGTCACGTCCGGACTGTTGGCCTCTTCTGCATCTGGGCTGTTGGGCTCTCCTGCTCTCTGTCCCTCAGGCACCTCATTCTCCGGCTGTCCAGTGCTGGCTGCACTCTCATTGGTGAGGATAACCCCTTCCTTCTTCTTTTCTCCCAACACCTCCAGCCCCATCATCCTGAGATAATGAAGCCGCTCATTCTTGGGCACAAAAGTTCGAATGGAGGCCTTCCCCCGCCATCCACATAAGACGATGGGGCACTGCAGAGCGTCTGGATTCCTGCAAGCGAAAGTGGCTTCATGCAGAACATTAAACATTCCCATAACTAAATCGAACAAGGTATAACATGCAACTGCTTAAAAAAGAAGACCACAGAAAACCCGTACCCACAAAACTCCCACAACTACTGGGAGGACATTTTCATCTGTGATCCAAGGGGCAGGTTTTCTCAAAGGGAGATGAGCTTCCTTCTTTGTGTCCTGAGTAAGATTCTCACCCTCACTTTCACCTTGCCTCTTTAAGTTCACAATGGAGTAGGCCCCAAGTCTACAGATTTCACACACACTTTCAGTGCTGGCATTTCCACATACTTCCTGCTCAAACTTAACTTACTGTCCCCCGCCCTGCGTCACCTCACCCCACTAAATGAGAAGCGTTTCTCGACAGGCTCCTTGCAGCTCACCTCTAAGTTTCCTAAGTGAACTGAGGCTCCTGAGAGGCTGGGAGACTCAGCCCCTAGCAGGGCTGCCAGAGCAGGACCCAGGACCACCCATCCTTTTGATTCTCAGCGTTTTGCATGATTTGTTCTGTAGGGACCCCACATGGCAATCTGAGCCCTGCTGGGCACACAGTGCTCATTTCCGTTCCCAGCACACAGTGTTACCCACAGTCAAAAACATCCCCGCGTCTCTGAACCTGCGCCGACCCCCCCTACCTTCCAGGCTCCACCTGTCCAGCCAGCTGGCACCAATGCCTCAGCAGAGATGGAAGCCACTATTTCCAACCTCTCTCATGTTACCTGATTTCTTTCATACGGGACTCTGAGCTAGATTTTAGGTTCCCAATGGCCATGTTTAATCACCTTTCCATTTTTCCTAATGTAAAGCAGGGGCACTACGTTGGTTTTAAGAAGTAAAAGGAAAACATAAGAAATTCCCAACTCCCATCTTCTTTAAAAAAAAAAAAATCATTATTCCTGAAGTTGACTTTTCACCTGTGTATTTCACCAAGTAGAAAAGTTTAAATATGGAAAAGTGAATCCACACCTTAAAATATCTCAATGTTTTCTATTGTGGGCCACATGGGACTGTTATTTTAAAAACCATTTCCGTGTCTTTACTCCAACTCTTGTAAAAACACTCAGAAGCCATCAGTCACTCACTAGATGCTCCTGCCCCTTCACCATCCAGACACCATCCGCCTCCAGCAGCTCCCCAGGGTGCCCATGCGCACGGCCTCCCTGACCTCCACAGCCCGTCCATCTGTTGTTCCTTCGCCAAGTGCCTGCCCCTCCCACCTCAGCCCCTACCTGTCCTCTCTCCGCATGGCAGCCTGACAGCCTGAACCCTGAGGACATGCGGCCCCTCGGCCTCCCTGCCAACCTCTTACCTGTCCCTCCTCCTTCCCTCCTTGGCTGGGCCCGCCCCGACCCCCAGCTTGCTCCTACTCAGGATCTGCACTGTGGTGGTTCCTTCAAGCTAGCACTGGATCCCCAGTCTAACACTAACTTCCCAAAGAAATCTGTACAGTGGTTCTACCTATTCACTCCCCCAAATCCCAGTCAGCCCTGGACCCCATTTTATTGCCTCCTCTCAGAAATGGTGTTTCATGTCACCAAGAGGGAGCTGTTGCAGGTGAGATCCTAATTCTGCCATTCATGAGCTGAGGAGCTCTGGGCAGGCCACCTAACTTTCCATCCTGGCTTCCTCCTCTGGCAAGTGCTGCCAAAACCAGCACCTGCTCCCCCAAGGCCCCCCATGAGGATGCAGGGTGAATACATGCAAGCAGCATGGAGCAGTGGTCCTGTGGGGACCGTGAGCGTGAGCGTGAGCAAATCCCATGCTCCAGCCCTAGCACTCCTGATGCAATAACGTGTCGGCAATACACACGGTTGAACCAGCCTTGACGACGAAAGAACGGAACCTCACTCAACTGTCCAATCTTTACACTTACTCTGTACAAGACAGAAATTTTCACTGGTTTCTAATGCTTAAAAAATAAGTACTATGCATTTTATTCTCTATAAGTAAAACTTCATTTAGCCTGAGCTGAGTGTTCTATGAAACCGTATCTTCATGACGACCTATAGGAATATTTTGGTTCTGAAGTTTTCACAAGGCTACTTCTGAGGAACAATCATAAAAGGCCTGAAGAAGGTCCCCACCTTCCCAAGTCACTTTCCTCACCAATGAGAACACTGTAGCTAATGACAAGGCGTGTGCATCTAAGGACAGGGCTTGTACTGACTTACGCAGAATCTGGTTCATACTTCAGCACGATGCTTCCCTTTGCTGGAAGAGAAACAGACACACATTTGCCAAGTTTTCCAGGTAGTGGATGTGTGCGCTGAGCACGTTTCTGCACCTAGTGATGTGTTAGGTATTCTGAAGAAAGAGAACAACAAATAATCTACATTCTTGGCCTCAAGGATCTAGATGGTGAAAAGAGGCCGTCTGGACACATGAACCAAGTCCAAATGACGCAGTAGGGACAATCCGGAAGAGGACCGAGGCAAAAGCCATTCAGGGACTTCAAGGGATGTCACCTGACAAGCCACTCTGAGAAGCAAGGAGGCCGGGGATTAACTGCTGGTTCATTCTTCAAAATTCAAGATTAAATAAACGTAACACCAACTCCCAGAATGGCATGAAATACATAAAAATTGTCTAAAACAATACTGCAATCATCTAAGTGCAGGATTAAAAGAAAACCAGTATAAACAGTTCCCTTATCCTTTACAAGAATCTCTACTTTAAATTGTGGTTCTTGCCTGGAGACGGCAGCGGGAGACAGACTCCACAGAGCAACTTTTATATCCTGAAGGAACGCCAAGTTTTAAACGCAAGTAAGAGACATAACTGCAAGAAGTGATTCATGTACTTCTGATCAAATTGAGCCAAAAATATTAAACAGCAAGTTATTTAAAAAAATAAACAAGAACGAAGACAACAGAAAAACAAAATTAGAAGAGCTTGGAGAAGGGCCGGGCGCGGTGGCTCAAGCCTGTAATCCCAGCACTTTGGGAGGCCGAGACAGGTGGATCACGAGGTCAGGAGATCGAGACCATCCTGACTAACACGGTGAAACCCCGTCTCTACTAAAAAAAAAATACAAAAAACTAGCCGGGCGAGGTGGCGGGAGCCTGTAGTCCCAGCTACTTGGGAGGCTGAGGCAGGAGAATGGCGTGAACCCGGGAGGCGGAGCTTGCAGTGAGCTGAGATCCGGCCACTGCACTCCAGCCTGGGCAACAGAGGGAGACTCCGTCTCAAAAAAAAAAAAAAAAAGAAGAGCTTGGAGAAATGATTTTTATGCTTAGGGGAAAAGGTCACTGGAGTGATGTGAAGTGGAAGCTGATGAAATATAAAAGCAGCAATACGACCAATAATCTACTCCGGCTGGCTAGCAGAAAAGTCAGAACCGCTGGCAAGACTCTGACTTTGCTCTAACACAGGCGATTAAAATCCGCATCTTAGCCAGTCTTGTGAGGCTGTGTACGTTAAAAAACAAATTTACCGGCCAGGCGCGGTGGCTCACGCCTGTCATCCCAGCACTTTGGGAGGCCGAGGCGGGCAATCATGAGGTCAGGAGATGGAGACCATCCTGGCTGACATGCTGAAATCCCGTCTCTACTAAAAATACAAAAAATTAGCCAGGCGTGGTGGCAGACGCCTGTAGTCCCAGCTACTCGGGAGGGCTGAGGCAGGAGAATGGCTGAACCCGGGAGGCGGAGCTTCCAGTGAGCCAAGATCACACCACCACACCACCACACTCCAGCCTGGGCGACAGAGCGAGACTGGGGCGGGGTGGGGACAAAAACAAAAACAAAAATAAATTTACCCACGCACAGAGACCTACTTCCACCCACCCCCGACCTGCTGACAGGCAAGTGGGTCAAGAGCTCTGTCTGCGGGCCTTGCTAGGGCTGCTCACAGGCTGACCCCTCCTCTCCCTGGACTCTCTGGCCCAGCAAGGTGAGCGAAGGCCAGCCCCGCACGCCACACAGACACACCACAGGCTGCTGGGCAGCAGCGGGGTGCCACCAGGGCCTGGGGAAGTACAGCAACCCCAAGATAGCTTTGACCCTTAGCATTCTGAATTATCAATCAGGGATCTACAGAGCCCTCTGGAAATTGATGTAACCATAAATAAACTGAAAAATATGACTGATAAATATGCCCCAGAGTACACCACCTGTATTTCTGCCATCCTTTTAAAAAGGAATACAAGCTATGTGTCTATGCATTTCAAACTACTCACCCAGGTCCTTCGCTTGACTGTACGTCTCACTGCTGAGTTTTCTAAAAAAGGGATTTTCCTGGGTCAATAGTATCTTAACATCTTCCATTGATACAGTAATAATTCTTGAATTAATAAATGGATACAATGTATATATTCCCTGTGTGAATAAACAGAAGGGATACCATGATGTCATTCACCAACAACAACAGCCTGCTCCCCGGCTATGGTGGCGTGTCGAGCCCTCACTACGGCCCCTCCTCTTGGACAGGTGTGGAACCCGCCCCCTACGAGGGGAAACCAGCACCCTGGGTGAGCTCAATAACCTCTGAGGATCAAGTGGCTGGTAGGTGCCAGCCAAGCCCTGAGCCACTCAGACCATCTGGCTGACCAGAAAGCCCATCTACTCCCAACTGCTTCAGTCATCTGTGGCTACTGCTGTTCAAATCCACTTCCAAAATTACCTCCTGTGCCAGCCGGAAAGCACAGTCAAACTCTTCACCACTGTTATTTCGACACCAGACTTTTATCCCTGTGTTAATAACCTTTAAGTAAAAAAAAAGATGAGTAAGTAAAAATAAGATGAAGCACACACGGAGATGAACACAGGACCACCTCCTGTAAGGACGCTGGGCCACATGGAGCAGCCGTCATGGAATGGGAAAGGAGAGGAGAAGCAGAAATCCACTGAGAAACCCCGGTAAGAACCAACTGATACTCGCAACTTGTGTTTACGTAGTTTAGAGGACAGTAAAGCAAATGAAAGAAGGGCCCCCAAATGGCCAAATTCTAAGGGAAGTGTCTCAAAGGACAAATCCCAAGGGTCGAGGCAGCAGGACTCGCAGCCTCTAGGCCCTCGGTACCTTCTCTGCCCAGGAGGGCGGGCTGTGAGAACTATACCAAGGCTCACCCGGCTGTGGGAACGGGGCACAGAAAAGACACAGGCCACCAGATTCAGGACTCTGGTAGGAACCACTCAGCCCTGTGCCAGTCAACAGCTCTGAAATCACAGGTCAGGCTCAGGGACCCACAGCCGTTGCTACAGGTGGGGAGGGCAGATGCCAGGGTCTGCTCCAAAGGAAACCTAAGCTGCTGTGAGAAGCCACACGCATCCTGAATCACACAGCACTCGGCGTCTGTGCGGCGGGCACCTTCATTTTCTCGCTGTTGTTCAGCAGCACGTTCCGCAGCTCCTTAGAAACCATGTAGAGCTGCCTTTTCTTCCCTTCTGTAGTCCGAGTCAGCAAATTCATCCTCGGGAATGAAGGGGCCAAAGCATAAAATTTCCTGCACACAGAAACAGTGCTGTTTACACACAAGGAGTTCAACATCTGGTAGACTGTTTCTAAACATCTCATTCTCCTCCTCTAGAATTCAATCCCTAAAACTGCAGTGTGGTTCAAGGGTACTGGGCTCTGTTCTGGACTCCAGCTTCTAAACGTCATCCACTTCCACCTGAAACCCCCACGCAGCATTTATTTGGGGCACGACTTGATCAGAAACCTAAACTAACAAGCGCAGCTTCTCTCCCTTGGCCGCTACTCCAATGACAATGACCTGATAACACTACTTCCGAGACTTTTTTTTTTTGAGACGAAGTCTTGCTCTGTCACCCAAACTGGAGTGCAGTGGTGTGTTCTCGGCTCACTGCAACCTCTGCCTTCCAGGTTGAAGCGGTTCTCCTGCCTCAGCCTCCTGAGTAGCTGTGATTACAGGCACACACCACCACACCCGACTAATTTTTTTTTGTATTTTTAGTAAAGATGGGTTTCACCAGGTTGGTCAGGCTGGTCTCGAACTCCTGACCTCGTGATCTGCCCGCCTCGGCCTCCCAAAGTGCTGGGATTATAGGCGTGAGCCACCGCGCCTGGCCAAGACTTACTTTTTAATAGACTTTTACAAACGGATGCAAAGGACCAGTTATGCAAAAGACAGTAAGTGACCGCCCTGGTAAATAGATTCTAAAATTCAATGAATAAGAAAGAAATGAATGTCAGACTTACCCTAAACCCTTTTCCTCTATGTTCTGTCTATGTCATCCCTAATTAGCCCCTACACACGCGGCTCTTCATTTTTCTACAGAAACTGAACTAGACAGCTTTGGCCACTGGTCTATATAGTCAACTCAGCAATTTAGGTTCAGGATCACAACTAATTTAGATTCATAATCTAAATAATCAGTTGTTCTTTATCTATCATGTTCACAAAGTTTACTTTCTCCTAAAATTGAAAGGTTGAGTAAATAACCTCTAAAGTTTCATCCTACTCTAATATGCAGTTAAAAAGGTTTAAAAAAAAGCTAGACAGCTACATACAAAACAATGGTTACATGTGATCAGTTGTGCATTTGATACTCTATAGTAAATTTCTTTAAATGAATAATTAAAAAGGCTGAATCCTTACTCAATAGGTGGAAATAATGGGTCATCTTCAGGAATAAATACAAATGGGTCTTCTTTAAATCCAAATAACTTCATTTTCTTTGATGGAGGAGGACTAAAAAGGGAATCAGGATGAGACAAATCAATCTGTAATGGGTGGTAACCTTCAATACTAAAAGCACATTCTTCCGTTCTGTGCAACATAAGGTTTGCGGCAGCAGATGCTGACCCTTTCCAGCCTCCACAGGTTCCATCCCTCACACTGCATGTGCCTGACACCACACATGCACTGCCCCCTCAAACCCACCAAGAAGTGGCTCTGGGATCCCATTTCATCCAAAAGGACTGTGAAGACACCAGTGTTAGATCAAGACATAACCCCCTTTCTTACCCACACACGCCATCTTTCTTATTGCCATTATTCTCTAAATCCTCAGCTGCATGAGCTATTTCTGTGTCACCAGTTCCTGTGAATGACGGACTTTCCAGCTTAGCGGGATCTGCGGCTTTCCCTTCTGCGGGACCTGCAGGGCTCAGCTGTGTGCTTTCTCTGGTCTCTGCAGATTTACCCTGCAGCTGTCATAGAGAACAATTTCACTGACACACAAAGAGCAGCATTCTTTGTGCCGCTACGAAAAGTTAAAAATAACAAGCTCACAAAATCCATCAGTTCTATTTTTCCTGCAGCATTATATGTAGAGAAAGACAACAGAATTTTTTTAAAGTGTCATGTTAAATCTATTTGCTATTATAAACAAAATTCATGGACAGTTTCTTTGGAGTTAAAGCTGATTCTACCTTAATCCCACAAAGAGCATATATAGCCTGTTCCTTAGCAGAGGCTTACACCACCAGCTTGTTCTCGTGTAAAAACGCTTATCATGCATTCTGCTCTGGGTAAGGCACACTGAAGGACACACGGTGCGCCAAGCACGATTTCTAAAATACCCGGCGAGGCAAAGAGACAAGTATATATGTAACGAGAAAGGAGGGTAGGAACTGTTCCTGGGCACCTGGACAAACTGCCACAAGAACTAGAAGACAGGGTGCCCCAGGCACCAAGGAAACACCTGCCAAAGAATGAACTTCTGAATTAGGGCCATGGTATAATTTAAATTTGGCTTTGGGAATGAGCAAAATGTTTTACTCTTATTAAAGATCTTGAAAAAAATACGTGTCCTTTTTAACAAGTCACAAAACTGATAAAAGTCGTCATTCCTCAGTCCCTATGAAGTTAAGTTTAAAAAATAGGATTATTTCAGCACAGGCAAGTTCATTTTATTCAGAGCCACAAAGCTACTAAGCAGAGAAGCCGGGAGCATCCCAGGGAACACATTTTATTTCCATGTTAATATAATGTAAAAAAGCAAAAAACAAAACAGATGAACCCCAAGCCTGTGAGCAGGTCAGTGAGGGCACACACGCCTCCCGTCCAACCTTAGCTTCTCCCAGAGGGGCGTTCTTGTCGAGTCCAAGGGCACGTTCTCCCATCTCTGTTCTACCTCAATCACCTCATTCTGGACCTTCAAATACCAAGGTCAGTGTCCGCTTCCCTGGCCTGACTTCTAGCCGAGTGCTTACGGGCCTCAGCACCGCAAAAGATCACGGCATCCTGACCACGGGGACTCTACCTGCGTTCCCAGTAGGACCAACAGCAGCACAGGCCATGCTAGCACTAGATCTATTGAACTAAATGAATAAGAAACTGACACAGTAACAGAAACAGAGAAGTACTCGTATTACTTAAATGAGAAAATGACAATAAGTTGTTCTAAAAAGTAAGATTATACATAAGGAACGAACTGAAAAAAATGTCAAAAACATTTCTACATAAGTATTAACATGTCAGAAACATCGATGTAATCCCCAATGCAGGCCAACCTAAAGCATGCGTCTCTAGGACAGGCTCCTCTGTGACTGCACTGTGCTGTGCAGCTGGGCAGTCACCAGCCTGTGGGCACTGACCACTTAAAATGTGACAATGCAAAGTCTAAAACACAAGCTACTGAAACCTAGTATGAGTGAACGCAAAGTATCTAATACTTTACAATATAATTTCTTAGACTGATTCCATGAAAATAACATTCCATCAGAGTTAAGATACCTTGTGAGACTTTTAGCCTCAAAGTGAAACACTTTCTAACCGGACAGAAAAACCCTGGTGACGGCAGGAGAAGTGCAGTCGCCCTCTGCCAGTCTGAGGCTGTACGTTCCAACGTTAATCTGCACAAACTGTGCCCCAGAAAAAGGCTGGAGCTCTTTGCGGAACTGTTTCCTTTTTGTTTCTCCATAGGCTGAGCTTTTCTGTCCTAATTTTCAAGCATGGATCTTAAAGAAATAGAGACTTCCAGACTTTGATTCCAGGCCAGGTTCTATCATCACGGAAGGCAGATTTATGAATAAATAATGCTGGCGTGATACAGGTGAGACAGCATGCATTACAAAGGACTGTGTGTCAGGATGAAGGCAAGACTCTTTCTTCACCACTCTGCTTCCTGGCCCGCCTTGGAAAGCAACCAGCAGGCAGTTTAGATCCATCGCAAACAGGCCGGGCTGCATCTTTCTAGCCAGGTCTGGACGAGGCTGTTACCATTCCTCGCAGCCAAGGTGAACCCGGGCTGGCTGGGGGTCAGCAGAGCTCTGCTATCTGTAATCGGTGAAATAAGCCACTCACAAGGGCTGGAGCACAGACACCCGGGGCTTCCGATTCAGAGCTACTGAGCAATTTTTCGTGTCTTTTCAACTTTTATTAAATAACTGGATTTACAGTGTGGCAGGAATACATTCCCCCAAACACTGACTTCTCCACGTAACTATCACCTATGAGAAATTTCTGCTTTTTGGAAAACCTGATATTTAAATGAATTTCCCCTCATTCAGGCTCAGCTATCCTGCTGCCCACGGGAAGCAGCTCTTCTTTCCTCTGCACTTCTACTACACTCCGGCTAGTTTTTGTCTTAAATGTACAAGATCAAATGTTATGTCATTTTGGAAAAAGAAAAACTCACCTTTGGCTGACGTTTATTCCACGGCATTGAAGATTTTTTCACCAATACTGCCACGAAAAACCCTCCAGTATTCTGATGATGGGGTAATATCCTAAGACTAAATATATATAAAAACATATATAAAATCCACACTTCTGAACTAATCAAAAATGCATTCTTTCACTATTAAAACAAATACCGCAAGGATAATGCAAGAGAAAAACCATGTCTTCAACCCTCACTCATAGAATGGCCAATATGTAAACTTACATTTTTTTTTTTTTTTTTTTTTTTTGAGACAAGGTCTGGCTCTGTTGCCTAGGTGGGAGTACAGTGGCATGATCTCGGCTCACTGTAGCCTCCACCTCCCGAGCTCAGGCAATCCTCCTGTCTCAGCCTCCCAAGGAGCTGGGACTACATACAGACATGCAACACTCTGCCCGCTCAGTTGTTTTTTTGTTTTGTTTTGTTTTGTTTCCTGTAGAGATGGGGTCTTGCCACATCGCCCAGGCTGGTATCAAACTTTTGAGCTCAAGTGATCCACCAGCCTTGGCCTCCCAAAGTGTTGGGGATTACAAGCATGGGCCACTACACCTGGCCCACTTTGTAATCTTTAAAAAGTTCATGAAGGCTGGGCATGGTGGCTCATGCCTGTAATCCCAGCACTTTGGGAGGCCGAGGCAGGCAGATCACCAGAGGTTGGGAGTTCGAGACCAGCCTGGCCAATGTGGTGAAAATCCATTTCTAATAAAAATACAAAAATCAGCCAGGCATGGCGGCGGGCACCTGTAATCTCAGCTACTTGGGAGGCTGAGGCACGAGAATTGCTTGAACCCAGGAGGGAGGTTGCAGTGAGCCGAGATCGAGCCACTGTACTCCAGCCTCGGCGACTGTCAGACTCTGTCTAAAAAAAAAAAAAAAAAGTTCCTGACGTACCCTAAGCATTACCATTTACATTCTAGCCAATTCCACTATTAATAAATGCTCAATGCCAGCAACTAACAGGCAAGAGAGCCACACTGGCAGGGAAGTTCACACACATGGGGTTGACCCTGGCATAGCCCAAGCCTCACAGCAATGTCACCTGCTGCCTCCAACTCACCCCAACAAGACTCACCAGCTCACCAGGGACGGGCCTTAACCTTCCCCCTCCCCACACCTGGAGGCCCCACCAACTCACCATCGCTCCAGGTGCATGGCCTGCAGCTTTTCCGGGTCTTGCGGAGGGAACATAGTGGGTCGGATCTGGGTATGTCTGCTGTGAGGAACAGTGTCCCAGTCTGTAAACCACTGCCCATCTTTGGTCATTACCTGCAGAACCACAGGGTACACTCCAGATTACTAGCACCATCCAGTAACAAAAATCACAGGGTAGGCGGGTCCATTCTCTCAAAGGTAACGAATGGTCATTCTCATGCGCTCCAAAGACAGGAAGATTCTTTGCCAAGACAAAACAAAACAATCTTTACAGAAAATCCCCAAAT
Source organism: Piliocolobus tephrosceles (assembly GCF_002776525.5). Taxonomy (NCBI): domain Eukaryota; kingdom Metazoa; phylum Chordata; class Mammalia; order Primates; family Cercopithecidae; genus Piliocolobus; species Piliocolobus tephrosceles. The sequence goes on from NC_045437.1 coordinate 6,058,575, forward strand.
TATTAATACATGAATTCTGTTAAAAACAAAGATGAAATACATTTATTCTAAAAACCAGTACAAGCATGATAAAATAACATTTTCCATCTAGTTATTTCTTTTTAAACAAGCCCCAGGCTGTTTCTGGCCTAAAATTGTAATAAATTATTTCATATTGGAAACAAGGCTTGAATCCCAGCCCAATTTAAAAAAAAAAAATTTAAAAATTAAAAAAGCAAAGCTACCCTTACAGGAATGAGAGTAAAGGAGTTTATTTCTGTACATGAAGTAAAGAAAACTTTTCCACTGCCAAGAATAAACATGCCACTTGTCATGAAATCACACTCTGAAATGGATTCTAATTGGCATAGCAGATGTAGTATTTATTCAAGTAACCCACACGTGAATGCTTTGAAACTTGACTCTACTTCGGCGATGCCGCACCTACTCTTTAGAATGAAAGTTCTCGAGGAAAGGTTACCTTCCACTGTGTGATTCCAGGCATCCACTTCAGCCCTGGCAGTTCATCAGACACATCAGCAAGCTCCAAAGCACCTGTGTAGCAAAAGCACGGACGTCTTTTGTTTTTCAAAAAAGTATAACATACTATGCTCGGTGAAAAAAAACCAGACACAGATCACATATTATGATTCCATGTACAGAAAATGTCCAGGGAAGGCAAACCTATCGACAGAAAGTGGATGACTGGTTGACGTGGCTCGGCTGGAACGGGGAGCAAGTGCTGTTGAGCAGGAAGGGTCTGCTAGGGTGACAGGAATGGCCTAAAGCTGGACTGTGGTAAGGGGCTGCCAACTAGGTAAACTTACTAAAAATCACTGAACCATACACTTAAAACCAGCAAACGTTAACAATATGTAAATGACACCTCTAAGTTGTTCCAATGACAGGGCATTGAGGAGTCTTCCACGAACGCGAGACTAACTCCGCAAGAAGACAACCAGGAGGCTGGGCTGCAGGACGCCTGCTCCATCTCCCCATTCCAGTGCACACCAGGGCAATGCTGTGGGTCTCCATGCAGGCATGTCTAACAAACACCCCAGAGCAATGCTGAAAATGAACTGTGGGAATTTTTAAACCTCAAGTTTGTGGTCCCAGGAAGTTTCCTAAAATTGCCCATCGGGACACAGTCAGCCCGATTTTAAAAACAATGCAATAATAGCTGTGAACACACACTGGCCTTAAGTGTCCATACCAGTGACACAACAAGCTATAAGGTGAGGCCATTACAGGAAACTGGTGAGACCAGCTACTAGCACAGATACTGATGTGACAGCCTCTCAGCAGAGGAAAATTCAACAAATCTCCCAGAAAATATGAAAATGGGACAATGACAAAAACAAAGCAGAAGAATCCCCAAGACGGAGAGCAGCAGTAAGACACCTCTGAAGCAAGCACTGGACTGACTGCTGCCATCATTTCTGCATTCTCTTCCTTTTAAAAGCTAACACTAAATGACAGTGCAGGCAAACACTGACGGGCTTCTCCACCAAACACTGTCCGGGGCCTCATAAACAAGCAGGGCAGGCATCAGGTGTTACCTCACCATCCCAGCACCTGGGTTGGAAGCTGTCAGTGCTGCCCCATGTCGCCCTTTCTCCAGTAAAGCTGTTGAGCACTTTCAGGTGGGGGGAATGCACCCCACTCCAGTCAAAATCACCAGCAACCACCTACTCTAAGGCTCAGCCAAGGTCTGCTTCTTCCTGGATACAGCCATATCCATGCACACCACCTCTGACAGAGGAACGGTAGGAAGCATCTCCAATGCGGTCTGAAGTACCCCACACGCAGAAAGCTGTCTGTGACGTCATACTGTACACAGGCCCCCACACACAGAAAGCTGGCTGTGACGTCATACTGCACACAGGCCCCCCACACACAGAAGGCTGGCTGTGACATCATACTGCACACAGGCCCCACATGCAGAAAGCTGTGACATCATACTGCACACAGACCCCCACACGCAGAAAGCTGGCTGTGACATCATACTGTACACAGACCCCACACACAGAAGGCTGGCTGTGACATCATACTGTACACAGACCCCACACGCAGAAAGCTGGCTGTGACATCAGACTGCACACAGGCCCCCCACACGCAGAAAGCTGTGACATCATACTGCACACAGACCCCACACGCAGAAAGCTGTGACATCAGACTGCACACAGACCCCCACACGCAGAAAGCTGGCTGTGACATCAGACTGTACACTGGTCCGTGCTGGAAACCCATGTGTCCAGTAAGAAAATGAATACAGAATAGGAGACCCACTCAATGAATTAATTCATTTTTGACACTTGCTAACAGGAGAAACTACTATGACATACTGGAATGTTAGGTGAAAAAGCAAGGTATTTAGATATACACAACACAATCAAAACTATTCAACACAGTGAAGACTAGAAGTTGCAAAAAGCAATGTAGTTACTCGAAGGAAAAGAATCCATGTACCTTTTTTCTAAATATGAATGCCCTTACACATAAAACCCACTGGCCAAACGGTGCTTGCTGTTCTTTGAAATCTCCTATGGGGAGGCAGAAGCCAGTCCCTGACCCAGAACTCCCTCCACCCGCAAGGTGTCTCCCCTGGCATCTCAGAAAGCTAAAATGATTCCAAAATTTGAATGAAGAACCTGAGCACACTCTTTCTTCTCGTCTTGCAGTGAAGCTTGCCCTTAGAACAAAGTTCAACGGTATGTCACAGTCTAACACCTTCTGTGCCCTGTGATGATGAGGAGACAGGCCTCATTTTAAAGGTGAGTGTTTGAAAGCACATCATCTGCTCTACTGGTAATAAAAGTGCAGTTCTGGCCTTGGTGTGCCTTGCTCCATTATCTTATTTGTCAACTGGTTCAGAACCTGGACAGGGAACGAGGGCGTTATTTACTGGGCTTTCAAAAGAAGGCCTGCCAGGCCGGGCATGGTGACTCACACCTGTAATCCCAGCAGTTTGGGAGGTCAAGGTGGGCAGACTGCCTGAGGTCAGGAGTTTGAGACCAGCCTGGCCAACATGGTGAAACCCCATCTCTAGTAAAAATACAAAAATTGGCTGGGCGTGATGGCACATGCCTGTAGTCCCAGCTACTCGGGACGCTGAGGCAGGAGAATCACTTAACCAGGGAGATGGAGGCTGCAGTGAGCCGAGATGGCGCCACCACTGCACTCCAGCCTGGGCAAGAGTGAGACTGTTTCAAAACAAAACAAAACAAAACAAAAAAGCCTCCCACTGGCAAACACACATAGACAGACATACAGCCAGCTAGAACCACGAATTTGGTGAAGTCTGAAGAGATTCGCAAGCGTTCACTCAGAAAACCAGCAGTAATATTCTGAATACAAGAAAAATACAGACATTCCAGCCTGGGGAACAGAGCAAGATTCCAAAAAAAAAAAAAAAAAAAAAAAAAAAATGCTTCCCATCGTGCAAACACACATACAGACAGACATAAAGTCAGCTAGAGCCACAAATTTAGTGAAGTCTGAAAAGATTGGCAAGCATTCGCTCAGAAAACCAGCAGTAACATTCTAAATACAAGAAAAGGAACCAGCCAGCCAGTCTGGAAACCAGAAAGACCAATGAAAATCCACAAGCAAGAAAGGTTTCAGACCGACGAAGACGAACCCATCAGTACCCCAGGACAATCCCATCTGCTCGTCCCTCCTCAGTCTCGATCACCAGCATTCCCGTTTTCTTTTTCACCCTGCAGCTTTTCCTCACTGCCCCGAGCCTGGGTCACGCTTGCTCACTCTTAACTTTCAAATGCGGTGCACTGTGTGTGAGGTTCTGTCCACTCTTCCCCAACTAGAGATCAGTGGGTTTTCAGGAGAATGATGCTTCCCCACTGCTGCTGCAAAGAGAGACCCACGGGAATGAGAACCAGAACTTGGATTCAACCTGCTTTCAGATGACAACCCCTCACGAAGCCACTCCTTCAAACACTGGTATGTTCAGGAAACAGGAGAGGGTGGCAGAAAGCATCTAGAGCTCCAGGCAAGTAACCCCGTCCTACAGCACAGCCAGCCCAAAAAAGCACATAGCGTGTTCTCTGAACGGTGACAATTTCGTGGTAATGAGACAGGCAAATGGCAAGTTATCTCAAATGTGAGGAAAGTAAAGCCTGGTGGACTCAGGTCAGCAAGTCCTGCCTGCAAAGGATGACTCCAGCCACGAGTAAGGGCAGGCCTGTGCGGACAAGAGCCTCTCTCGCCTGAGAACTTAGGAGACCTGGCTTTTGGTCCCAGCTACAAGCTTACAACAGAAAAAGGGGAAAAATTAACCACCTAGAGTACTTAACTGGGCAACAGAGACTTAGGAGAGTAGCAAATGCTTAAAGGATCTACAAACATTTTAAGTTAAGCAGCACAAGATGGGCTGTGACTGCTCACCCCAAGTTAAGAAAGCCGCTCACCGAGAAACCGGGAGAAGCTGTCTTTAAAAAAGACAAAGCGTACCAGCAAAGAACGCAGTGAGAACGCCCAGGAACTGGGGCTCGCCCTCAAGTCTGAGTCGTAAATGCAACTAGGCATGCAAATTAATAAATGCAATCCATTTTCCTTCTCAGGGATCTGAAAGCAGACTGTGGCAAGGGAAATAGGAGGTGTTTGTGCTGTTCAAGCTGCCTGGAATCATGGTTTTCTAAATTCCTAGCTAATGAACACAAAAATCTGAGCAGGATTCAACAGTCCTAACAACCGATCCCAAATCACACTTGAAGGAGTTAATTTCACTACAACTAAACTATTACGTCCCCCATGCTCCCCCTCACACACCTTTTGGAATAAAGTATCACCAACACCATGGCAATTATGACCATGCAAAAAACATCATCCAGAAATGACATCTTTACAGAGGTCTACGTAAGCACAGGAAAATAAACACAACATTAAATTCCAGCTTAAAGGACTGTGAAGGCATCAGCAACCACAGGGCTGAGGGCACAACCCAGACCAGCCAGTCGCCGAGGGGAGCCTCACTGGAAGGATGGCAGTGGGTGGGCACTGCCCAGGAAATGCCTGTCTCACTGGCTATGCACCAACTGACCTCACACACATGGGTACAGGAAACACAGTAAGTTTGAAATTTCTCATTATTGACTCTAAGGAGAATATGATGGGAAAAGTTAACATTTTGGCAAAACATAAAAGGAGAAATATTTTCTATCAATACACTGTAGAAATATGTTGCTGTTTCAGAATATTCTGTATTATCTGTCGGTCCCTCAGCATAAAACTGTATGAGGTGACCTCACACTCACTAGGATGGCTACTAACAACAAAGAGCCCCAGCTAAGAAGTGTCCCTGAATGTGCAGAGAAATTGGAGCCCTTGTGCACTGGGTGTAGAAACGTAAAATGATGCAGCCACTGTGAAAAAGAGCATGGTGGGGGCCCCCCAAAATTAAACACAGAATTACTATATGATCCTATGATCCAGCCATTCGACTTCTGAGCGTATATCCAAAGAATCGTAACCAGGGTCTTGGAGAGAGATCTGGATACCATGCTCACAGCAGCACTGCTCACGACAGCCAAAAAGTGGAAGAAACCCAGATGTCCATCAACAGATGGATGGGTAAACAAAATGCGGTTCATATAGACAACAGAATAGTGTTCAGCCTTAATAAGAAATGCAATTTTGACACACACTACAACACAGGTGAGCCTTGAGGACCCTGCAGTAAGTTAAATAAGCCCCCAGTCACGAAAAGACAAATACAGTATGATTCCGCTTCTGTGAGGCCTAGAGTAGTCAAATTCACACAGACAAAAAACAGAATGGTGGCGTGAGGGGCAGGGAAGAAAGAGAGAGACGGCAGCTACTGTTTACAGGAGTTCAGAGTTTCAGCTTTGCAACGTGAAGATTTCTGGAGATGGATGGTGGTGGTGATTAACAATGGGAATATACCTAATGGGACTGAACTGCAGGCTCAAAAATGATTAAGATGGTAAACCTCATGTTATGTGTATTGCACCACAATTGAAAATTTTACAAAAACAGTGATAAGGATCTGACAATTTTTCAAATTTAGGAAAAAACAGCCAAAGCTCCTTTTGTTTCCAAACCTCCAAATTCCAATCAATTCACAAAATACAGCAAATCCACATATCCACGTGTTTTTAACTAGGACATCTCCTTAATCCGTAACTGTAAGTTAGAGGTTCATCATATAAACAAATTCCCAGGAAAAGGTCTACATGAATACAAAACACAAAGAAAAATAGTGTTTCTGAAAAGCATACGCTGTTAATAAAAGATCCATCAAGTGTGCTTACCTTCACTTTTTTCCAGTAAAGATGCTATGACTGCTTCATCCTCAATAGGGTTTAGTGAACACGTGGAATACACCATCCTTCCACCTTCAGCCAGCTGTTCGGCCCCGCGCGTTGCAATCCGCAGCTGTAAGCTAAGGGGAGATACCAGCTGACTGTGAGGCCAAACATATCCATGAAGCACACATATTAGAAGCACCTACTTACATCACATATTCATTACAAGTTTTTATAACACAATTATACTTTTAAAAAACCTTCTAGGGATCTAAGTGAAGTTAGAGTAAACTTATATCAAGTATTTCATGTTAATAAAAAATGTATTATATAAATATTCTTACTGGTCTGTTAACCTTTCCCAATATGTCAACCAGCAGAGCAAAAAGTTCAGTAACAACAGAATTCAACGTATCAGATGAAATTTCACTATTTAAAAAACCTCCATACTTTCTAAATATGTGGTATTTCTATGAAAAATTGGTATCATACATTCCAGTCCTAACTCTTGTCTTTGTGTTGCAAAACAGTAGACAGTATTTTATGGAGGTGAGGCCTCCTGCTATAACTGGCTGTGGTGGATGCTAATTAGTATTCTTTGGCTCAGGCACAGTACAGTCCTGCATGCAAGACCATGGCATTTGACATGTCAAATGAAAAAAAGAATACAAAGTTTTATAGACAGCATGATCAAAAGTATTTGAAAAAACTACTTTAAAAATCCCTATAAACAGAAAAACAATACAATACACCAAACATTAACAGACATGATCATTGTGTTATGAGATTTCTCTTTAAGAATGTTCCAAATGTTCTTCAATGAACAGTTCCCCATCATAAAAAGCCAACTGAAAAATATTTCTAAGAGATCAAAATGTCTCTTAGCAAAACAATGATACAAGAGAACAAAAACAGAGAGAAAAGATTAGTAACACATACATCAAGAGGTAAATGGTCATTTCATGGAAAAATACATGTTTGAAGTGTTGCAGGACATTTTTACAGAAGGCATTTTTCATCAACATGTTATCTGAAAGGTCTACAATGTGCAGTTACTGCTCCTGAAAGGTTTTCAAATAACTTCTGATCAAACTGCTGAAGGTGGCCATTGCCCATTCTCTGATGCTTACAGCTCTATAATGAAAGATTGGATGCTCAGTTGCATAACAATAAATCTGTGCTAATCTACTTGTCACACAGCGTTAGCAGTGATGAAGTTTTACTTACCCATGTAGCTGCAAGCTATTTAAGGTGGTCCACTTTTTCCAAACATCAATGTTTTTTCTCATAGTGCCGTCTCCACTGGAAAAAAAGGTATTTAAGAGTGTAAAGCTCCCTACAGGTGGATGACTGCACTTCAAAAGGTATGTCACATTCAAGCTAAGTGACAAAACAAGCATTACAAATATCAATTAGGAAACAATCTCCATTTTCACCAACTACAATTAACTTTCTGTTTTTGTTTTCGGGATTTTCTAATGTATTATACTTTTAAATTATACTTCAATTTTCAAACGGAAAATAATGGATTTGAACAGCAAACTCCACTCGCTATCTAAAGAGATATTAATGTGCTTCCATTTAGAAAAAATACTAGGCAAGACTAATTTGCAGACCTAGGACACAGACCCTAAAATACTACTGAAAACCTCAGTTAATCAACAACGGTGTTTTAATCAGAATGACATGAATAACGACTAATAAGAAATTTTCCACAGTTCAGCTAATATATTAAATTTTTCCTACAACCGCAGTTAAACATTTCTGACTTTCCACTTTTATTTAATGGAAGTTATTTTCACGTTTTTGTTAATGGAAGTTACTTCCATGTGTACTTCTGTACCTAATTTTATCTATCCTGTTTTCCCAGAAGGTAACGTGTTTCTGTTGGCTTCCTCTGTAAATGCTGATTTTCCTTGGTGGTCTAGCCCCGTGTACAGGAGGGACTAGGTCTGCAGGATGGAAGTGTCCCATGAGATGTAATCCCCACTTTACAATGGCATTCCTGGCTGTACACTAGTGGCTTGCATGGTAGAAATCCCACCACAATTTCAGAAATTTCCCCAGCTTGCAACCTCTTGCTCATAAGGTCACTTGTGTTCTCAGATCTCAGAATATGATACAAGGAACGAGTTTATCTTTCTGATCAAAAAACAGGTGTGGGAAAACCTGAGACCCAAAGGAAAACTGAAAAATTGCAACCTAGGGGAAATAAAACTTCAGTTCATGACCTATTTAAAATTTTACTTTCAAGAGGACTTTTTCCAGATATTTTAACACTCGGCTATATTCAGAGCCACCAGCAGCAGCAAGTTGCATACTGAGTTCTGCCATGAGCAGTAACTCTGCCACTTAATGAAACAAAATGGCATTCTTCCATAATGTGGTATCGTATTTAAACCTTGCATTCTGTGCTAACAAGTTTTGTGGCAGCTTTTGGATTCTGGTCTTGACAAACTTATGTTATTCAGAAGGTATTACCACCTGGGATCATCATCTGTGCACCTCCTATGGGAACGGAACAGATGACGTCTTTACTTATGTTTCTTTCCTTTTAAAAACACTGTTACTCAGTTATACCATGAGTATTATTTTATAATAATAAACTAAATAAACTACTTTAGTTTATTAATAAAACTAGCTTAATAAATAATAAACTATTTTATAAATATAAACTAAATAAATATCTAAAATGTTGACATATTCTCTCAAGAAAGGTGTAAATACACAAGTAAAATGAATTTCTTAAGGGCTTGAACTCCAAAATGTCTTCTTTTTTCTTTCTTTCTTTTTTTTTTTTAAGATGGGGTCTCTCACTCTGTCGCCCAGGCTGGAGTGGTGGCACCATCTTGGCTCACTGCGAGCTCCACCTCCTGGGTTCACACCTCAGCCTCCTGAGTAGCTGGGACTACAGGCGTCCACCATCACACCAGGCTAATTTTCTGTATTTTGTTTAGTAGAGACCGGGTTTCATTGTCTTAGCCAGGATGGTCTCGATCTCCTGACCTCGTGATAAACCCGCCTCGGCCTCCCAAAGTGCTGGGATTACAGGCGTGAGCCACTGCACCCTGCTCGAAATTTCTCTCATTGAACTAAATACCATAAAATCCAATGTGATTGCATATTATTCTATGACAAAGTTTTTTTTTTATATACTGTACTCATTGGAAGAACTAATACAAAATAGTTGGGGTGCACAAATTATTCCAAGCAATAACATCCTAAAAGACACCACAATGAGTCTAAGATTCTATTTTCCTCTTAGGTATTTTCTCCATGTTTTTTTCTCTTTATCTTTCTGCAGGCTATCGCAACCACCCCTTTCTGTTCTTTATCCAGCATCTGCTGTGCTGCTTATCATTAAGGCTCTACGTGTCCATCTTTTGGTTTTGGCTCACGCTATCTTTCTCTGCACCCCAAGACTCACGTACAAATGTGTCATGTTCACGCACAACTTCATTTTAGTCTCTGTTTGACTTGATTTCTTTAGTGGATTTGGGCTTTCTGGCCAATAAGATAAATACCTGCAAGGGACATCACATAAAATTCGATCATAGAAGAGGATCTCTTTCCTGCCGTCCACATCTATCTGGAGCCTGGGTATGCTGGAGGCATCATGGTTGACCACCATGATACAGGGGCTGCTCAGCCTCTTGGCTTGATGGACGAGCAGGTAGCAGCGCTTGTTGTCCACATCATTAGCAATAACAAATCCCTCTGGGGGCACAGAATTGCAGTGTCAGGTGAAACAGAGCCTAATGGAGTCACTTCCTGAAATATGTGACCTCTAAAGGTCAGCCAGTGAGAAGCTGCAATCCACCAAACTTAAGACCCACAGTCAAGGTTTTCTAGAAGTATGTTAACTGGTTCAAAAAAACGAACCAGGTGGCTCTGGATGGATTTTATGGACACCTGAATTTTGAAAGCCTCAGAAGTCATCTATTCAACAATTATTCACTTGTGTCAATTACCATGCCAAAATTATCTTTTCTATTAATAGTCACAATTACCAAAAAAAGATGAGAAGACAGGTGTAGAAACAACAAAATCACCTTACAAATGTTTTAAAATCCTGAACATGAGCCAGGACTCTGCTCTGACTGTAAGTCAGGCTCCCAGGGTGGGGCCCCAAGCACCTGAACATGGAAGCTCTTCCTGGGAGGCTCTGCAGGCTGAGAATTCTACTGGGTGTGCCTCTGCTCATTTCCGGTTCTTCTTACACCCCCAGCAAAAAGGCAAATATACCGACAACATTTATAATCAAAGCCACTCTTCAAAACAGTATAAAACACAAAACATCCACAAAACAAAGAGGAGAACCTGCTGCTGCTGGGACACCAAGGTTCTTTACTGCCAATGTGGAGAAAATAACTAAAAACAGGGAAAAGTGAAGCAGGCTTTTTAGCCAAGGCATTATCTTTAAATAACATAAAAAAGAAGACTTCAAAAAAACAGACCTAACAAATATGCCTATTAAAACAGAACTAGAGAAGTTTGCCTGAACAAAGGTAGGACGAGAAGAAAGCTGACTCTAAAACATCACGAGAGGTATTTGTTTCCACTTAATAGAAAGGGGCGCGGTGTCACTACAACAGCTGCCATTTCCTGAGTACCTCGCAAGCTACATACTGACGCATCCCATTTTATATGGGATGTCTAACACTGTAAGTAACTTGCCGATTGGGATTTGAACCCTGGGAGTCTGACAGTAGCTTTCAACAACTACACACTACCACCCTTCATGTAAGGCAGTAAGTAATAATAATAATCATAAGGCAGTAAGTAATAATAATAATAATAATAGTAATAATAATGAGCAAAAGTGGGGGAAGGGGGAAGTTGTTACTAAAAATTCAAAGAGTGACATCTATCTTCCGTAAGGAGGCTTGATAAAGAAACACCATTTGCTTTTATAGAAAACACACATAATTCTAAAACAAAGCTCCCCCAAGGCATGAGTGTGTTGGTTTGAGTACTACTGACGGTGGTAGGCAAGATGTCCAGTTCTACTTCTGGTAGACAGAAAACACATCTGCTTGTCATAGGAGACTTCAGGGCCAAATGAGCAGGCAAAGTTAGAGTCTTTTCCTTGTCTACAATCTGCCCAAGTGGCATTCCTACCCTTCTGAACACAAGTCCAATGCATACCTGGAAAGGGGACATTCATGTCGGCATGTAGCATTTCAATTAACTGTGTGGTCTTTGAGCCAGGTGCTGCACACATATCTAAGATCTATTAACAAAGCAAGAAACTGTTTCATGTTTTTAAAAACCAAATATTCTGCATTTAATTTAAAGCAATTCTAGCTTTTCAATTTCTATTCCCAGATCTAAATATACTTCCTTACAGAGTTTATAGAATGACATATTTTACTTTTAGGGATTCCATAATATACACTGCCCCCAAATCACAGAATGATATAGGTCCAGTCTCCAAAGAGGATGGGAGCAGAATGAAACTGGAAGCCAGTGAGACTAAATATAGAGATGAACGAGTAAGAATCATGAGAATATAATGCTAAGGAACAGAGCTACCTAGGCTCAAATCTCAGCTCAGCCACTTATCAGCTCGGTAACATCAGGTCAATTACTTCTCCTTGCTTCCTTTTCCTCATCTGGAAAAATGGAAATGGTGACAGTATCTGCCCTTGGATGGTTGTGTGAATGATAAAGCAAACTAATTCACCTAAAGAGCACAGAGCAAGGCCAGAGGCAGTGGCTCATGCCTATAATCCCAGCACTTTGGGAGGCTGAGGCAGGCGGATCACCTGAGGTCGGGAGTTAGAGATCATCCTGACCAACATGGAGAAACCCGTCTCTACTAAAAATACAAAATTAGCCAGGTATGGTGGCGCGCACCTGTAATCCCGGCTACTCGGGAGACTGAGGCAGAATTGCTTGAACTCGGAAGGCGGAGGTTGCGGTGAGCCAAGATTGCGCCATTGCACTCCAGCCTGGACGAGAGTGAAACTTTGTCTCAAAAAAAAAAAAAAAAGGAAAGAAAAGAGAGCACCGAGCGATGCTTGCCATATGATGAGCTCTTGATACACGTTCACTATCATTTTCAACCTAATTTAGCCAATCACCATCACTGAAGACAATCCATATAGGAAACAAATCAATAAAACTAAAGGGAAGAAAATAGTTTTCTAAACCATAAAAATTAAGTAGGACAAAAACGAAAAAAAAGAAACTAAGATATGTACATATTACTCTTTATCCAAAGTGAAAAGGAGAAAAAAAGGACTAATTATATTAAGAAAAAATGGTTTCAACAAAACAAACAGGCATGACACTGCTAACAAGCTGCCCGCCCACACGTTTCTAGTTGCTGTACGCTACCTTATGATGCGGCCGGACGTTGAGGAGTAGTGGTGGGATCATGCTAACAGCTTCTTGACGACTGATATTTCCCTTGAGGAAAAAAAAGGCAGCAACAATTACAAAAACAAACAAACAAAAAACGCAGAGAATTTCAATCTTTGGCATTGTTTCAAAGGCAACAGGAAAACAGCACAAAATCTTACATAGAACAAGAGAACTCGTACTATCGCACAGAACACTACATGAGGATGGATCTGTACACTAGAGGACAAATGGTAGCTACATCATTCAAGTATTAGAAATTCAGGTAAAATATCAACTTTTATGAAAGAAAAGGGACTTGAAGCTTACAGAATCCCAACTCCCCATCACAGGAGAGCACAGAAGCTAGAGGGGCAGCTCTCAAAGACAGAAATGCTATTAAATATTTAAACAAAAACCTTCGACAGCAGACAGCATCAACTTAGGACAGAAAGTGACTGTCAGATGGTTTTTCCTTCTTGCCTAAAATTCTGTTTCTTAGTCCTCCACTATTTTCAGACGTAGCCCATGTCCACTTTCTATTTCTCACAACTACCCTTCAAAGAGATGAAGACATCAACCACTGCTTCCATCTTTCCATCTTTGAAGCATCAATATCTAAAATCCCTCACCACACTCCCTGCCCCGTCTTCCCCAGCGGGCCAGGATATCTGTTACAAGGCAGAACTACTCAGGTGCAGACAAAATCCTCCTGCCCTGGCCCAGCACTAGCCTCAACCACACCTCTATTTTAGCCGCCTTGAAGCTAAGGCTTTGCTCCATCACAACCCTACAAAAGCTGGGCCTTCTGGAAATGAACAGCCACCCAGGTAGCCATCACTCAGGCTGTGACTGTCAATACAGGCTTTCACACTGATGGCTGCTAATTTTCACCTCATGGGTTTCTGGCCAGCATGAGTCTGTAATGACTCACTCACTAGGCACACTGATTCCAAGCTTTTGAGTTATACGTGTGATCCCGATATGGTGACCTTCTGTTTCCATCCAAGGTTTAAATTAAAGCATTAAGTAAGATGGGGACATCCCGACAGACAGTCACCAGATTCATGATCACCCCGTGTAGACGTTTTGTGGCCAGCTTTCCATAACCCAGAGGTTACTGCCATTCATCTCAAGAACTCTCATCACGCTGACTCCTAATCAAAAACCTTCACTAGTTCCCTACATCTGCTACCCACACTAAATTCCCATCTCCTCCATCTTCCAAAGACGCCAAAACCTGACTCTTCCAACCTATCCATGTGTATTGCACCCCACAAACCCCCTGCTCTCTTCCAAGTGCAAACCTGAGCTATTCTCTAGCAGCTTACTGAACTTTACTTGGCCTTCTATCTAAATTAAAAGTTGAGCAAGAGAATCCTCTCCTGCACTGGTCTCAAGTACGGAACGGGGTATGTGGCAGCACTTAGTTCCTGGTTCTTGTTACTATTTAGGAAGGAAAAGCCAGGCAGACACAAGCCCAGTTTAGCCGGTTACCTAAATGACAGAAAGCCAAAGTGACAAAGAACCATAATCTGGTGACACACAGATTTACTAGAAAGTAGTAGTTTAGAAAATGGGAAGGAAGAAGCCTCTGATTTTAAATGTGAGAGTAAGAATTCCAAAAAAAACAAATAAATACTCAAACTTTACGGGCATTCATTGAACTATTTACTACATGAGCAAATAGCTGTTTTGCCAGGGATGGTCTGCCGCTAAAGGTAAAAATCTCAGCACCTGAACTGCACTCAGGGAATGTGGGTGGCAACAGAGAAGGTGAAGACAGATGCCGCCCTGTGAGGACCACAGCTGGGCTTAGGTGTTTTGTGGTTCTTACGTGTTTTGCAGTTACCAAGAAGAACATGTGCTAAGAAAAAATACATAGTATAAAAAGTAAAATCAAAAGCTTCATTTTTAGTAAAATAAATTGATTTTAAAAAACAAAACCAAAAACGTATTCCACACCAAGATGGCCTTAAAAATATATTACTTTTTATGGACAACAGGCATCTGAAATGTGAACCTAAGAAGGAAATGACAGTGCAGCGCTCACCCCAATCCTACAGCCATCCCCAACCGTACAGCCATTCCCAACCCTACAGTCATCCCCAACCCTACAGCCATCCAAATACATGAGCAAGAGGAAACAAGAAATAACTAGCTGGGACTGATATCCTTACTAAACTTCACGATTAGATAAACCACACAAGGCAACGGATACACAAATAGTCAGAAATTACAGGTGGTGCAAGCACTGCAGGTATCTTTACTGTGATGTCCACCTATTGCTTCTAGCGACAAGAACCTAAAAACAGAACTATGCTACATCTATGCATTCACAGCTTTAAGGAAACTAGCAAATCTAAAGAAATCAACTTACAGATTCAGTTTCACTAACTAGAAACTGATGAAACTTTTCCAACTGTGGCGATTTTCTCAAGATTTTTCGACTTAAATTTGTGTGCCAGGCAAGTTCTTCAGGATACCTGACCAAAAAGAAAGCAAAACATTCATGGATTATAAACAGTGAAGTCCTCTGTTGACAACTTTGTGCTTCTATCAGTCACATGCCAAAAGAGACTTCAAATGTTGTTCTCCCTGTTCCTATTCACAATTCTCTAAGGACAGTCAGCAACACTCAGAGATGTCCCTGTAGGCATAAGGAACATGGCTCTAGCTACGCCATGTGCCAATCAGAAACAGGAGACTCATGGGGGATTACAAGACATATGCATATTATTGCAAAATTATAATGATGAAACGTTCAAGATCAGATGGAAAAGTGAACACTCCTCTGCTCTTGACCAGTATAAGGTAACAACGGTAAGGTCATCAGAAATAAAAAGATACAAGATGACTTACTTAATGTGCAGACTGCACAGAATCAAAATAATGCAGTGTCAGAGTGTTCCACAAACATCTGATTAGAGTTTTTTTAAAATATATTTTTCATTATGTCTAATATCAGTTCAATAATGTACTAAAATATTTTACATACCAAAAAAATCCCTACCTTGGAAACCACTAATGTATTAATTTGAGCTCCTAGGCTGTTACCTATATATAACTAAGAATAAAGCATTTCCTGCCATCATTTCTGTGAATATATTTGAACCTGGGAGGTCAAGGCTGCAGTGAACCATCATGACATCACTGCACTCCAGCCTGGGTGTCAAAGCTAGTATGATCATGTAAGTTACCAAATCACCAAAACATCAATATGAACACCACATGCCATTTAGATTTATTGTAAAGAGCTGAAGTTTCATTTTTAAATACAGACAAGCAGTCTAGATACACTTTGAACAAATATACCCTTACATGTCTTATTCGTCAAATTTCTGATAGTCAAAATGTAAATGTACTATAACAAGATTAAAATTTTACAGTATTTATAATTGTGAAGGCTGCTGATCTTATGAATAGAAACATTTAGGAACTCTTTAATAGTTAAATACAAACAAGAAAATAACAGATAAACGTACGTTTCCTCTGGGTACAGAGAACAGCCTGGGCAACAAAGCGAGGCACTGTTTCTACAAGAAATTTTTTTAAATTATGTTTCTTATATAGCTTGAGGAACAGCATCATCTTTTTATGAGCCAAAAAAATGTTTGTCAAATCGTTGTATAGATTTTAACATCAAACAAAATGATCTTAAAGAGGTATATTTTTTAGTTACTTAATTCAAATTTAGTCCGTATATTTTCCTTTATTTTTTTTTTTGAGACGGAGTCTCGCTCTGCCGCCCAGGCTGGAGTGCAGTGGCCGGATCTCAGCTCACTGCAAGCTCCGCCTCCTAGGTTTACACCATCCTCCTGCCTCAGCCTCCCGAGTAGCTGGGACTACAGGCACCCGCCAAATCGCCCGGCTAGTTTTTTGTATTTTTTAGTAGAGACGGGGTTTCACCGTGTTAGCCAGGATGGTCTCGATCTCCTGACCTCGTGATCCGCCCGTCTCGGCCTCCCAAAGTGCTGGGATTACAGGTTTGAGCCACCGCGCCCGGCCAAGTCCGTATATTTTAAGAAAAAATCTTACTTGGGCCTTTTAAAGGATAAATTAAAAGGACCACTGTCATCTTCGCACGTCAACAATTCTCAAGTGGTAAGAACTCTGTAAATATATACAACATCTATGACAAACCATCCTCAAACTAGACATTAAAAAGCACATAAATATGCCAGGTGCAGTGGCTCATGCCTATAATACCAGCACTTTGGGAAACCAAGGTGGGCAGATCACTTGAGGTCAGGAGTTTAACAACAGCCTGTCCAACATGGCAAAACCCCATCTCTACAAAAAATACAAAAGACAGCTGGGTGTGGTGACGTGGGCCTGTAATCCCAGCTACTTGGGACGCTGAGGTGGGAGGATCACCTGAGCCCAGGAGGTGGAGGTTGCAGTGAGCTGAGATCATGCCACTGCACTCCAACCTGGGCGACAGAGACTTGTCTCAAAAAAAAAATAAATACATAAACAGCACATAAATAGAATGACAATAAGATGCACTCTGAACAACTGGTTGTCAAAACAATGCTTTTTTAAGAATGCTTTAGGATAATTTCTCATTGTTCTGAGTCTACGAATATAAGAAAAAAAATGAAATTGGCCCAAGCTATGGTACGATACATAACTTTCCTTCTAGAAAATGTAGTTCCAAAAAACACTTTCCTAAATTGTATTTCACTATGTACCAGAGAATTGGGAATATTACATGATCTATTTCTGCATCTTGAGCAATACAGAAAACTACCAGAAGTCCTGAAAAGCTTCTGCTTTACTTGCTTGCTGAGAGATTTAGTATCCTAAAACTGACAGGTGAATTTGAATAAATAAATGTTCAGAGAACAAAGCTGCCAAGAAACTGGCACTGGCCAGGAATGGTGGCTCACGTCTCTAATCCCAGCACTCTGGGAAACCAAGGTAGGAGGATCGCTTGAGCCCTGGAATTCAAGACCAGCCTGGGCAACACGGTGAAACTCCATCTCTACAAAAAATAAACAGATTAGCCAGGCATGGTGGCATGCACCTGTAGTCCGAGCTACTCGGGAGGCTGAGGTGGGAGGATCGCTTGAGCCTGGGAGGTCAAGGCTGCAGTGAACCGTCATGACATCACTGCACTCCAGCCTGGGTGACAGAGTGAGACCCTGTCTCAAAATAAAATGCAGAAACCATCCTTGATACATTATCATTGGAAATTTATTGATACATACATTACTTGGAAAAAGCCAAGTATTAGAAACCTAAATCATACAACGTTTTGTTCATACCCTTCAGCTGTGTGTTCAGAAAATTAAAGCAAACAAAAACATAACTGGCTGTTGGCAGACAGCGATTCATTCGCTTTCATTCTTCAACTACAGACAACCTGCAGATTCTAAGAGTTTGGTAATTACCTTGTCACACACCCAGACACGTTGTTCAACAAACAAGGTGGAAAAGCAGCCATTAAACGTTAAAAGGGCTGATCGAATCAAAGTTTAACTGTAGTTTGCAGACTACAGTTAAAAGCTAGCAAGCCTTATTATTAACATCGCATGGTTTCTCCTAGTTTGCTGGAGCCTGCAGAAGAAAATGCCCGCACTGACGTGCCTTGAGAACACACCTCTTCCCTACAGACGCATGCTGAAACCCTCCTCCTGGACAGGAACTCCATCTTAAAAGCATTTCTTATCCCATCTCTGTACTTCTAAACACAAGGTTTTAGAAACAAATGTTTCCAGGTGATTGTGTGAAGCAGCACATACATCCATCACTGCTAAAAATACAAACATGCCCAAGGAGAATCACTAAATAATTTAATGATTCTTAAATTCTTAAGAATATTAAGATATTTATATGGTTTGGCTCTGTGTTCCCACCCCAATGTCACCTTGAATTGTAATATTCCCCACGTGTCAAGAGCAAGACCAGGTGGAGATAATTAAACCACGGGGGCAGTTTCCCTCATGTTGTGAGGCTGCAGTGAACCGTCACTCTCACGACAGTGAGTCTGTTTTCAGGGGGAGATCGGATGGTTTACAAAGGGCTTCTTCCTTTGCTCGGCACTCATTCTCTCTCCTGCCGCCCTGTGAAGAAAGACCTTCTGCCATGATTTTAAGGTTCCTGAGGAGTCCCCCGCCATGTGGAAATGTGAGTCAATTAAGCCTCTTTCCTTTATACACACATTACTCGGGTATGTCCTTATAACAGCATGAAAATGGACTACCACAATATCAGACCTCTACTTCAAGCAGAACATAATCAGTGTTGTCAATGTAATCTTCAAACGACTTGAGAAAAGTCTACAACCTAGTTACTAGTTACTAGGAGGAAGAAAAGTTTGATCTCATGAAGGCTACCTCTTCTCAGCAATGCCGTAACTAGAGGCTGGAAAATATCTACCCTTTCCACTGACCTCACTACAGTGGACAATTAGTGACCACTAACAGCAACCTAGCACCTGAATCATTTTCCTATACTGTACCCTTCAAGCTTTTAAAAATCTAAGATATGGCATATCTATTATTTTTTTCTTTTTTGAGATGGGGTCTTGCTCTGTGGCCCAGGCTGGAGCACAGTGGTATGATCTTGGCTCACTGAAACCTCCACCTCCTGGGTTCAAGCGATTCTCATGCCTCAGCCTCCCTAGTGGCTGGGATTTTAGGTGTGTGCCACCATGACGGTCAAATTTTTGTATTTTTAGTACAGATGGGGTTTCACGATGTTGGTCATATTTATTCCTATATCCCAGAAACACATTCCATGATGGTGATATTTGGTCTTGATACTGGTTGAATACTGACTTAATGTTTGGCCAGTCGGCATTCATTGTGAATGTATAAGCTTATCTGTGATAGACTATGAAAATCCAAATAGCCAATGAAAGAAAAGTAAGCAAATCTGTACCCCATGATTAATGAAAATCTGACCTCGATTTGTGAACACTAAAGGTTATCTAGAAAGGAAAGATAACACTATGTACTGGAAGAGTCAAAACCTCAAAAGTTGATGCAAAACACTTAATTCGGCAGGGCGCAGTGGCTCACGCCTGTAATCCCAGCACTTTGGGAGGCCGAGGTGGGTGGGTCATGAGGTCAGGAGATGGAGACCATCCTGGCTAACATGGTGAAACCCTGTCTCTACTAAAAATACAAAAAATTAGTCTGGTGTGGTGGCGGGCGCCTGTAGTCCCAGCTACTCAGGAGACTGAGGCGGGAGAATGGCATGAACCCGGGAGGTGGAACTTGCAGTGAGCCAAGATCATGCCACTGTACTCCAACCTGGGCGACAGAGTGAGACTCCGTCTCAAAACAAACAAACAAACAAAGGCTTAATTCACCTTTTCGTGCATTACTTTTCTTTTCTGAGAACTCAATACCTCAAAGTTAATAATAACTGCTTTTCCACTTATAAGTTAACCGAAGGACTGGCGCCTCTGGAGTTCTCCAAGCATCTTTACAAGATGCTGTCAGCACAAGGGATCACCTTCATACAACTGAGACTAGAACTGAGCCATGAGGAATAGGTAACCCAGAGGGCACCTGCAGGACAGGTCAAGAAAGAGGTGGCTCCCGGAGTAGTAGTACGCATGGGTGCCAAGACTCAGAAATGCTACACTGGCTGGTGCAGTCTGTACTGGGAAGTAGCAGGAGACAACCTGACAGCAGACAGTGGTAACCAGTCTGAAAACACTAAGAGACCACCTACCAGGAGACTGTTGCCAAGCTAAGTCCGTCCTTTTTCTGAAGGCAAAGAAGCCACTCTGCAACAGTTTTGATGAGAAAACAAGGGCTGTAACATGGAGCTGGCAGACGTGGTGACATAAAGGAAGAGGTTGGACGTACTAGGAAGAGTTGGCTGAACTCAGTGACTCATAAAGTTGCAAATCGCATGAAAACTTGGATACCAATGTAATGTTGATAAAAGCACCAGGTACTAAAACATTAGGATGTTTGCCAAGTATACCCAGGCTCTTTCATGTTAACAGCAAATGCAGCACCAAGAAATATAATTCAACTGATAGAGATTAATATCCTAAGCAAATAATCGGCATGAAGCATTGTGGCACCTACCAACTCAGTGGCTGTGGAACTTCAACTTTCTGACCATCCACCTCCAGGTCCTCCAATTCCTTAAAATATTTGTTCTTTAAGCAATGGAGAATCTCTTTTGCATGGCTATTGAAAAACAAGAAAGTGTCAAACTGATCTAGAAAGCTAAGCTAATACATCGTATCTTTTTAAATTTAAGACTGCAAGTATTTTAAAACTAAAACCAACTTTTGCATGGAGAGTAAACATTCTTCAGTCACTACTTTTACACTGTATCCCTTCAAAATTTAAGCAATCCACACTGTTTATCCCTAAGAGCAACACTGCATTCCTTCTCTTCTAAGTATACCTACAGTTTTAGTTTTACTTGCGACTCATTTAGAAAAATGTAACTACAAAGATGGGGGAGAGGCGCGGGGGCGGGGGGGGGGGGGGGACCAAGGGATTTTATGCATTCTCTATAAATTCTCTTACGTTCCAAAAGGTAAGACCCTCAGCTTCCCTCCTGGAAGATTCCCCAGGAACCGAATCTTCCTCAGATCCCATTTTCATTTCCTCTTCTAACCTTGCACCTGCAATACCTCCGTGACCATTTCATTGGACCCTGTGCTCCCACCTCAATGCTTCCTGAATCCAAACCGCTGAAACGCCACGGTTCTCTGGCATTGTAACACTTGTCGGAGAAAACACCATCGCCTTTAACCGCCAGCATCCTGGCCCCAACTCCCAAAAAATCAGGCATTGCCCCCCTACCTTTTGTAACCAGTAATTCTTAAAGTGGCCGGGAGGGGCTCCCTGAGAGCGTCCATGAACTGGCCCCACTCGCCCTCGGGCACGATCTTGAGTTCCCGGTAGTAGTGCTCGAACAGCTTGTTCTCCTTGACGATCTCGGGGTAGCCTCCTTCCCAGCCCTGAGAAAGGAAAGGGACGTCTACCCCGAGGCCCGAGGAGCCGCCCCTCGCCGCCGCTTCGGAGGCCTCGGGGTCCGGGAGGTCCACGAGGAGCTCCTGGCCCGCCCGCCGGGTCCCGGCTCCTACCGCCTCGCCGCGCTTTCCACTGCCCTCGGCGCCATCCTCCGCGTCCTCTGGCCGCTGTTGTTGCTGGAGCCGCCGGCCCCGCGACCGCCGCCCCATAGCCCACGCGGCCGCACGCGCAGCACGCAAAAACCTGCCCGCCACGGCCAAAACTCGAGCCCTACAGCTCCCGGGACTTCCGGCCGGAAACCAAGGCCCCACGTGTCCGGGCCTGGTCCTTTCGGGGGCCTTTGGGGACCGTCCAGGAATAAGCCTAAAGCGCACAACCCGTCTTCCCTAAAAGCAGCGAGAGAGGGAAAACCGCGGACAGCTCTGAGGGGGAAAAAGGCTCCAGGAAGCAGCCACGAAGGCGTCTCCGCGCGAAGCGCCCGGGTTTCCCACGCGGTCTCAGGGAGCTCCGCGGACAGCCTGAGGCCGCCAGTGCGCAGAGCGGCGCCGGGTTACGGCGGCCCGGCGTGGGCGGGGCGCTTGCAGGTCCCTCCCCGCGCAGGAGCTCACCCCGCCCCCGGGGCCGCGCCCACAGCCCCGGCTGCCCTGGAAAAGCTTGGACTGAGAACCCTTTCTGCAGTGTCCCGGCAGTGCGGGACTCGGGTAGCCGCCTGTCCCGCCCCCGCGCCGCCGCCTTATATGGTGCCTGCCGCGGCCTCTGGGGCATGGAGCACGCTGCCCTGCCCCGGCGATGGCGACGGCGACGGCGGTGGCGGAGGAGCGCCTGCTGGCCGAGGAGCGCATGCTGGCCGCGCTCGCCTACCTGCAGTGCGCCGTGGGCTGCGCGGTCTTAGCGCGGAATCGTGAGACGAACTTGGCGTACGGCCGTCACGCGTCGCCCAGCTTTAGGGTCCGAGTGCCGGCGCGGGCCGCCTGGGTGGTGCAGGAGCTGCCCTCGCTGGCTCTGCCGCTCTACCAGTATGCCAGCGAGTCTGCCCCGCGCCTCCGCAGCGCGCCCAACTGCATCCTCCTGGCCATGTTCCTCGTCCACTACGGGCATCGGTAACGTCCCCGGCCCCCGACCCCCGGCCCGGCGTCCTCTCCGACCCTCCCCTCACTGCTCGGTGCCCTCTCCCCGAAGCCTCCCCAACCCGGATACCCTCTCCCTGCCAAAGCCCCGGGGCGTCCCGCATCTGCACGGGTCCCCTTCCCCTGCCGCCCCTGGGGTCCCCTCTCCGAGTCCCCCGCCCCGGGTGTTTGGAAACCAGAAGGGATTCGTCTAGAAAGGGCAGGAAGCAAAGGACTAGAAGGGAGTGATGGAAAAAACCATGATGAAACTGATCTGGAAAGAGCCACTCGTTGGTCCTAGGTTTGGTTTCCTTAGCCGGGCGCGGTGGCGCCTGTCTGTAATCCCAGTTACTCGGGAGGCTGAGATGGGAGAAGAGCTTGAACCCCCGGGAGGCGGAGGTTACAGTGAACCGAGATCTCGCCACTGCCCTCCAGCCTGAGTGACAGAGCGAGACTCTGTCTCAAAATTAAATAAATAAAAATAAAGAATTAAAAAGTAAAAATATAAAATTAAAATGAAGACTAGATTTTGTTCCCTTAGATCACGACTGCGGGGGCGGGGGGTTGGGTGGGTGACCTAGAGTCTAATGCTGATGGTCTTCAGTCTTGAGGGCCACTGGTTTCTAAGCCGCTTCCCCCTTTGGTATCTTTGGTGATGGTGGAGCTGTTTTCTCCCAGCCAAGTGATCAGCTGCAACTGGAAACCTGGTATGCTAAAATTGCCTAGTAGTTTCGATATATAGGCTTGATCACTTTCACACTTTCATCTCCACCTTATGCAAGGGACCCCAGGATTGTGGGGGTGGCTTTCCAGGCAACAACCTTAAACCTTACACAAATCAAGTCTTAAAGATGACTTCTAAATCTTTCAAGGTGTTTTTTTTTTTTTTTTTTTTTTTTGAATATTTGAAAACTGGCTGTGTCTGAAATCTTCAAGTCTTGTAGTAAGTTGGGGTTCTCTCCAGGTCTTATCTTTTGGCTTTTACACAGCTAAAACAAACGGCAGGTCAAAAGTTCAAAATCAAATTTTAAATGTTTTCATTCAGGCTCTGGAAAGCTTCACCGTTAAAAGGATGTCTCTGCACCCAAGGAAGTTGAACTCACTGGCTATGTGACTATGGGCCGTTTACCCAACCTTTCTGATTTGGGGTCCCACCTTAAAACACCTACTTCCCACCGAGACAGGAAGAACTCAGTGTGTCTTTATAAGCCTCTGTTCTTTTCCTGGTGTCATGCATTCCAGCGAAGATTTTTTTTTTTTGGAATAGGATCAACCATTGCTACACATGTATAAATGCACATCCAGACATGTACTCTGTGTGTCATTCATGTACACTGCTGCCAGCCTCATGTGCCAGCAAAACTGTGGCATTGAAAATGGAAAATGGAGCACTTTACAAAGTTTTGCCTGACATTCCAAATGGAAGCTTTTTAACTGGAGACATCATGTTTAATTGTACCTACATTCACTCAAGCAAAAAAATGAATGCAACCTCCCAAAGGGCCAGGGTCACCTTGAATGATAGAACTTGAACAGCTCATTCATACAGAGTAAAACATGGAGACACAGCATGCTGCTGTCTTCCCTGAGGCTGTTGGATGAGGAGCTGCTAGGACGAAAACCCACTTCCTATACTAATAGTTTAAAAGCTGCTCCAAGAGGATTGGCTGGGTCAGGTATAGTTTTTTAAAACTGCTAGGCTATTTTTTTGGGGGGAGGGGGGGGTTGTACATGTTATTGTGTACATAGCCTATGTGGTTTGGGGACATTTACGTTTTCCAAATAGAAGAGATAAACATTTTCCATTCTACCCAAGCAACTAATTTATTAAACAGTCATTTGATCTAAGTCATGAGCACTTGGAAGAGAACCAGAGTGGAAACAGCATTTAGCACTGAACACAAACCATCCCAGCAGCCCCTGGAAGCGTCCTGGAGCCCCTTATTTGCACAGGGCCCTGCAGAGAACACCAGACCCAGTGAGAGGAGGCTGTGGGTACAAGGATGACTCTTAGAAGCAGGAGAAAGGTGAGCCTGAGGAGGCACTGGCCAGGCAGAGCCAGTAGCACCTTACAAAACCTGACAGGTGTGCTCACAGGCCCAGTGCTGAGCTGTGAGGTTTCGCAGGAGTGAGGTTGGGCCCTGCCCTGGGGAGCTAGAGCCTCTTTTGGGAGTGGCGAGGACCAGAGCCCAGTCCAGGGACTTTCCACAGTTCATGAGGCCTGAAGGCAGCAGCAGAGCTACAGCTCTTGCCAGAGCAACTGACAGTTCCAGGAACAATGAGTACAGGACAGTCAGCTCAGGAGGGAGGAAAAGTGCAGGAAAGGATAGAGGGAATAGTGCGCTTTCATGTATTTATTCAGCAAACACTGAGGACCTATATGCCAGTGAGGATTTCTAGACCTGGTGTTGTGCTGGGGATATAGTGACAAGACGTTCCCTTTTAGTTGAGGAGTAAAAGACAGGTTGTGGAGAATCTGTGGGGTCTTTTGGACACAAACACCAGAGAGGGAAGGACAGGCTGCCTGGAAGGGGACAGGGCTGGGGTAGGGGAATAGCCGTGACGCAGGATGAGCTGTGGTCCTGACCAGTTCCCCCAGGAGGGCAAAGGACATTTTCAGGAACATCTTTAGGGCTCGCGGTGGCGACAAAGATTGCCTGCCTCCTATCTGTGCTGAGGCCTCCTTCTGATCCCAGGGCGCTTGGGTTCTTGGGGGCAGGGGCGGCAGCGTCTCACTGGGGCCTTAGTCATGCAGCACGTGGAGTGGCATCTGGCACAGTGGCAGCCCCTGGAGGCAGGTGCCTTCCCCAGCCTCCTGGCAGGCCTCCCTAGGGCCTTCTGAAGGCTGTGCTTACTCCTGTCACCTTTGCTCTCCGCTCTGTGGTTACGGTGATGCCCCGCTGCATCTACCCTGTTCCCTAGCCCTCTATTTTGTTTCCCTGGGCTGGTGCTGTAACCCAGGTCCTCATCGCCTGTGTAGGTTCTTGCTGGGCTTTTTCGCTCTTCCCCACTGGTCTTTCTTTACCCTCGTTTGTAAATCCTGCTTTGCTAGACACAGCAAAACTCTCCTGGAGTCAAGGGCATTAGCTCTGAACTGTGTTGGAGTTGCAGGGTAGCTTTGCAGACTGCTGCCTGACCTTAGGCTCTTTCTCTCCACCCAGGCAGGTTTGTTCAGTGTTCCCTGAGCCCAGGCTGCTTTGCTCGTGGATTTTCCTTCGCCACTATCAGCAGTGAGTTAGGGGATTGTCTCTTCGTTGCACATTCATTTAACAAATAACTCCGAGGAGCCTGAGCAGGAGGTGCTGCTTGCCACGGGAGCCCTCAGTGACTGCCTCTGTTAGGACTAGTGGCCAAGTGGTGCCCACAGTGCAGACAGTCAGGTGCCCTGAGGTCTCCTCTTTCTGACATCTGCCCCAGGTCTGTACTCAGCCAGGTCCATGACCTTGTGGGACTTTGCTCCTGTCTTTATCTCTGACGATAGTGCCTCAAAAAAATTGCACCTACTTTTATTCCTTGTTTCTCGCATGTAATTCTATTAGTGGGCTCTTGTGGGGAGTCTAGCCCAGCTTCACTTTTAAATGTGTCGTGGGTAATGTTAAAACACAGCAGGGAACTTTGAGGGTGAAGTATGTTAAAAGATAAAATCAGGTGCATTAAAATTGTAGTTTTTTAGGCTGGGCACAGTGGCTCATGCCTGTAATCCCAGCACTTTGGGAGGCTGAGGCAGGTGGATCACACGAGGTCAGGAGTTCGAGACTAGCCTGACCAACATGCCGAAACGCTGTCTCTATACTAAAAATACAAAATTTAGCTGGATGTCATGGCACATGCCTGTAATCCCAGCTACTTGGCAGGCTGAGGCAGGAGAATCACTTGAATCTGGAGGTGGAGGTGCAGTCCAGCCTGGGCAACAAGAGCGAAACTCATTTAAAAAAAAAAAAAAAAAAAGTTGTAGCATTTTTTTGGAGCAGACCAATTCATGAATCAGCACCAAACCACAAGCAGTGTAAGCTCCACCTATAAGGCCTGTAGGAAAGCGATTTTGTAAGATGTGTTTGCACAGGCAAGACAAAGGAAGCATTTGATTGGTCAGAGTGGAATGTCCCGGAGATTAGTGGGTGGTTTCTGATTGGCACAATCTCTCATTAGAAGTCACTTGGCAGTTTCTGATTGGTTTAAGTTTCCTTCCACTGTTAGGTTTCCATGTGCTTATGTAAGACACAAGACACCATCTCAGCCTAATGGCCTTCTAATTAATTTATTTTAATAAGGGCATACTGAATCCTTGGCCCTTGTCTCATGAATTGGAATAATCTGAGAAAAGAAAAACTTCTATTCGAAAGTGTAGAATGATGAAAAGTGAAATAATGATGGCCAAGTGCTTATTTTAAACATGCTTTGTTGGCAGCTGTGCAATTTGGCCATCATTTCAAAAGTCTTTTACAGAAGGAAATGCTAGGCGAAAGGAACAGACCCAAATCTAAGAAGTGCTATAGATTTCAATGGTCTCAAGTTGTTGAGGGAAAAAAGCAATAAAGTCAATTATTAAAATTAACCACTCTCAATTTTAAACATTTAAAAATCATTAAATCCACCATGGCCTAAATTACTCCCATATAACCAAATTCTCTATTTCATTGTTCCCAAACCTGGCGGTACAACATTACAGGCTGTCCTGAAAGATGACGTCCAGTTGCTTTGAGAGTCTAATCATTCGCTGAATAAATGCCTATTTGTTACAAGTCAACCAAGGGATTATTATTCCCAGTTTGTTGGGAAGATATTTCAAGACATACTTTTTTAGTTCACTGTGTGAATTAAATAGGCATAGAACTTGCTTCCAAGATGACAAAACCCAAGAATCTTACTTTAAACGTTTGAAAGACTAGTCATTCCAAGTTTGCATTTTCATCCCCGGAATGCATACTGTATTATATTTTGAGTCTTTCCCCTTTGGAGCAGATCACGTCGAGCAGATGAGTAGGAACACTTATTTACCAGTTACTTGGGTTTATACTGTATGGGTAACTCTGCTGGTTTGAATAGCTGGAGAAATCACTCGAGTGCTGCTTAGGAGTAGACGTTTGAGAAGTTTGGAGTTCTCAGTGCCCTTATGTGGATGCCACCCCACAGACCTCGCGGAGAGTAAGAACGGACAGGGAAGCAGCCCCAATGATTTTGTTCTTCTCGATAATCTATTTTTCTTCTTGGGTGCTTATAGGGTACTTTCTTTTTCCTTAGATGGATAATCTGTGTTTGCTTGTTTATTAATTTCGCCTGATTCTCACTGAGCCTTTTTAGGAAATTGAATTTAGCCCAGGAAACTGAATTTCTCCATGTCTCTCATTCCGTCTGTTCTGAATGTTAGGTGCCAGGACTTAAGACATTTGTCAATATTGTATGTGAACAAACTTACAGGTGAAATACATGCTTGTTGTAGAAAACTTAGAAAATAATTCAAGGAAAGAAAGAAAAGGTGCCTATAATTTCATCTTAGAGATAAAGCTGACAATATTGTGGTATTATCTTTTTCCCATATCTTTCATTGTTTTTAATAAGTTTTTTTCTAAGCAGTGGAAATACAAACATACAAACACATACAACATCTTGTAACCTACTTTTGGCCGTTGGTATTTCTTTTGACTTAATAGAAACACTTAGTGAAAATGACTGATAGCGACAATTTCATATGCTCGAGCCAGAGATTTCCACGTCTCAATGGGTCCTCATGGTGTGGTGGCTCGAGCACCTGGGAAGGGGACATTGCCAGCCCTGCCGCTGTGATGTTCTCTGGCCACGTCACCATATTCCTGCGAGCTTCCATGTTCTGATCTGTAAAATAGGGACAATAGTCACAGGTTTGCAGTGTAAAAAAAAAGGGGCATTTAGTATAGGATTAGGAATTATAGAAACACTTCTATAAGGAACTATAAGATGCACTTTTATATTATATCTAAGCTTGTAAACTCAACCAAAAGGCAACTGCAAATCGTCCTGGTCATTGAAGCACCAAAGAAATTCTAGCTCATTAATGCTCTCGGTTCAGCTCCATCATCAAACTTGTCTCCCATTCCTGGTGGCCTCACAGACACCAAGGTTTGCAGTTTTCATGGGTTATAAAAACAACTTGATGAAAAGCAAGTATCATTCTTTTTTCTTTTTTTAATTGAGATGAGGTCTCCCAATGTTGCCTGGGCTGGTCTCAAACCTCTGGACTCAAACAGTCTTCTTGCCTTGGCTTCTCAAAGTGGTGACATTACCACCACACCAGGCCAAAGTCTTGTTCTTTACATGGAAAGAAATAAGATAAAATAGGAAAACTAACATGACGGAGAACGAAGTCTCAGATTTAATCTTACATTTACTCTGATGAATCAGCAAACAGAGTCTCTGTGTAGCTTCCCAGACCTGACTGTTTTGTATTCGTTAGCTTGTAATCAGAACAGAAAACAGATTTATAACACATTACTTAACGTTCTTTTTAATCCAAGTGCTTCATAGTTTCTCTTAAATATGGTTTCCATCCTAAGGGATTGTCACCTTGTTCAATCCTTTATTTTCTCAAAGAGAGGGGATAGTTGTTTCCCATTGTTCCTCTGTGGAATGCTGACTTTGTGTGCGAGTGGGACGGTGTAGGAGAAAGGGCTGTGAGTGCCCACGCCTGTCCTAACTGGGGTGGTCTGGGCCGCAGACTGATGTGCTGTGAGTTCCATGAGTAATTTATATCCAGGCAGGTGCACCCACCTTCCTTGCTATCTGAAATTGGCCCCATGGCCCTAAGTAGGACCCTGTCATTTATGCTTGGAGTCCACTGTACTCTCCAAAGTGCTGTTGTCCCTCTAGAGTCTAGACAAAGACTCAGGTAAAACCCATGCCTAGACACCTTCTTCCCGACCCTACCCCATGCGAGTTCCAAATTGGCCACAGTCAAAGGAAAATCTTTGCCGACAACAATGGATTTCCAAGGAAGGAAACTGAGTAAAGCTGAAGAGAATGGCCCGAAATGAGAAAAGCCTTCCAGGAGGTGCTGAGAGGGGCAGAGCGCTTCCTCGGAGCAGAGTGCCTAGGTCCAAGTCAGAGCTCTCTAGAGAGAGGGAAGTCTGGGGGAAGATCTCACCTTCTCCTAGTGGTTGGAGGCAGAGGCAGCATTCCCCTCCCCTCCCCTGTCCACTGCTTTGTTGACTTCAGCGGTTTTATGACAGGCCTAGGCATCATCAGGGTTACTGGTGTCCCCTTCCAGGGCAGGAATCAGAGAACACCAGAAAAGACTGGTGTCGATCTTTGTAAGGCTTGGTTTCCAGTCCTTGCAGTTCTGAGACGTTCACATGAGACAAAAAAGAGGGACAAATCTTATCCTGAGGTTCTTTGTGAATGTCTTATCCAGGGCATGTGCTAGAGCAGAAGTCATTCAAAAATGCAGATACACTTCCAGAGCACAGCCAAACCTAGATCGCAGCAGCTCCAGCCATGTAGCACCAGTGCCCTGAGCAAGAGCACTTTCTAAGGAAGTCAAGTTGATGTCTCCAAAATATAACACTTGTGCTAATTCAGACTAATTGTCGGCAGGCTTTTCTGGAAAGAGCCAGGTAGTACATATCTTAGACTTTGTGGGCCAAGATACTGGGTAGGTATTTATGATGAGAGAAAACAAATTTTCACACAAAGTTTCAGTGGTAAATTCAAAACATATTATCTTAGTGCATTTTTTGGTAATATATGTCTAATGAGAAGAATAGAATTCTTTTGGTAAGGGATAACATTTCACTTACTAGGATTCAAAGTTAGTGTTTCCTATTATCAACATCTATTGTAAATGTTCTTCTCGTAGCATTGATTTGTAATGAGACTGTACGTATTTTATCTCTGTAAATGGAAGCATCGACATCAGTCCACAGGTATATGATTTTAACTGAGCATGGTCATCTTTTGGAAGGCACTCACGGAATCCCGTTAGATTCTTCTCTTGATCTTTGCCTTTCCTTATCGTATTACGTTGCAGATTCATATCTTCCTGTGGAAGATTAGATGGCAACTCTTCCACTGCACAGCTGAATGGATTTTGAAATATGGAAATCCAGGTTCACGAACACACTGTACTTAAACTTAGAATTTATATTCTCTGCAAATGTGTGTGAGCATGGAGATCTCACTTCTTTTAATTTTAATAGCATGGAAAGTACAGAACGCAGTTTGGTATGACTTGTGATTGGAGCAATGTCAGTTGTCATCAAAATGACTTTAACACAGTATGAGTTTTGCACGAGTGCTGTTTTGCCTTACAGCTGTAGGTTGAATTTATTATCAAGTCTTCAGTAAAAGCTACTTTCCAAAGCCCTTCAGAACTCGGTGGTGAGGGCAGTTCTTGTTCAGAAAATTTTCAGTCTCAGCTCTGAGCTCAAAATAATGCAGTAAAATTTTATTAAGCCATCAAACTGGTGTATTTACGTGGGACAAATCAGCATAGTCAGCTTATTTGTGACAAAAAGTTAGAGAACGGATGATGGTTGAGTCCATGAGAGGACTTGTCATTCATTGTTGACACTATGGGCTCAATCACACACAATAGATTTTTTGCAAAAGACCTGCTGATACAAAGAATCGCATGAAACACCTTACATTTTTACAAGCTTTGTAAGTTTGTAATTTGTTTGTTTTTTTGTCCCATACATTCTTATCACCATCAATTGTAACGGCTTAGCAGATTCCACTTTGGATTCTACTGAATTTGTGTTTTCTCAACATCTTTGAAAATATTCTCACTGGTAGTTGTTCTACACAGACTATCTAAAGAGCCTAATCCTTCATTCACTTCAGCCTTGATGTGAACTCCTCGAATAAACAACTGAGCCGTGTCAGTAACATCCATAGACTCACCCAGAGCCAACAAAGAATGCTCATCATCTGCCTTGCTTTTTTTTTTTTTTTTAATTATTATTTTGAGACAAGATCTCACTCTGTCACCCAAGCTGGAGTGCAGTGGCATGATCCTCAGCTCACTGCAGCCTCCACCTCCCAGGCTCAGATGATTCTCCCACCTCAGCCTCCCGAGTAGCTGGGACTACAGGCATGTCCCGCCACACGCAGCTAATTTTCATATTTTTTGTAGAGAGGGGGTTTTGTCATGTTGCCAGGCTAGTCACGAATTCCTGGACTCGAGCAATCTGCCTGCCTCGGCCTCCCAAAGGATTACAGGCATGAGCCACGGCACCTGGTCTTGCCTTGTTTAAATTGACTGTCGAGGTTGCTCCCAGTGTCCTTAACTCCTATAGCAAGTGTTCTCCACGAAAGGCTAATTGTGAGAAACAAGTGTGTATTCTCTGGACACGCCTCTTTGGCTGCCGTGTTGATTAACTCACCATTGATGCGCAGCTTTCCTTCCTTCACTAACCCATGAGCCGCCTGATAGCCTACTTTGGTTGCAGCCTCATTTTCCTTTGTTTTGTGAAGAAATTCTGCTGCCTCGACCTCCCCGTCTTAAATGTTCTAATTTCTCCGACCAGTGCTTTTCTGTGAGTTGGGAATAGGCTGGTGAGTGCGGAGTCTGGTAATATTATCCTCTATTATATTCTTTTGACACAGTTCTAGTGTTATTGCCAGCTGACGTTTTTCAGGTCAGTATTCAACCCACAAGGTTCCCGGAGGGAACGTCCACCACATACGCAGAATGTTTCCTGGGCGTTGCTTCTCTCACACTGCATTTGTCCATTGTTTAAATGGGTGACATCCAATGCGGAAGTGTCTTAGACCATTTTCAGTTCTGTGCATTTCAAGCTTGCTAATATTTTCTCCTCCTCTTTTTCACCTTGCTTCCTGTTATCCATTATTGAATTTAGGATGGAATTTTTTCAGGTCCAGAGGCCCGACCTCTTATGAACTGAATCCTGTCTATTTCAACAGACTTTTTTCTAAACCAAATCCAGGCCTTATATTCCCCACAATTTTTATGTCTTGCTCTTTTTTTCTGTATTTCTTCAGACTTAGAATTCGAACACTTTCTCAGCTCTGTCCTGCAGTTTGCCTACTGGGAAATATCTTGAGGCCATAATTGTCAGGGAAGTTTTCTCTCAACTTTCTCATACCGGTGTCCTTTCTGCTCTTTGCCACATTGAGAATCTCCTAAGCTGACTTCAGAAGTGGGCTGCCAGCTCTTGGTGCTTCTCAACTTGGTACACTGAGGGGTAGAGTGAGAGCCACTCTGTCTTCTGCCATTAATTCTGTCCATCTGGGTCTAACACAAGGCCTCCTGTTCTGGTTGACAAATGGGCAGAGGCAAGAAGGATGTCTGATCACAAGTCAAGATTGCCTCCTATTTTTAAGGGAGCCTATGACAGTCCAAGAAGCACACACTTATCTCCATCAGAGCCAAATTCTGCTTGTTCTACAGAAAATGTTGGTATGCAAGCACTTGCAGTGTGCCTGCATCGCAAATGCCAGGCACGGTACCCATTGTCTGGCCAACACGTAGTTTGCTGTAAATCAGTATGAAGTCTTCCTAGGGATCCTGGCCTGAATGAGATGAGAACCTTGGAGGCTGCCTTTGACTTATGTGAATGTCTTCCCCAGGAGTTGGGTAGGAGTGCTGGGGAGAGAGTGGCTTGAGGATGCACAGCCAGCATTACGCTACTATTATCACGTGATTACTGTTGATGTTCATAACCGTAACTAATGACTAATTATGATTTTACCCTGGCACAAATGGTCAGAATGGAAACAAATAACAAGCTTTAAACTTTTTCCTGCTCTATTAAGGTGTAATTCACAAATAATAAAATTCACCCATTTTAAGTCTAATTTGAGCTGGGCGCGATGGCTCAGGCCTGTAATCCCAACATTTTGGGAGGTAGAAGCGGGTGGATCACCTGAGGTCGGGAGTTCGAGACCAGCCTGACCCACATGGAGAAACCCTGTCTCTACTAAAAATACAAAATTAGCCGGGTGTGATAACGCATGCCTGTAATCCCAGCTACTCAGGAGGCTGAGGCAGGAGAATCACTTCTACCTGGGAGGTGGAGGTTGCAGTGAGCTAAGATCACGCCACTGCACTCCAGGCTGGACAAGAGCGAAACTCCATCTCAAAAAAAAAAAAAAAAGGTCTGTAGTTTGATGAATTTTGGTGATTGCATATAGTTATATAATCATCACTGCAAATAAAGAGATGGAACAGTTGTATTCCTCTAAAAAACTCCCTTTGTGTCTTTGCAGCCAGTCTCCACCCTGACTCTATTTTCACATTGTCTGGATTTCATAAATCTAAATTCAGTTTCACAATATATTTTTTTTATTTTTTTTTATTATTATACTTTAAGATCTAGGGTATATGTGCAGAACATGCAGGTTTGTTACATAGGTATACACGTGCCATGGTGGTTTGCTGTACCCATCAACCCATGGTCTACATTAGATATTTCTCCTAATGCTATCCTTCCCCCGACGCCTCACCTCCCGACAGGCCCTGGTGTGTGATGTTCCTCTCCCTGTGTCCATGTATTCTCATTGTTCAGCTCCCACTTATGAGTGAGAACATGTGGTATTTGGTTTTCTGTTCCTGTGTTAGTTTGCTGAGAATGATGGTTTCCAACATCATCCATGTCCCTGCAAAGGACATGAACTCATCCTTTTTTATGGCTGCATAGTATTCCATGGTGTATATGTGCCACATTTTCTTTGTCCAGACTATCATTGATGGGTATTTTGGTTGGTTCCAAGTCTTTGCTACTGTGAACAGTGCTGCAATAAACATACATGTGCATGTGTCCTTATAGTAGAATGATTGATAATCCTTTGGGTATATACCCAGTAATGGGATTGCTGGGGCAATGGTATTTCTAGTTCTAGATCCTTGAGGAATTACCACACTGTCTTCCACAATGGTTGAACTAATTTACACTCCCACCAACAGTGTAAAAGCATTCGTGTTTCTCCACATCCTCTCCAGCATCTGTTGTTTCCTGACTTTTTAATGATCACCATTCTAACTGGCATGAGATGCTATCTCATTGTGGTTTTGATTTGCATTTCTCTAATGACCAGTGATGATGAGCATTTTTTCATATGTTTGTTGGCTGCATAAATGTCTTCTTTTCAGAAGTGTCTGTTCATATCCATTGCCCACTTTTTGATGGGCTTGTTTGTTTTTTTCTTATAAATTTGTTTAAGTTCTTCATAGATTCTGGATATTAGCCCTTTGTCAGATGGATACATTGTAAAAATTTTCTCCCATTCTATAGGTTGCCTGTTCACTCTGATGATAGTTTCTTTTTCTGTGCAGAAGCTCTTTAGTTAATTAGAGCCCATTTGTCAATTTTGGCTTTTTTGGCCATTGGTTTTCTTGTTTTAGTCATGAAGTATGTGCCCATGCCTATGTCCTGAATGGTATTACCTATGTTTTCTTCTAGGATTTTTATGGTTTTAGGTCTTACGTTTAAGTCTTTAATCCATCTTGAGTTAATTTTTGTAGAAGGTGTAAGGAAGGGATCCAGTTTCATCTTTGTACATATGGCTAGCCAATTTTCCCAACACCATTTATTAAATAGGGAATCCTTTCCCCATTGCTTGTTTTTGTCAGGTTTGTCAAAGATCAGATGGTTGTAGATGTGTGGTGTTATTTCTGAGGCCTCTGCTCTGTTCCAGTGGTCTATATATCTGTTTTGGTACCAGTACCATGCTGTTTTGGTTTCTGTAGCCTTGTAGTATAGTTTAAAGTCAGGTAGCATGATGCCTCCAGGTTTGTTCCTTTTGCTTAGGATTGTCTTGTCTGTGTGGGCTCTTTTTTGGTTCCATATGAAATTTAAAGTAGTTTTTTCCAATTCTGTGAAGAAAGTCAATGGTAGCTTGATGGGGATAGCATTGAATATATAAGTTACTTTGGGCGGTATGGCCATTTTCACGATATTGATTCTTCCTGCTCATGAGCATGGAATGTTTATCCATTTGTTTGGTCCTCTCTGATTTCCTTTAGCAGTGGTTTGTTGTTCTCCTTGAAGAGGTCTTTCACATCCCTTATAAGTTGTATTCCTTGGTTTTTTATTCTCTTTGTAGCAATTGTGAATGGGAATTCACTCATGATTGGCTGTTCGTCTGTTATTGGTGTATAGGAATGCTTGTGATTTTTGCACATTGGTTTTGTATCCTGAGACTGCTGAATTTGCTTATCAGCTTAAGAATATTTTGGGCTGAGACGATGGGGTTTTCTAAATATACAATCATGTCATCTGCAAACAGAGACAGTTTGACTTCCTCTTTTCCTAATTCAGTGCCCTTTATTTCTTTCCCTTGCCTGATTGCCCTAGCCAGAACTTCCAATACTATGTTGAATAGGAGTGGTGAGAGAGGGCATCCTTGTCTTCTGCCAGTTTTCAAAGGGAATGCTTCCAGTTTTTGTTCATTCAGTATTATATTGGCTGTGGGTTTGTCATAAATAGGTGTTATTATTTTGAGATACATTCCATCAATACCTAGTTTATTGAGAGTTTTTAGCATGAAGAGCTGTTGAATTTTGTTGAAGGCCTTTTCTGCATCTATTGTGATAATCATGTGGTTTTTGTCATTGGTTCTCTTCATGTGATGGATTACGTTTATTGATTTGTGCATGTTGAACCAGACTTGCATCCCAGGGATGAAGCCGATTTATTGTGGTGGATAAGCTTTTTGATGTGCTGCTGGATTTGGTTTGCCAGTATTTTATTGAGGATTTTCCCGTCGATGTTTATCAGAGATATTGCCCTGAAATTTTCTTTGTGTGTTGTTTCTCCACCAGGTTTTGCTATCAGAATGATGCTTGCCTCATAAAATGAGTTAGGGAGGATTCCCTCTTTTTCTATTGTTTGGAATAGTTTCAGAAGGAATGGTAACAGTTCCTTTTTGTACCTCTGGTAGAATTCGGCTGTGAATCCATCTGGTACTGGACCTTTTTTGGTTGGTAGGCTATTAATTATTGCCTCAATTTCAGAATTTGTTATTGGTCTATTCAGGGATTCGACTTCTTTCTGGTTTAGTCTTAGGAGGGTGTATGTGTCCAGGAATTTATTTATTTATTCTAGATTTTCTAGTTTATTTGCATAGAGGTGTTTATAGTATTCTCTGATGATAGTTTGTATTGCTGTGGGACCAGTAGTGATATCCTCTTTATCATTTTTTTGTTGCATCTATTTGATTCTTCTCTCTTTTCTTCTTTATTAGTCTGGCTAGCAGTCTGTCTATTTTGTTGATCTTTTCAAAAAACCAGCTCCTGGACTCATGATTTTTTTGAAGGGCTTTTTATGACTCTGTCTCCTTCAGTTCTGCTCTGATCTTAGTTATTTCTTGTCTTCTGCTAGCTTTTGAATTTGTTTGTTCTTGCTTCTCTTGTTCTTTTAATTGTGATGTTAAGGTGTCGATTTTAGATCTTTCCTCCTTTCCCTTGTGGGCATTTAGTGCTATAAATTTCCCTCTACACACTGCTTTAAATGTGTCCCAGAGATTCTGGTATGTTGTGTCTTTGTTCTCTTTGGTTTTAAAGAATATCTTTATTTCTGCTTTCATTTTGTTATTTACCCAGTAGTCATTCAGGAGCAGATTGTTCAGTTTCCATGTAGTTGTGTGGTTTTGAGTGAGTTTCTTAATCTTGAGTTCTAGTTTGATTGTACTGTGATCTGAGAGATTGTTTGTTATGATTTCCATTCTTTTGCATTTGCTGAGGAGTGTTTTACTTCCAACTATGTGGTCAATTTTAGAATAAGTGTGATGTGGTGCTGAGAAGAATGTATATTCTGTTGATTTGGGGTGGAGAGTTCTATAGGTGTCTACTAGGTCCATCTGATCCAGAGCTGAGTTCAAGCCCTGGACATCCTTGTTAATTTTCTGTCTCATTGATCTGTCTAATATTGACAGTGGGGTGTTAAAGTCTCCCACTATTGTTGTGTGGGAGTCTAAGTCTCTTCGTAGGTCTTTAAGAACTTGCTTTATGAATCTGGGTGCTCCTGTATTGGGTGCGTATATATTTAGGATAGTTAGCTCTGCTTGTTGCATTGATCCCTTTACCATTATGTAATGCCCTTGTCTCTTTTGACTTTTTTTGGTTTAAAATCTGTTTTCTCAGAGACTAGGATCGCAACCCCTGCTTTTTGCTTTCCATTTGCTTGGTAAATATTCCTCCATCCCTTTATTTTGAGCCTATGTGTGTCTTTGCACATGAGATGGGTCTCTGAATACAGCACACCGACGGATCTTGCCTCTTTATCCAATTTGCCAGTCTGTGTGTTTTAATTGGGGCATTTAGCCTGTTTATATTTAAGGTTAGTATTGTTATCTGTGAATTTGATCCTTTCATTATGATACTACCTGGTTATTTTGCCCATTCATTTATGCAGTTTCTTCATAGTGTCGATGATCTTTACAATTTGGGATATTTTTGCAGTGGCTGGTACCGGTTGTTCCTTTCCATATTTAGTGCTTCCTTCAGGACCTCTTGTAAGGCAGGCCTGATGGTGACAAAATCTCTCAGCATTTGCTTGTCTGTAAAGGATTTTATTTCTCCTTCACTTGTGAAGCTTAGTTTGGCTGGATATGAAATTCCAGATATGAAAGAAAAGAAAATTCTTTTCTCTCAGAATGTTGAAAATTGGCCCCCACTCTCTTCTGGCTTGTAGGGTTTCTGCCAAGAGATCTGCTGTTAGTCTGATGGGCTTCCCTTTGTGGGTAACCCGACCTTTCTCTCTGGCTGCCCTTAACATATTTTCCTTCATTTCAACTTTGGTGAATCTGACGATTATGTGTCTTGGGGTTGCTCTTCTGGAGGAATATCTTTGTGGTGTTCTCTGTATTTCCTGAATTTGAATCTTGGCCTGCCTTGCTAGGTTGGGGAAGTTCTCCTGGATAATATCCTGAAGAGTGTTTTCCAACTTGGTTCCATTCTCCCCATCACTTTCAGGTACACCAGTCAAACATAGATTTGGTCTTTTCACATAGTCCCATATTTCTTGGAAGCTTTGTTTGTTTCTTTTCACTCTTTTTCCTCTAACCTTGTCTTCTCGCTTTATTTCATTGAGTTGCTCTTCAATCACTGATATCCTTTATCCACTTGATCAGTTTGGCTATTGATACTTGTGTATGCTTCACGAAGTTCTTGTGCTGTGTTTTTCAGCTGCGTCAGGTCATTTATGTTCTTCTCTAAGCAGGTTATTGTAGTTAGCAATTCATCTAACCTTTTTTCCAGGTTCTTAGCTTCCTTGCATTGGGTTAGAACATGCTCCTTTAGCTCAGAGGAGTTTGTTATTACCCACCTTCTGAAGCCTACTTTTGTCAATTCGTCAAACTAATTCTCTGTCCAGTTTTGTTCTCTTGCTGGCAAGGAGTTGGGATCCTTTGGAAGAGAAGAGGCGTTCTGGTTTTTTGAATTTTCAGCCTTTTTGCACTGGTTTCTCTCCATCTTTGTGGATTTATCTACCTTTGGTCTTTGATGTTGGTGATATTGATACTATTTTTTTCTGTTTGTTAGTTTTCCTTCTAATAGTCAGGCCACTCTGCTGCAGGTCTGCTGGAGTTTGCTGGAGGTCCACTCCAGACCCTGTTTGCCTGGGTATCACCAGTGGAGGCTGCAGAACAACAAAGATTGCTGCGTGTTCCTACCTCTGGAAGCTTCATCCCAGAGGGGCACCCACCAGATGCCAGCCAGAGCTCTCCTGTATGAGGTGTCTGGCCCCTACTGGAAGGAGTCTTCCAGTGTGGATACACAGGGGGTCAGGGACCCACTTGAGGAGGCTGTCCCTTCTCAGAGTTCGAACGCTGTGCTGGGAGAACCGCTGCTCTCTTCAGAGTTGTCAGGCAGGGACGTTTAAGTCTGCTGAAGCTGCACCCACAGCTGCCTCCTCCCCCAGGTGCTGTGTTCCAGGGAGCTGTGGTTGGCTCCACCCAGTTTGAACTTCCTGGGGCTTCGTTTACACTGTGAGGGTAAAACCATCTACTCAAGCCTCAGCAATGGTGGATGCCATTCTCCCCACCAAGCTCTAGCATCCCAGGTAGACCTCAAACTGCTGTGGAGCAGCGAGAATTTCAAGCCAGTGGATCTTAGCTTGCTGGGCTCCATCGGGGTGGGACCTGCTGAGCCAGGCACTGGAGAGAATCTGGTCTGCTGGTTGTGAAGACTGTGGGAAAAGCGCAGTATCTGGGCCAGAATGCACCATTCCTCCTGGTACAGTCTCTCAAGGCTTCCCTTGGCTAGGAAAAGGAAATCCCTCAACCCCTTGCACTTCCCAGGTGAGGTGATGCCCCACCCTGCTTCAGCTCGCCCTCCCTGGGCTGCACCACTGTCCAACCAGTCCCAGTGAGATAAGCCAGGTACCTCAGTTGGAAATGCAGGAATCACACACCTTCTGTGTCGATCTCGCTGGGAGCTGCAGACCGGAGCTGTTCCTATTCAGCCGTCTTGCCTGCCCACCCTTCACAATCTATTAATATAGAGAGCAGTAATATTGCCCAAAAAGGGAAAGTTAATCTTTGTAGTGAAATCCTCTCCCCTGAGTCTCATTTTGCCTTTTCTAGAATTTCATAAGTCTAAACTGGATTTATTTCATTGGTAACAGTGCTATTCATGTTGTCTTTCTTCCTTCTTGGGTCAGTTTTGGTCATCTGTGTCTTTCAGGGACTTTGTCTATTTCATCAAGTTGTCAAATTTATTGGTATAAGGTTGTTCATAATAATTCCTTATTATCTGGGTGGATCACATGAGCCCAGGAGTTCAAGACCAGAACTAGAGACCAGACACAGAGAGACCCTGTCTCTACAAAAAAAAAGTTTTTAAATTAACCAGGTGTGGTGGTATGTGCCTGAGGTCCCAGCTACTCAGGAAGCTGAGGCAGGAGGATCACTTGAGCCTAGGATGTTGAGCCTGCAGTGAGCCATGATTGCCCCACTGCACTCTAGCCTGGGTGATAGAACAAGACCCTGTCTTGAAAAAAAAACAAAAAAAGAGTTCCTTATTATCCTCTTAAGATCTGTAGGATATGTAGTGATGTCCCCTCTTTCAGTATGTTATACGCTGATATTAAAAAGAAAATTCAAACAGAGAATAACATTTTGCATTTGCTTTATAATTTTCTAATTTCTTGTCCTTTTATTTTCACTCCTTAAACCTTTAGTAAAGTGCATCTAAGCCAGTGTGGTA
This sequence comes from Piliocolobus tephrosceles, assembly GCF_002776525.5. Classification (NCBI taxonomy): domain Eukaryota; kingdom Metazoa; phylum Chordata; class Mammalia; order Primates; family Cercopithecidae; genus Piliocolobus; species Piliocolobus tephrosceles. The sequence goes on from NC_045437.1 coordinate 6,099,385, forward strand.
CAACAGAATATGATATTTGAATTGCCCCAATTTATGTTTAATCTCAGCCACTCACTAGCCAGTGGCCTTGAGCAGCTTACTTAACCACTCTGAGTCTTAATTTTATCCTCTATCAAATGTGGATAAGAGTGCCTCTGCTGGGTTAGCTGGGGGGCGGGGAGTCGCAGGGGGAGTGGGGGGCGGGGCTAGCAGGTGAAAGTGCTCAGTGAATGGAAGCCATTGCGGTGGTGATGGACGATGTGATGATGTGTTCCAAATCTTATTGCTCAGACTCGGACTAGTTAATGGTTTTAGGATAGTGGAAATTTTGAAAGCCTCTTGAAGCCCCTAGTTTTCCTAAATTCAATGTATTCTGTTTTATATTGTATGAAAGTAGAATCTGGAGTTTGTACACTGTGGTGAACATAATTGAAATGTGGTAATGCTTTATTTAAAAGTCTGCTTTTTGGCTGGATACAGTGGCTCACACCTATAATCCCAGCATTTTGGGAGAACAAGGCAGGAAGATCACTTGAGGCAGGCATTTGAGACCAGCCTGAGCAACAGAGTGAGACCTGGTCTCTACAAAATAATAATAATAATAATAATAATAATAATAATAAGTGTAGTGGCACATGCTTGTAGTCCCAGCTACTCGAGAGGCTAGGACAGGAAAGTCGCTTAAACCCTGGAGCTCAAGGGTGCTCAAGCCATGATCATGCCACTGCAGCCTGGGCAACACAGCAAGAACCTGTCTCAAAAAATAAAATTAAAATCAAAATCCACTTTTAGCTTAGATATAATAAATCAGTATGAATGTTACTGAGGATGACGTTTGTACAAGAAAGTAAGATTTAAAACCCAAATCATTTAAGACAGGATTACAGAAATGATTATCTTTAATTTTTTAAAAATTTGTGCCTGTTTCTTGTTTCCTAAGGTGCTTAATTTACCCATTTCTGATGCGAGGAGGAAAGCCTATGCCACTGTTGGCGTGTACAATGGCGATTATGTTCTGTACCTTTAACGGCTATTTGCAAAGCAGATACTTGAGCCATTGGGCAGTGTATGCTGATGACTGGGTAACAGATCCCCGTTTTCTAATAGGTGAGTGTCCACAGCAGTGAACTCCGCCTTGTTCACATCACTGCTTTTATGTAAGAACAAAGACTCACAGCAGAGAGAGCAGCAGGACCCCGGAGTCCCTATGGGACAGCCCAGCTGTCTCAGCACAGCTCGGGGCAGGGAGGTGACGCAGGTGATGGGAACCTTCCCCGCATGGGCAGGCGCTGAAGCACAGGTGCCTGGTCAGGCCAAGAACCCAAAAATAGCAGCGCACTGTAGCAGAATGAGCAGGGACTAAAGATTGAGACACTTTGGCCACTCATTGACCACTTAATCTAAGACAGGACCCAAACCTCCTGCGGTTTCTTCTGTGACATGAGAAAAACCCAGCCTGGGTTATCTTCCTACAGTGCAGCTTTTGTGATTCTATGAACTTGAATCAACTTTTAGGTTTATGAAGTTGATGAATTTTTTTATTTGTATCAATTCATGTGAATTAATGTACATTTTCAACCTCTAATTATAACTTTATAAGTTCTGAGCAAAAATGAAAATAAAACAGCCATCAACGATGTTTGCAAGAGCATTAAAAATTTATAATCCGGCTGGATGCAGTGGCTCCCACTGTAATCCTAGCACTTTGGGAGGCTGAGATGGGCAGAATCATTTGAATCCAGGAGTTCAAGACCAGCCTGGGCAACGTGGCAAAACTGCATCTCTACACAAAATACAAAAATGTAGCCAGGCATGGTGACACACACCTGTGGTCCCAGCTTACTCAGAGGCACTGAGGTGGGAGGATCACCTGAGGCCAGGAGGTCAAGGCTGCAGTGAGCCATGATTGTGCCACTGTGTTCCAGCCTGGGTGACAGAGTGAGACTCTGTCTCAAAAAAACAAAACAAAACAAAACAAAAAAACTCAGGAGTCTTGTATATAAGAAAGGGTCTTCTATGTATTTGTTTAGTCTATCCTAGCATTTAGATATTAAACCATACTGAGGTGTAGCTTACTCACAACGGCAGCATGCTAAAAGTTAGTCTGTCAGATTTGGAAACTACCCTGCAGTGCTTCCCCTTAAGCTACATAAAGTGACCTGACATTGCATTTTGCTGCTTCTCCATGAGCATTAATTTATAATCATAGAAATAAACTAACACTTGGATAGCACTTTGTTGCTGAGAGGTCCCTTTCACATTTCTCAGTCATGTTTTTTGTCGGCGAATTAGAATTTTATTCCAAGGTTTCACCATACCTAAGGATTGTTACAGTGAGACACCTGTCCCTCCTCTACAAAAGGAGGGTTGGCTGAGAAGGCGTTTCAAGATCCTTTTCTAGCCCCAGAAATCTGTGCCTCTGTGAAATGCTAGACTAAATTGTTTGGTACTCAATTGTTGTACAGTACCCCCAAATATCTTCTTGGTTTACCTGCTTTTTGACTATTTTATTTTCTTCTGCCCTACCTGTCAAGAGGAAGAACAGGCTTTTGAGTTCCTATGCAAATCACACGATTTATGCCTCCCCATGTTCTCTGAGGCAGAAAGGATGCCCATAAGACGTGAAAGGTCAGAAGAGTTACACAGCTGGCCCAAGATATCTAGACGCAGTGAATGGCAGAGCGGTGATTTCTGCCGCCTCACCAAGCTGAGTGTCTATAAGTGGCAACAAGAAATAAGAGGAAAGGGAACTTCTTTCTTTTTTCTTTTTAACTAAAGATATAGATTTTAAATGTTTGCTAGAGAGTCTCATGGGACTCACTTCTATGATGAACAACAACAAATGAACCTTCCTATTTAAAGTAGCTCCGCGGATGGTTCGCATCACGTACAGGTGACTGTGAAGCTGGTCAGAGATTCCAAACACCAATAAATACAGACCTCTTGACTTCTCTACAATTAAACAGAAAGATTTGAAAAGGAAAAAATATGCCAATTGGAAGACAATCTAGGTTACGTTTTGTGTTATATTTATTGCCTAGAGTTGTTTTTGTGAGGGAACAGACATGAAATTACATAAATAAGTAATTATGCCTACTGTAGTTACCATGAAGTAATAACCAAATAATAATAAATTTCTTTTTCTTTTTCTTTTTCTTTTTTTTTTTTTTTTTGAGATGGAGTCTCACTCTATCGCCCAGGCTGGAGTGCAGTGGTGCAATCTCAGCTCACTGCAACCTCTGCCACC